>NC_143035.1:37656250-37987500 GCF_057628025.1 Oncorhynchus mykiss | reverse complement strand
CTGGTCTGTGCAGTCTATACGCTACAGTACATGGCCATGCACATGAAATCAATAGTTATTATGTTACTGGTCTGTGCAGTCTATATGCTACAGTACATGGCCATGCACATGAAATCAATAGTTATTATGTTACTGGTCTGTGCAGTCTATACGCTACAGTACATGGCCATGCACATGAAATCAATAGTTATTATGTTACTGGTCTGTGCAGTCTATACGCTACAGTACATGGCCATGCACATGAAATCAATAGTTATTATGTTACTGGTCTGTGCAGTCTATACGCTACAGTACATGGCCATGCACATGAAATCAATAGTTATTATGTTACTGGTCTGTGCAGTCTATACGCTACAGTACATGGCCATGCACATTAAATCAATAGTTATTATGTTACTGGTCTGTGCAGTCTATATGCTACAGTACATGGCCATGCACATGAAATCAATAGTTATTATGTTACTGGTCTGTGCAGTCTATATGCTACAGTACATGGCCATGCACATTAAATCAATAGTTATTATGTTACTGGTCTGTGCAGTCTATACGCTACAGTACATGGCCATGCACATGAAATCAATAGTTATTATGTTACTGGTCTGTGCAGTCTATATGCTACAGTACATGGCCATGCACATTAAATCAATAGTTATTATGTTACTGGTCTGTGCAGTCTATATGCTACAGTACATGGCCATGCACATGAAATCAATAGTTATTATGTTACTGGTCTGTGCAGTCTATATGCTACAGTACATGGCCATGCACATTAAATCAATAGTTATTATGTTACTGGTCTGTGCAGTCTATATGCTACAGTACATGGCCATGCACATGAAATCAATAGTTATTATGTTACTGGTCTGTGCAGTCTATACGCTACAGTACATGGCCATGCACATGAAATCAATAGTTATTATGTTACTGGTCTGTGCAGTCTATACGCTACAGTACATGGCCATGCACATGAAATCAATAGTTATTATGTTACTGGTCTGTGCAGTCTATATGCTACAGTACATGGCCATGCACATTAAATCAATAGTTATTATGTTACTGGTCTGTGCAGTCTATACGCTACAGTACATGGCCATGCACATGAAATCAATAGTTATTATGTTACTGGTCTGTGCAGTCTATACGCTACAGTACATGGCCATGCACATTAAATCAATAGTTATTATGTTACTGGTCTGTGCAGTCTATACGCTACAGTACATGGCCATGCACATGAAATCAATAGTTATTATGTTACTGGTCTGTGCAGTCTATACGCTACAGTACATGGCCATGCACATTAAATCAATAGTTATTATGTTCATTAAACAGAGACGACACACTTATATTTTACAGTAGGCTATGAATACAATGAAATATAACAGAATAAAATATAAAATAATATTCCCCCCCCCCCCCCAACACAACTTGCGTCGTCACGGCAACGTGTGGAACCGCTGTCATAGTGGGGGGAAAAAAGGTGATATTTTGAAACAGAGCCCAGGACAAGCCCATGCTTTTTTCTTCATCCATGTTTTCATCTCTTTCCTACCCTCACTCCACTTTGTTAGGGAGCAGACATATGGTTTCACATTGACAGTATCTTCATCATGATACTGATAGAAAATAATAGCAATTTATATTTACAAGAGTCTCGTGTTCATATTTCAGTTCCTCAGCGGGCTTTTTTTGAGTTGTATTTACGTGATCAAGCAAAATAATAGATCTACATTTGGTTTAGGCTACATTATAAACTGGGTGGTTCGAGCCCTGAATGCTGATTGGCTGACAGCCATGGTATATCAGACCGTATACCACTTGTATGTCAAAACAGTTATTTTTGCTGCTCTAATTACGTTGGTAACCAGTTTTTTAATAGCAATAAGGCAACGCTGGGGTTCCTGATATATGGCCAATATACCACGGCTAAGGGCTGTGTCCAGGCACTCTGTGTTTGCTTGTGCCTAAGAACAGCCCTCAGCTGTGGTATATTGACCACATACCACACCCCCTCGTGGCTTATTGCTTAATTATAACATGCTAAATGTTTCTGATTAGTGATAGATGAGAAAATGAATTGATGAGCTAAACCACCTCCACTTATTAGCCCAGTCAGAGAATTAACCAACTATACAGATGGAGATTCAGTGAAACAAAATCACATTGATTGATTAAAACAAGTCACAGTCTTTTGGTCGGGAGACTAGGCCTAGGCTACTAAGTGGCTGCGAGTGAAGAGTAAACTAATCCACTTGTTAAAGCTACACAACATTGCTGGCGAAATGTTCTGATCAGTGATAATGAACGAGCCAACTAGACAAGAGGATCTTGAGCAGCACTCACCTCAACTAAGCTAACGTTTCTAATAATAAACACTATCCAAACAAAGATTTAGTTTAAAAAATGCAATGCAGCTGAAAAAGTAGAACATACTAACAATTTGATGCCTTCAATTTCATTAGCATACTTTATTCCAATATGTTCATCGTTCAGTGATTTTTTTATTTCCACAGCAGTTCTTTATGGATCCATCCAGTTATAATTAAGATTATATATATACATTTTTTCATGGGTGAAGTGACATGCGTTGCAAAGTTTAGAACTGCCAGGATGATAGTAGTAACGGGCGCTGCCTAGCAACCATCAAGAACTTAAGAGCGTAGTGAGTGCCAAAGCCACCTCAGCATTATGGCTACATTTAATACTAAGGCAAAACTCTGCCCATAACTTTTGGACTATAGGATTCCCAGATGGCATGTATTATTGAGTCATTGTTAGTTTTACACTTAAGGCATGACTCTGCCATTGTGCTGTAGAATTTGTGAATTTTTGTCTCTTGTGTAATAAATTATATACGTTAGTTTATAATGAATTATGTGTACATTTTTGTTAACTCTTAGTTATGTTCCAACATTCCCTCTATCTTGTGCCAATATCAGTTATTTTTAAGTCTTGTTTTCAATAGTTTATATTTTTTTCAGAGAGATTGTCAGTTGGATAGGCTCTCTGCAAGGTTTTGTATAGCTTATCTATCATATGAACATCCTTTTTCAGATTCAAATATGTTTCCTGAAGATCGAAATGTCTTGATATGAAACGTTGAAGTTGCATGTATTTGAAGATATCTACATGGGTCCAAAATTGCTTTTTAATTCTGTCATGGAAATAATTTCCTATTACCAAGTCATTTATGATTTCTATGCCTTTACCTTTTTATTTTTATTTTACCAGGTAAGTTGACTGAGAACACATTTTCATTTACAGCAACGACCTGGGGAATAGTTACAGGGGAGAGGAGGGGGAGGGGGGGGGGATGAATGAGCCACTTGGAAGGCTTTAGTTTACCATGTGGAATAGTTTATGGATGATCAGTTGATGTTCAGATGTGTCTGTTACTTGAACACTGTGAAGAATTTATTTGTGGTGCAGGTAACGCTAATGAACTTACCCCCTGCAGCAGAGGGAACTCTGGGTCTTCTTTTCCTGTGGAGGGCCTCATGAGTGCCAGTTTCATCATAGCGCTTGATGGTTTTTGCGACTGCACTTGAATAAACTTGAAAAGTTCTTGACATTTTCCGCATTGACTGACCTTCATGTCTTAAAGTAATGATGGACTGTTATTTCTCTTTGCTTATTTGAGCTGTTCTTGCCATAATAATGGTCTTTTATCAAATAGGGCTATATTCTCTATACCACCCCTACCCTGTCAGAACACAACTGATTGCCTCAAATGCATTAAGAGGGAAAGAAATTCCACAAATGAACTTTTCATAAGGCACACCTGTTAATTGAAATGCATTCCTTGTGACTACCGCATGAAGCTGGTTGAGAGAATGCCAAGAGTGTGCAAAGCTGTCATCAAGACAAAGGGTGGCTACTTTGAAGAATCTGAAATATAAAATATATTTTGATTTGTGTAACACTTTTTTGGGGGTTGATTCCATATGTGTTATTTCATAGTTTTGATGTCTTCACTATTATTCTACAATGTAAAAAATAGTAAATATAAAGAAAAATCCTTGAATGAGTAGGTGTGTCCACATATTTTGACTGGTACTGTATGTCAATTAAGGTTACTTTAAATTACATACCCAAATCTAACTGCCTGTAGCTCAGGCCCTGAAGCAAGGATAAGCATATTCTTGGTAACATTTGAAAGGAAAAACGTTGACTGGTACTGGAAATGTTGTAAGTAAAAGCCCTGGGTGGGAAGTTGATACATATCCAAATCAGGAAGTTTAAAATCACTCCCTGACTTAAGAAGATAAAAGCTTTCCTCTTTATTCTGTAAGTTTTATTTGACAACATAAAGTCTGTTATGACCGAGTATAGTTATTTAAAGAATGTCTTCGGTAGGTTAATTGGTATTACCGAGAATAAATCTAAAAACTTTGGGAGCCATGACGACGCCATTCTGAAGATTCTACCTGTAAGATATATGGGAGGTTTGTTCCATTTCGTCAGATCTGCTTTCATATTGTTGAATAATGGGATAAAGTTATCCTTATATATTTGTTGTTTGTTGTCACTTATAAACAGTCTAAGTATTTCATATTTTTTCTGGTCCACTTAAATGATTGCTGTAGATCATGTGTTATTCCTAATTTTTTTTCTGATAATAGTTTTTAGCAAGGGAGGCATTGAGTTTTCATTATTGGTCTGGTATATCAGGATATCATGAGCAAATAAGTTTAGTTTATATTCATGTTTAACAATACTGATGCCTGTTACGTTTGGGTCTTGTCTAATTCCTTCTGCAAGCGTTTTAATTGCAAGTGCAAACAGGAGGGGGGAGAGGGGACATCCCTGGCATGTGCCCCTTTCTAAAGCAATTGAATCAGATAATGTTTTATTTGTGTATATCTTTGATTTAGGACATTTTATATATATTTTTAATTAAATGTATTATTTCAGCTGGAAAGTTGGTTTGAAAGGTGTGTAATTGTCACTCAGTACAAATGGTGCCTTAATTTAGTATGTGTTAACGGACACCTATCCTAGGTGATAGTGGTTTCACTATCACAAAGATAACAACTAAGAAACACAGAAAAACTTGACAGTATTCACGCTGTAACCTTACACAACCTTGCATATGTACATATGTGCAACCCCCCCACCTTTCAACTCCCTTTATACAGCTCTGACTAGAGTTGACATGTGGTGAACAGATATAGGATCTTAATTTGATCACCCTTAATTTGATCACCCTGTTGATCACCCTACAAACTTGTAGTGTATTCAAGGTTTAAAAATTATTATAAAGTTTGTAATTTCCACAAAGTCAGACTTGATTTGCTCTAACTAAACAAAACATTTATCAACCCCTACAAAAATGTCAATTTAATTATAATCCACACAATCATTCACATTTCCCGTTGCTGCAGGATTATTTTCCTGCTGTGCGAAACTGGTCAAATTAAGATCCTGCATCTGTATGTACATGTTGTTTGGAATGGAATGCCTAAATATCATTGTGGCAGTGCGAGGAATGTTAATTTAGACTAGACTAATTTAATTTAGACTTTGTTGAGGTTGTTATCTTGCTGGCAACAGATTCTGGATCACATATGTTTTTTAAACTGTAATTTGTTTACCTCCTTCTTAGCACTTGTTTCCAATCACAGTTGTTCTTGTACTCTGAAATAAAACCGCTAGCCCGTAGAACGTGCAGAAA
This sequence comes from Oncorhynchus mykiss, assembly GCF_057628025.1. Classification (NCBI taxonomy): domain Eukaryota; kingdom Metazoa; phylum Chordata; class Actinopteri; order Salmoniformes; family Salmonidae; genus Oncorhynchus; species Oncorhynchus mykiss. The sequence continues at coordinate 37,981,829 of NC_143035.1, read as the reverse complement.
GTTGCAAAAGTCAAAAGGTTACAGTTAAACACTATGTATCAATATGTCATGTCACTGGAAGACGTTATAATGATTAATGTCAACAATAACTATAGAATGTAATAGAATTTCAGGTATTAAATGGAGATTTGCAAAGCTCCATCACTTTAAGATTAAAAATGGCGGTGTGCTATAAGCCTGTAAATACCATTAGTCACTGGTGACATTCACACAAGCAATAAACAGTGTTCCTGCCACTTTGGGTCAGACAACAACAGCCTACAATATAAATAACAATACTTATTTTTCTCTTTTGAAACAATACTTGTATACCATCCTTAGTTGTTGGTGCATTTTGATGCGTGTTGGAAACAAAAATGTAAATTATTTCTATAAAAGGATATATTCCACTTGCAAATCAGTGTAATAAATAATTTCAAGTTCAGTTATTGAACAATGTTATGTTGTTTGATTTTGAGGTTTTACGTACCATGTATTGAAGAATAATCACATTTTCCTCTGCCAAATTAAAAATGTTTCACTTTGCTTATGTAAAACCTCTCTCTCTCTCTCTCTCTCTCCATTTCTCTCTCTGGTCTGTAAACTAGTCAGGCCAGTTAGTAGTAACAAATGTTGCTTTGTCAGCTGATCAGTCCACCCCTTCGATTGCAACTACTCCCCACAATAAAGGAAGGAGGAAAACATTGAGACAATTCTGTTTGATAACATTGGAATAATTCCGCGACTAAGGATGCATCCCAAATGGCACCCTATTCCCTTCATAGTGCACTACTTTTAACCAGGACCCATAGATCCTTAACCAAATCTTGCCACTCACTCACCAGGGTTTCACACTTCATTGTTTTATTAGTGTTCTTATCACAGTCACCATTCAATCTATTCTTTATTGTTGTCTTGACTGACAGATCCTTTGCTCTCTAGTTTCATTCACTTTCACTGCCTCTTTCAGAGACAAGACTAACTCACTAGGTATTTACTAAACTGGAGTGTCTCTATGGCTCCTTGGCACAATCATGTACAGAGATCCATTCAGTGATGATGATTGTAGTTGCACAACCCAACAGAATAAAGAAAGAAAGAAAGAAAAGAAGAAAGAAAACAGTGATTCTGTTTTGTGGCTGAACCCTGTGCTAACATGCTCTGGGTGGCAGACAGCACACGAAGAGGCTGGGTAGAGTGAGTGGAGGACATTTCTTTGGAGTTAGTCACTGCGAGAGAGAGAGAGAGAGACAGCAGAGGAGAGACTAGGCTCTGTTCCAGCTGGCCTGACAACTCTATCAAGGAATGTGGTAGAGGCAGGGTGGGGCCTGCTCAGCCCCGTAGAGCACAGCACAACACCCATCCCAGGGCCTGGCCTGCTCAGCCCGTTAGAGCACAGAACGACACCCAGCCCTGTTGCCTAGCACGTTGGTAGCCTGTTGCTTCAATCTCTTAGCAAGCTAACTGCTAGGGCTAGGGCAGGGCTGGAGGCTAGGGTGGGGCCCAGCCTCGTAGCCTATTGCTCCAATCTCTTAGCAAGCTAACCGCTAGGGTTGAGACAGGGCTGGAGGCTAGGGTGGGGCCCAGCCTTGTAGCCTATCGCTCAAATCTCTTAGCAAGCTAACTGCTAGCGCTGAGACAGGGCTGGAGGCTAGGGTGGGGCCCAGCCTCGTAGTACAGCACAGCACCTAGCCCTTTACCCTGTTGCTCCTTTAGCAAGCAAGCACTGCCTGAGGTAGCCTAGCCCGTTGTTCCAATCCAAAAGCAAACAAGCTAGCGGCTGACATGGTGAAAAGAACTTAGGCACATATAAATAAATATATATGTTTGACTGACTAGAACGGGGAAAAGCCCATCAGATCACAGACATTTTGACAGTACACTCATGGTACAATCAATATTGCTAGTCAGTCAAATTCCCAAGCCAGCCCTACACAGCTCTTATTTGACTAGGCAAGTCAGTTAAGAACAAATACTTATTTTCAACGACAGCCTAGGAACAGTGGGTCAACTGCCTTGTTCAGGGGCAGATAAATAGAGTTTGACCTTGTCCCCTCAGGGATTTGATCTTGCAATCTTCTGGTTACTAGTCCAATGCTCTAACCACTAGGCTACCCTGCCGCTAGCAAGTTAGCTAGCGCTGATCACTCCTCTGTGTGTACTGCTGAGCTGGTGATGGTCAGCAGTAGTCTGGGGGCCACACGGTTTCCTTTCTGGATTCAACCTACCTGAGATTTGTTCAGCTTAGTTTTGCAGTGACCTTGAACTAGTTTCCCAAAACAGTACTATGATAGGTGAAGGTGTTTCCCCACAATTCTCAGAACATTTCTGTAACTGTTATTCCAGTCGCCTTGCTTTAACTAATTGTGTTCGCTTTACCACATAGGTGTGACCAATAGTAAATAGTGTTTTGGACGTGTGATGCCCAAGTCAATGCAACAAGTCAATGCAACAAGTCAATGCAACAAGTAAATGCAAGTCAAGGTTGACATTTTCCTATGTTAATAGCACAATTGACAATATCCATTTATCTAGTCAGAAAATGTTTCCAAACAGACATTAAAACAACCAATGCAAATCAGATCAACCTTACCTGAATATGCTTCCTTGAATGGAATACAGAGCCCACAAAGTCGTCTGTTCTTTTAACCAATCGATTGGCCAACATTTTTCAACGTCTATTTTTCTATGTGTTTTAATGAACACACCCTATGTGTTTTAATAAAATCAACTCTATGCATTGAGCTTGTCTGATGCTTTAAGCTTACGGATTTATTAAATAAGACAAATGCCTCAAGAGGGCGCCAGAGATCTAGATAACCAGAATTTAAAAAACAACTTTAACCTGACCATCCTCCTCCTGCTGCTCATACTGGCTTTAAAAGATTCTGCCGTTACTCTCCTGAAGTTGCCGGTAATAGGCTACACCAGGAGTCGGTAACATTTCTCATGTGGAATGCCAATTTATCTTACCATTTCAACCGATCTGTGTGCAAGTTATGGTTTTCATATGCAATTTTTTTGTGAAACAGTTTAAGTTAATTCATAATAACTTATTCTTTTCTCAAAATCGTTGTTCACGTGGTTCATCAAAATTCCATCCAAATCTAAATGAAATTGATGCAAACCTAAAATGTAACTTCTATTGCTTTTGCCAACTATGTAAAAAAATAGCCTATATAAATCCAACAAATAAAAACATTGCAGCCTGCAGGTAGAAAATATCCTGATAAAAATAAATATCTGTTAAACCATATTCAGCCTGTCTGCAACAAACTTGGAACATTTTATCAACTATTAGCTTGTGTTGGCTGAAGCTTGCAACATTTTATAAAATATTCTGGGCCCTCAGAGTTTCCCACGCCAGTGAGCTTGGGACAGACACAGCTGTAGGCTATTTGCGCAAGCGATAAGAAGCAGTGCTTGACTTGGGCAGGAGCTCACTGGAGCCGAGTACCAGCACCTAAAATGTTCTTCTGCTCTATTCCTCTGATAGAATTAGCTAAAAGTTATTGTGGAACTAACTCCTGCACCTAAATATAACAGTACCAGCACCCAAAATGAGTGACCGGAACCTAATTCAGTCCACGTCAAGCACTGATAAGAAGTAATCAGGTAGGCCTATTTTATGACGTTTCCATTGGATCAGAGCATGACATTTTTTCCCTATCACGCTGAGTGGTAATTGAAAGGGAAAGAGCTGGAAATATTTTTCAAATACATGGAGGAACTATTATCATTCTCAAGGGATGTAAAAACAGACTTTTCTTGCTGTTTGAGGTGAAGAAAACATTACTTTGAGAAGCTCCACAGCTCATTAGTGGTGGTGTGTTAAGCCAATCAGAAATACTATCAGATGCTCAAATGGGCACATTTATATGCCTACATTTGCACGCAGGCCAGGTAGCCTATAGACCTACTTCTATGCGTGCATGTCCTTACTCAACATTGACAGGAGCTCTAGACTAAATTGACAAAACTCGCAAATGGAATGAAATATACCAAAACTTGTTTCTCACAAGTGTAGCATAGGTTGTGTACTCTGGGAGGCGCATGGCGGTCGGGCTAACACCCTAACGACCGAACAATCGGACCAGTCGACTGATTGGGGTCAGCCCTACTACATATGTTGTTGATCTCCCCTTCGTGACAGGAGACAAATGAATACAACGCCTCTGGTGTCTGCTAGTTTAGACAGCTGCCGTACCCTGAGTCTCTCTATGCAAACACAGTGACAATCCGACCTCGTATCGCTTGGTGTTTATCATCACTGACCTATCTATTTCAGTACCGGGCAGAAATAACCAACCAGCTAGCTGCGCCAACAATAAAGCAGTAAGGATAGGAAGACGTTTTAGCTTGGTGGTGTTGTGATGAAAGACTTTAATGAGGGTTTGAAATGACTGGCGGCCGGGGGAGGGGGGTCAGTTAAGGGAGAAACACTTGTTGGATCCGTTGCCAGACCCTATCGCTATAGACAACGACATGTAGCTATGACGTGCTTGGTTTCTGCTCTTCTGCAACTTCAACAGGAAGCACAAACGGAACACCGGAGTGATACATAACTATAAATCAAGCTTAGATCCAATTTGTTAACACTGCGACTGTGTTATGCATCAAAGGTTTGCGTTTGATCCTCAAACTAGTTCAGCCTGTCAAGTAACCAATCAAAATCCTGGAAAGCTTTTCGTATTTTTACCCTTTACTGTAACTATAACTTTGCCTTTGAGTTCTGTTTTTCAACTGAAAGTGTCTCTAATAAACAAATAAAACAACAACCTGTTTGCTGTTGGTGAGGGAAGACAATCCAATAAAGTCTCTTAGGATTGTAAACACAGTTATTTGTTGTATTGAACAGTTCAGCTTTATACAACAACAGGGGAGGAGGCAGCAGACTAATGACAGTTACAACAAAAAACAACTTGTCTTTAAAGAATTTTGAAAATGGGGCAGGTTGTCACTGGTCCATGCCTGTCTGTGAGGAATCCAGTCCACCATTTGCTGTTACTGCTCCAGAGGAAAGACTCTTCTTTGTTTCACAGTACCCTCGTCCAGTCAAAGCAGTAATCTTCAAACGTGGACAGGAATTGTGACCTAAGCCGAAAGGAAAGCATTTTTAATATAACGTACCAAGTTCAGCTTTTACTGTCTAGACAAATGGCAAAGTTTTATTTGAAAATAAATATATATCAATACCAAAGCAGTTGGCTAGCATATGCTTATACAATTATAACTTTGAAAATATAGTCGTCTCAAAGCTTAAAGGCTGTGCTGAAAATGACCATAATCATTCAGGAAATCAGAATTCTCCAGATACTTTATAGTATGAGTCATGAGTCTTAAATCAGATAAGTATGAGTCATGAATCTTAAATCAGATAAGTATGAGTTATGAATCTTAAATCAGATAAGTATGAGTCATGAATCTTCAGACATGTGCTAGTACAGTGAGCTCCAAAAGTATTGGGACACTGGTTTCCATCCGACCTTTTTATGTGAGTAAAGCTCATGTCGAATATATATATATATATATAAGGACAGGCCTGATGGAAACGGACATTTTTCAGTTAAACTTTCCAAATATCCACAAAAAACTAAATACGCTAGACAAGGTGGGATCTTTTTGTGTCTGTAAAATGATTTAAGCGAGAAATGTTGGTGTTGTCCTCCCCACTACTACAAAAAAATGTGGAAAAAGTCATGGGTGTGGGAATACGTTCGGGAGGCGCTATAACCTCAAGCGAGACGCTATCTGTTATGTTGGCCTAAGGCTAGTCGCTAGTTGTTCCTAAGATGTTAATAGACCTTAACTGAAAGTGAATCTTGGCTAAACGTATTAGCAGCCACATGCAGACATCAGAACTAGGCCTACGGGAGATAGCAGCTGGGTATGTGAGGTCTGTGTACAAGCCAAGGTGTTGACTCCCCAGGCGAACATTATAAGTAAAGGGCCAATACCTCGTGACTGTTTTTGTATGGGACTGATTTGGCAACGTTTGATAGTCCAGCAATGTGTGTTCAGACATACTAGTCTTTGCGTTGAGTTGGGAAACTGAAATGACCTGCCTGCAGTGTATCTTTTGTGTTGAGTGATCTATGGTGCATATTTAAAATGGCTGCCTGCTATGGTCTGCCACATAATTCACATTACCCACTGGGCACAGACGTCAGTTTAAACGTCTAGTTTTGATTTACATTTGGTTGAGTTGTCCACTAACGTCAATTTAATGTGAGATCTTCTAAACATTTAAACCACGTCGTTGGATTTAGGTAAAAATTTGGGTGAAAAAAAAAGACCTTACGTTGATACGTTTTTGCAAATCCAATCAGTTGTTCAACGTCATCACATAGATTTTTTTGCGATGCAGCATGGTCTAAGCAGTAAGCTGCATACACATCATTTAAGGGAGTGTTTGACATAATTGGTACTCTTTGCCATCAAGACTTCATTCTCGCCCAGGCAGGTTCATTGTTAATGTTTCGGAGTGCCCCTCCAGCTGATTAAAGGAATTCTCTCTGAGGTGAAAGTTTGTTGCATTGTTAGGAAGACACAATCACAACACACTGAAGATGTGTCTACGTAGTCATGTAGACTAGATATCCCTGGAGCAATAGCGTAGATGTACGGGCGTAGTTTATGCATTTGTTTCTATGTCTTTCCGAAAGCCATCAATGAAAAAGTGTCTTGAAGTTGGTTGCTCTCTCGTGTGAGAAACATATGCAAGAGAGGTGTGTGTGGACGTGAGAATGAACCTAACTAGTCGTTCAATCAATGTGATTAACTCCTATTCCTCTTCTCTCTCCGTGTGTCCCTCTGTTAACAGACAAACAGGAAGCAAAGAGACAGAGCCCTTGGCCTTGCTTGAGCAATCCAAAGTACGTAAGTGTCCTTCATTCAAAGATATAGTCCTCCAAGATGTTGACGACACAGACTAAACGCAACACAAAACATATCAGTTACTGTAAACTGAATATCTCCACAAATATAATAGAGTTCATCTTGTTTTGTTCAACAGCATTCTATTGTCTTTGTTGATTTAGACCTTGGTGATTCTAAAGTCAGACTCTAGAACCTCTTTTGGAATGTTTGTCACAGAACCTTCTTTGAACCTGGAAGGTCATGTCTCCATTCAGCTGTGAAAGGCCTGCCTTGGAGAAATCTGACACCCTGTGTATGCCTCCTCTTTGCCCCCCATGCCATTGCTCGACCACCTGTTTAGTCCAGCCCCCCACCTTTAATATGAAATGGCAAGTCAAGCACTGCCAGATCACACTGTTTAACTGTTGGTAGTAGCAGCTGCAGCAAGATACATTGTTAGTGTCCAAAGTCTAAGGAAACCGCCAAACAGTATGTAGACAATATAGCCAATAAGGGAGAAAGGAAACAGGCGTATACAGAATTGTTCTGTGGTCAGAAAGAGGCGGGTTAGCTAACTGGTTAGGAGCTGCCATTGTCAGAAACCAGAAGCTTTCTGGTCGGGTGGTCTGTCCTCGTGTTCCCTGCAGGCTTTCTCTCATAGCACAGTTACACAGCAAACCACAATGATGATGTATGATGCTCATCCCCTTCCCATTCCTTCCCTCCCATTCCTTCCCTCCCATACCTTCCCTCCCATACCTTCCCTCCCATTCCTTCCCATTCCTTCCCTCCCATTCCTTCCTTCCCATTCCTTCCCTCCCATTCCTTCCTTCCCTCCCATTCCTTCCTTCCCTCCCATTCCTTCCTTCCTTCCCTCCCATTCCTTCCTTCCCTCCCATTTCCCATTCCTTCCTTCCGTCCCATTCCATCCCTCCCATTTCCCATTCCTTCCCTCCCATTCCTTCCCTCCCATTCCTTCCTTCCCTCCCATTCCTTCCTTCCCTCCCATTCCTTCCCTCCCATTCCTTCCCTCCCATTCCTTCCTTCCCTCCCATTCCTTCCCTCCCATTCCTTCCCTCCCATTCCCTCCCTCCCATTCCTTCCCCAAATGTTCTTCTTTGACTTTTTTTGTGCCCAAATATTGACTTTCATGTCTCCCTTGAGCACATTTCGATGAGCTCAATGATTTGATTCGAGTGTGGTGTGTCCTTCGACAAGTAGATATATATTTTTTGCACTCAAGGTACAGAGAGATAGAAATGGAAGGAAGATAAGTTGTTTGACTGTTGTTTTTTCTGCTTTCTATGACTGCTTGTCTGTCGTATGATTCCATGAACACAAGTCTTGTTCACTGTTTGTTTACCCCTCAGCCAGCTGGTCATGTGACTTTACATTACAGCAATACAGTGTTGTTTACCCCTCAGCCAGCTGGTCATGTGACTTTACATTACAGCAATTATACAAACCATAGTTTCCCTCCTGATCTGTGTGTCTCTTTGATGTTAAGAGTTGGATTACGGTACTTAACAGTTGTTTCCTCTTCCTGCTCATATTTCATTCCTTTCCTATATTGTTCTTCCCTGTCTCCTTTCCTATAGAGTCCTTCCTTGTCTTCTTTCCTATAGTGTTCTTCCCTGTCTCCTTTCCTATAGTGTCCTTCCCTGTCTCCTTTCCTATAGTGTTCTTCCCTGTCTCCTTTCCTATAGTGTTCTTCCCTGTCTCCTTTCCTAGTGTTCTTCCCTGTCTCCTTTCCTATATTGCCCTTCCTTGTCTCCTTTCGTATATTGTCCTTCCTTGTCTCCTTTCCTATATTGTCCTTCCCTGTCTCATTTCCAGTCTTTACAAGCATTTTTCTACACCCACAATAACATCTGCTAAACATGTGTATGTAACCAATACAATTTGATTTGATCTCTAGTGTGAGGAGATTGTCTAAGTGAAAGCAAGTTGGGAGAAACATAACATTGTGTAGTTAATGGACAGAAAGACTGGAAATATTAAATGAAATTCACTAACAAATAACTGGAACATTTAAACAGTTCTCCTCTCTCTGTTTTCTACAGAGGTTGTAAAGCAGCTGTCTGTGGTTTTAAGGTCCCTGGCATGATGACAAGTTTACTTCTAGGCTGACATTCCACAGGAACTGGCCCTGGAACAGTTAGGCCCTCCTCCCATGTTCTCCCTCTCTCTCACCCCCCTGCTCTCACCCCTCCCATCCATTTGTTCTCTCCACTCTCTCACCCTCTCCTCCCCTCCTTCCCTCCCTGTGTTCTTTCCTCTCTCTCACCCCTCCCTCCCTCCCCATCTCCTCCCTCTCTCTCTCTCTCTCTCTCTCTCTCTCCCTCTCTCTCTCTCTCTCTCTCACTCTCTCCCTCTCTCCCTCTCTCCCTCTCTCTCTCTCTCTCTCTCTCTCTCTCTCTCTCTCTCTCTCTCTCTCTCTCCCTCTCTCCCTCTCTCTCTCTCTCTCTCTCTCTCTTCCTCTTCATGTTTCTCTCTCCCCCACCCATCCCTCCCTCACATTCTCTCTCTGCCCCTCCCAGTACACCTTGCCAGGAATATGTCAAAACTGTGAGAACAAGGACTGCCCAAATACTTCTCTAGATCATGAAGCCATGTTCCAAAAGAGGGAGGGAAGCGGGAACAGGAAAATACACAACAGTAACGAGGCTATATACAGGAGGTACCAGTACAGAGTCAATGTGCAGGGGGCACCGGTTAGTCGAGGTAACTGAGGTAATATGTACATGTAGGTAGAGGTAAAGGGACTATAGATAGATAATAAACAGAGGTCCTGGATGGCAGGAAGCGTGGCCCCAGTGATGTACTGGGCTGTACGCACTACCCTTTGTAGTGCCTTGTGGTCGGAGGCCGAGCAGTTGCCATACAAGGCGGTGATGCAACCAGTCAGGATGCTCTCGATGGTGCAGCTGTAGAACCTTTTTGATGATAAGAGGACCCATGACAAATCGTTTCAGTCTCCTGGGTCTCTCAAATCCTTGAATGTCTCTATTGCAGACGCAGATAAGCTCTGAAATGGGGAAACAGTCAGATGACCAACAGATCCCAGTGTAGTAGAGAAAAATCATGAAATGGGACGTTATGTTTTTTTTTGTGTGGCTCTTTTGATGATTTCTAATTCCTCCGATGAATGCAATTTTGGAGGGCTCAGAGGTGTGTCACGTGTGGTGTGTGCGCGTTCGATCTCTAACATGGCGTGTTGACTTTGATAAAAACATGCGCGCACACACACACACACACACACACACACACACTCTCTCTCTCTCACTGTTTTTGATTTACTTAGAATACATTTTGGTCATGGTAATACGGATTCGTTTTAGATTGTATTACTAGCTAGCAGTGTCAGTGTATTACTAGCTAGCAGTGTCAGTGTATTACTAGCTAGCAGTGTCAGTGTATTACTAGCTAGCAGTGTCAGTGTATTACTAGCTAGCAGTGTCAGTGTATTACTAGCTAGCAGTGTCAGTGTATTACTAGCTAGCAGTGTCAGTGTATTACTAGCTAGCAGTGTCAGTGTATTACTAGCTAGCAGTGTCAGTGTATTACTAGCTAGCAGTGTCAGTGTATTACTAGCTAGCAGTGTCAGTGTATTACTAGCTAGCAGTGTCAGTTGACCTGAGTGGAATTTGATCTTCATGAGTTAATTAGATCAAGCCGTCTTTGATGAATAACACCCTATTCCCTATGTTGTGCACTACTTTTGATGGGCCATGGTCAAAAGTATTGCACTATGTAGGGAAAAAAGTGTCATTTGGGATGCATCCTTTGACATTGCAGATTCAGTAGGTCTGCATAGTTGCCTTGTTAAAGTCACTCCCTTTAGCTGGACTGGCTGTGCTTGTTGTTGGGTTTGAATGTACCAGCAGTATATGAATAGAATCTCATAGCTATGATCTGATTCATATCTAGAATTACTTACATTACAGTATATGTCATTTCGAAAGCATGTGCATTCTAGAGAGAGAGAGAGAGAGAGAGAGAGAGAGAGAGAGAGAGAGAGAGAGAGAGAGAGAGAGAGAGAGAGAGAGAGAGAGAGAGAGAGAGAGAGAGAGAGAGAGAGAGAGAGAGAGAGAGAGAGAGAGAGAGAGAGAGAGAGAGAGAGAGAGAGAGAGAGAGAGAGAGAGAGAGCCTAAGATTTTCATTGCAAGACAAGAGACATCATCTTCTTTGGTGTAAATATTGTTCATACTGTATCTACTGTCTTGTCTGTTTCCATGTTTCTATAAAATCACATGTTATTTGTCACATGCTTCGCAAACGTAGACGAACAGTGAAATGCTCACTTAGAGGATGGTATATATATATATATATATATATATATACATGGTACAGAACAATCAGTCAGCAAACTTTTGAAGAAATATGTTTTTCTGTACAGTATTCATCTGAACGTTCTTTCCATAAAGGTCAGGAATGAACATTGAACACTGGATCATTTATCTTCACAGTCAAATGGCACCCTGGGTCTTGGTCAAAAATAGTGCACTATGTAGGTAACATTTGGGATGCACCCTACACAGTCTTCTTGATGAATTAGGGTCCCTTTGAAAACGGACGTAATTGTCAGTCAGAATCTAAAGCATGGTGTAACATAGGCCTCCGCTGTCTGCGTAGGTGGAGGTTGATACAGCATAGACATGGCTTATGTAATTACAGGGGTGGGATGTTGGAGGAGTTGACATTAACGAAACAATGGGTTATCTGTCCCCAATGTGTGTGTTGGACGGGACAGGCACTCACCCTGGCAAGTATATGATGTAAACAAACCACTTTCTTGCTGTGTTGTATTTTGCGGCGCACTTTTGATCGTTCCTCCCTGTCAAAGTGCTTTATATCTCAGAGCATTTCCTATTATTCCGTACGGAAATCCAAGAGACTCCATTTTGTATGATATGTTACGTTTCGTATGGTATGTATTCATTTGTGGATGTCCATTATCCATTTCTTATGATATGTTACGAATTGTAATTTGTATGAAATGTTATGAATTGCATTTGTACAATATGTTACTAATTGCAATTTGTGCAATATGTTACAAATTTGCTAAAAGTACAACATTTGACAAATTTGCGAAACGTATGATATGTTACGAATTCCAATTTGTTGTGGTCAATGTTAGCTAGCTGGCTAACGTTAGCACTAGGGGTTAGGTCTAAAGGGTTAAGGTTAGGGTTAGCTAACATGCTAAGTAGTTGCAAAGTCACTAAAATGTAGTGAGTAGTTAAAAAGTTTCTAATAAGCAAAAATTGTCTGTGATGAGATTCGAAGACGCAACCTTTGGGTTGCTAGACGTTTGCCTACTCATCCACTCAAACCAACCATCCTCTTTTCACATTTGCCTTCAGTAACCATCTGTCTTATGTCACCATACCAAATATCATGCTAATTTGAGTGTCCCGGATTTACGTTTTCTATGTTACGTGTAGGCTATGAGACCAGGTTGGATATGCAGCATAATTTTGTCTGTTGCATCACAGGGTTTAGCCATCACAGTTCATTTACAAAAAAAATGGGCCTTCCCTAAACCTGTGAAATCAAAGGGTGGAACCCACTAATCCCTATCTGTAAGTTATACATCCAGTATTATTTATGTGCTTTCACAACCTTGAACACCCCAGCGAAGCGAATTGACGATAGTTACAAATGTGGAGGTCTATTTCACAACAAATAGTTGACAGAAAATAGTCTTGTCAGCAGTCACACCAGGGCGCTACAACAAACATGGGAAATTACAGTTTGTTCTTAACCTTGACTGAGCTATTTCTATACAGCCTGATGTGTACAAAACAAGTTCAATAAAATAAAAATAAAAAGTATGTATATTTATTTGTGTGTGTATATGTGCATGTCTAAAGAATGGCAGCTACAGCTACATTGTTCTCAGTATTGACATTGGAGGTGTAGACTGCAGGATCAGGCAGCTTTCCTCAGGGCAGGGTGTGGTCTCAGTCCAACTCCAACCAAATTTCCACACCGCACAGGAGAAAGGGAGGGGACCTGAGAGTTGGCTGGTTTTATAGGACAAGACAATACTACTCACCTATCAAGGGTTTTTTAGCACCATCTATTGGACATTGCATATATCTTGGCCATTGCATTTTTTTAAAACCTTTTTGAACCTACACATTTAACTAAGAACTAATTCTTATTTCAGTGACAGCCTAGGAACAGTGGGTTAACTGCCTTGTTCAGGAGCAGAACAACAGATTTGTACCTTGTCAGCTCAGGGATTTGAACTTGCAACCTTTATATATCTTGGAAGTTGCATGTATCTTGGTAGTTGCATGTATCTTGGACATTGCATATATCTAGGACATTGCATGTATCTTGGACATTGCATATATCTTGGTAGTTGCATGTATCTTGGACATTGCATATATCTAGGACATTGCATATATCTAGGACATTGCATATATCTAGGACATTGCATATATCTAGGACATTGCATATATCTTGGTAGTTGCATGTATCTTGGACATTGCATGTATCTTGGACATTGCATATATCTAGGACATTGCATATATCTAGGACATTGCATATATCTAGGACATTGCATATATCTTGGTAGTTGCATATATCTTGGACATTGCATATATCTAGGACATTGCATGAATCTTGGACATTGCATATATCTTGGTAGTTGCATGTATCTTGGACATTGCATATATCTAGGACATTGCATATATCTTGGTAGTTGCATGTATCTTGGACATTGCATGTATCTAGGACATTGCATATATCTAGGACATTGCATATATCTTGGTAGTTGCATGTATCTTGGATATTGCATGTATCTTGGACATTGCATATATCTAGGACATTGCATATATCTTGGACATTGCATGTATCTTGGACATTGCATATATCTAGGACATTGCTATCTAGGACATTGCATATATCTAGGACATTGCATATATCTAGGACATTGCATATATCTTGGAAGTTGCATGTATCTTGGACATTGCATATATCTAGGACATTGCATATATCTTGGACATTGCATATATCTTGGTCGTTTGCATGTATCTTGGACATTGCATATATCTTGGAAGTGGCATGTATCTTGGACATTGCATGTATCTTGGACATTGCATGTATCTTGGAAGTGGCATGTATCTTGGACATTGCATATATCTTGGAAGTGGCATGTATCTTGGACATTGCATGTATCTTGGACATTGCATGTATCTAGGACATTGCATATATCTTGGAAGTGGCATGTATCTTGGACATTGCATATATCTTGGAAGTGGCATGTATCTTGGACATTGCATATATCTTGGAAGTGGCATGTATCTTGGACATTGCATGTATCTTGGACATTGCATATATCTTGGAAGTGGCATGTATCTTGGACATTGCATGTATCTTGGACATTGCATGTATCTTGGACATTGCATGTATATTGGACATTGCATGTATCTTGGAAGTTGCATGTATCTTGGACATAACAACAGCTTGTTGTAACTATGCAATGAGTGACAGGTAGAACATGGTTTTCGTAAAAACAAATACACATGCAAATACGTCAGGTGCATTAAGTTTGGTACACATTTTTACAGGGTTTTCATTTTACAGATGTGAATGGTTTGCTGATGATATGAGAAAGCATGTTCACGAGTCAACAGTGCTCATGTTATGTCATGTTTTGTTTTTCAGGAAAACCAAGGCAGAAACAAACGACACCAGAGCATAGACAGAGGACAAGAAAAAACAAAGGTATTTCACCTACTTAGAAATCACCTTAAGAAATACTATAGTCTTTGTTTGCATTTTATAATTCTTGTGGTTTCTCCTCTCTCTCTCTCTCTCTCTCTATGTAAAGATCCACCCTTGAACTAACTATTAATGTTGTTGGTCTTGAAAGTGTCTGAGATTATTCTTGTATTGAAAAGCTCTATGTAAATTAAATCTATTATTAATTTTTAAAGGATGGCTGAGGAGGAGGAAACCAGGGAGGTGCTCTTCTCTGACTGGTCGGGTCCAGAAAAACAGGGAATGACCCTTGAGCAGTCAGGCGAAGGAGAGATCTATGTCAAAGAGGTGAAAATGGAGTCGCCTGCTGGACGCACTGGAAGAGTACACGAGGGTATGTAACGGTGTTAGAATTGCCCTTATGTACAGTATTCATTTTCTATAATACATTGACTTAATTGTTTTCTGCTGTTATTGAATCTCCCGATATCTTATAATTTGTGTAAGTTGATATACAGTAAGGTTTGATTGATCTACCTTTCTTTTTTCAAAGTGGATTTTTGACTGACGGATTTTAACATGGTATCAATGTTCTCTTGTGTCGTCCCCTTAAAGGTGATCAAATTGTGGGTGCCACCATCTATTTTGACAACATGAGTTCCAAGGAGACGACGGAGCTCCTCAAGACCCTAAACAAACACAAGGTTGGACTGAAACTACAGAACAAGGACAAGTCACCATGCCGCTCCCCCATGGGCACTCTGTCACCCTGCCGATCCCCAATGGGCACTCTGACGTATGAAGGGAGAGGAAGGGTTGGAGGCTCCAGCCAAGACATTATTCTGGTATGTAGCTATGTTTACTGTGCAAGCAATGTTAAGTGTATTTACTTGTGTGATGGTGCGGCAAAGATTGGGATTTTACAGGATTTTAATAAACTTTTCAATGGCTTTTACGTGAACACTAGGGTTGGGGTCAATTCTATTTAACTTCCAGTCAATTCAGGAAGTACACTGGAATTTAAATTATCTTCAATGGTTTTAAAATAAGGAACATTTAGATTTGTAATTAGAATTAGGTTAACTTTCTGAATTCACCGGAATTGAAATGGAATTGACCTCATCCTTGGTAAACACAGACTTCTTGAATTCAGACTTGTCTCAAATAATCAATACGTCTTCTCAAATAGACTAAATTACATATAGAAGGTTCATAACGTACAGCAACGTATTATTACCTAAATATAACAAATTCATGAATTACTGATTTCACCTTCTTTTGATGAGAACAGAGTGGGGATGATGAAGAATACAAGAGAATATATTCCAAGAAGATTAAGCCCCGGCTGAAGTCTGAGGATCTGGCGGAGGGCGTGGACGTCCGTACGGAGCGCCACAGCAGCACCAGCACCGACGGCAGCACGATCACTACCATCACCCGTCGCATCACTACCTACACTGTGGACATGCCAGAGGGCGTGGACGAGCAGCTTGATCTAACCAGCCCAGAGTTCAAAGGGCAACGGTACGAGCAGTCAGGAGGGGGCAGCTCGTCTCAAATCCGAGTTTTACACGGAAGCGGAAGCTCTTCAGGTGTAGGAGGTGGATTGGAGGGGGGTGATTTTGAACTAGGAGGTGATGGTGTTTCCTTCACTGGGCCGGATGTAACTAGCTCTTCTGAGAAGCACTGGAGCACTGGAGGGGTGAAGACCACCACTGTTACAAGGCAGATAGAGGGGGGAGATGGTGGAGCAGCAGGGATCAGATTCAAAGGATCTAGCTTTGGGATGCCTGGGGCGAAGGGTCAGCGGGAGTTTGGCCTCTATAGAGGGGGTGAGCAGGGGGAGCAGGGGGGCTTTCAGGTTTCAGGTGACTCAGCTGACTACCAGGCAGGATCAGTCAATGTCACGGCACCTGGAAGAACAACAAATATTTCCTCCAGCTCCATATCAATGGGTAAAGGGGAGGTGAGAGGAGTAGACGTTCATTTGCCTGGTAGAGGCAGTGCAGACTGGCAGGGTAGGGTCGGAGGTTCAGTACCTGGAATAACTATTAGTGATCAACAGGTGAGAGGTTCTGGGAGCGTAGGTCTCTCCAGAGGCAACCAGGGTGGGGTTTCCTTACCCAACATGCCAGGCATTGATACAGGCTTGAATGGGGGCAAGATATCAACAGACATAAGAGTGCCAACACTTGACATCAATACAGGCATGAAGGAGTCTGGCTCAGTGAAAATGTCTGTAAAAGAAACAACAATGGAAAGCAAACTCAAAGGTGGCATCAAAATGCCATCATTTGGACTGAACACTGGAGGTGCAGACAGCGATGGAGATGTTAAACTACCGAAGGTCAAGGGTAGTGTAGATGTTTCGGTACCTGGGGTAGATGTAGATTTATCAGGCGCATCTATGAATATGAAAGGAGGAAAGACGATAGGTTCACGTGTTGATATAGAAGGTCCAGAAGGCGGATTCAAGATACCCAAAGAAAAGATACCATCATTTGGAGTCAGAGGAGCCGGACTTGAGGGTCCTGGTATCGATGTCAACCTACCAAAAACTGACATTGACATCAGAGCTCCCAAAGTAGATATTGAAGTGCCAGATGTTGACATTGAAGGTTCAGGAGGATTTAAAATGCCAAAGGTGAAGATGCCCTCATTTGGAATCAAAGGCCCTAAACTTGAGGGTCCAGATATTGATGTCAACCTACCTAAAGGTGACATTGACATCAAGGGACCTAATGTTAACATCAAAGGTCCAGAACTTGACTTCGAAGGCCCTGATGGGAAAATCAAGGGTCCAAAATTCACGATGCCATCAATGTCAGGCCCAAAGGTCTCAATGCCTGATATGGACATCAATCTGAAAGGCCCAAAGGTGAAGGGGGATTTGGGTATGTCAGGAGACCTCAAAGCACCCAAAGTAGACATAGAAGGTCCAGATGTTGACATTGAAGGTTCAGGAGGATTTAAGATGCCAAAGATGAAGATGCCCTCATTTGGAATAAAAGGATCTAAATTGGAGGGTCCAGATATTGATGTCAACCTACCAAAAGCTGACATTGACATCAAAGCTCCCAAAGTTGACATTAAAGGTCCATCAATATCAGGACCAAAGATCTCAATGCCCGATGTGGACTGCAATCTGAAAGGTCCAAAGGTGAAGGGAGATGTAGATGTGTCAGTGCCAAAGCTAGAAGGAGACATCAAGGCTCCCAAAGTTGACATTAAAGGTCCATCAATATCAGGACCAAAGATCTCAATGCCCGATGTGGACTTCAACCTGAAAGGCCCAAAGGTGAAGGGGGATTTGGGTATGTCAGGAGACCTCAAAGCACCCAAAGTAGACATAGAAGGTCCAGATGTTGACATTGAAGGTTCAGGAGGATTTAAGATGCCAAAGATGAAGATGCCCTCATTTGGAATCAAAGGATCTAAATTGGAGGGTCCAGATATTGACGTCAACCTACCAAAAGCTGACATTGACATCAAAGCTCCCAAAGTTGACATTAAAGGTCCATCAATATCAGGACCAAAGATCTCAATGCCCGATGTAGACTTCAACCTGAAAGGCCCAAAGGTGAAGGGGGATTTGGGTATGTCAGGAGACCTCAAAGCACCCAAAGTAGACATAGAAGGTCCAGATGTTGACATTGAAGGTTCAGGAGGATTTAAGTTGCCGAAGATGAAAATACCCTCATTTGGAATCAAAGGACCCAAAGTTGAGGGAGATGTTGATGTCAAACTACCTAAAGGTGACATTGACATCAAGGGACCTAATGTTAACATCAAAGGTCCAGAACTTGACTTCGAAGGCCCTGATGGGAAAATCAAGGGTCCAAAATTCACGATGCCATCAATCTCAGGCCCAAAGATCTCAATGCCCGATGTGGACTTCAACCTGAAAGGCCCAAAGGTGAAGGGGGATTTGGGTATGTCAGGAGACCTCAAAGCACCCAAGGTAGGCATAGAAGGTCCAGATGTTGACATTGAAGGTTCAGGAGGATTTAAGATGCCAAAGATGAAGATGCCCTCATTTGGAATAAAAGGATCTAAATTGGAGGGTCCAGATATTGATGTCAACCTACCAAAAGCTGACATTGACATCAAGGCTCCCAAAGTTGACATTAAAGGGCCATCAATATCAGGACCAAAGGTCTCAATGCCCGATGTGGACTGCAATCTGAAAGGTCCAAAGGTGAAGGGAGATGTAGATGTGTCAGTGCCAAAGCTAGAAGGAGACATCAAGGCTCCCAAAGTTGACATTAAAGGTCCATCAATATCAGGACCAAAGATCTCAATGCCCGATGTGGACTTCAACCTGAAAGGCCCAAAGGTGAAGGGAGATTTGGGTATGTCAGGAGACTTGAAAGCACCCAAAGTAGACATTGAAGGTCCAGATGTTGACATTGAAGGTTCAGGAGGATTTAAGATGCCAAAGATGAAGATGCCCTCATTTGGAATCAAAGGATCTAAATTGGAGGGTCCAGATATTGATGTCAACCTACCAAAAGCTGACATTGACATCAAAGCTCCCAAAGTTGACATTAAAGGTCCATCAATATCAGGACCAAAGATCTCAATGCCCGATGTGGACTTCAACCTGAAAGGCCCAAAGGTGAAGGGGGATTTGGGTATGTCAGGAGACCTCAAAGCACCCAAGGTAGGCATAGAAGGTCCAGATGTTGACATTGAAGGTTCAGGAGGATTTAAGATGCCAAAGGTGAAGATGCCCTCATTTGGGATCAAAGGACCCAAAGTTGAGGGAGATGTTGATGTCAAACTACCTAAAGGTGACATTGACATCAAGGGACCTAATGTTAACATCAAAGGTCCAGAACTTGACTTCGAAGGCCCTGATGGGAAAATCAAGGGTCCAAAATTCACGATGCCATCAATGTCAGGCCCAAAGGTCTCAATGCCTGATATGGACATCAATCTGAAAGGTCCAAAGATGAAGGGAGATCTGGATATGTCAGGAGACTTCAAAGCACCCAAATTAGACATTGAAGGTCCAGATGTTGACGTTGGAGGTTCAGGAGGATTTAAAATGCCAAAGATGAAGATGCCCTCATTTGGAATCAAAGGATCTAAATTGGAGGGTCCAGATATTGATGTCAACCTACCAAAAGCTGACATTGACATCAAAGATCCCAAAGTTGACATTAAAGGTCCATCAATATCAGGACCAAAGATCTCAATGCCCGATGTGGACTTCAACCTGAAAGGCCCAAAGGTGAAGGGAGATTTGGGTATGTCAGGAGACTTGAAAGCACCCAAAGTAGACATTGAAGGTCCAGATGTTGACATTGAAGGTTCAGGAGGATTTAAGATGCCAAAGATGAAGATGCCCTCATTTGGAATCAAAGGATCTAAATTGGAGGGTCCAGATATTGACGTCAACCTACCAAAAGCTGACATTGACATCAAGGCTCCCAAAGTTGATGTTAAAGGGCCATCAATATCAGGACCAAAGATCTCAATGCCCGATGTGGACTTCAATCTGAAAGGCCCAAAGGTGAAGGGAGATTTGGGTATGTCAGGAGACCTCAAAGCACCCAAAGTAGACATAGAAGGTCCAGATGTTGACATTGAAGGTTCAGGAGGATTTAAGTTGCCGAAGATGAAAATACCCTCATTTGGAATCAAAGGACCCAAAGTTGAGGGAGATGTTGATGTCAAACTACCTAAAGGCGACATTGACATCAAGGGACCTAATGTTAACATCAAAGGTCCAGAACTTGACTTCGAAGGCCCTGATGGGAAAATCAAGGGTCCAAAATTCACGATGCCATCAATGTCAGGCCCAAAGGTCTCAATGCCTGATATGGACATCAATCTGAAAGGTCCAAAGGTGAAGGGAGATGTAGATGTGTCAGTGCCAAAGCTAGAAGGAGACATCAAGGCTCCCAAAGTTGACATTAAAGGGCCATCAATATCAGGACCAAAGATCTCAATGCCCGATGTGGACTTCAATCTGAAAGGCCCAAAGGTGAAGGGAGATTTGGGTATGTCAGGAGACTTCAAAGCACCCAAATTAGACATTGAAGGTCCAGATGTTGACGTTGGAGGTTCAGGAGGATTTAAAATGCCAAAGATGAAGATGCCCTCATTTGGAATCAAAGGATCTAAATTGGAGGGTCCAGATATTGATGTCAACCTACCAAAAGCTGACATTGACATCAAAGCTCCCAAAGTTGACATTAAAGGTCCATCAATATCAGGACCAAAGATCTCAATGCCCGATGTGGACTTCAATCTGAAAGGTCCAAAGGTGAAGGGAGATGTAGATGTGTCAGTGCCAAAGCTAGAAGGAGACATCAAGGCTCCCAAAGTTGACATTAAAGGGCCATCAATATCAGGACCAAAGATCTCAATGCCCAATGTGGACTTCAACCTGAAAGGCCCAAAGGTGAAGGGGGATTTGGGTATGTCAGGAGACCTCAAAGCACCCAAAGTAGACATAGAAGGTCCAGATGTTGACATTGAAGGTTCAGGAGGATTTAAGATGCCAAAGATGAAGATGCCCTCATTTGGAATCAAAGGATCTAAATTGGAGGGTCCAGATATTGATGTCAACCTACCAAAAGCTGACATTGACATCAAGGCTCCCAAAGTTGACATTAAAAGTCCATCAATATCAGGACCAAAGATCTCAATGCCCGATGTGGACTTCAACCTGAAAGGCCCAAAGGTGAAGGGAGATTTGGGTATGTCAGGAGACCTCAAAGCACCCAAAGTAGACATTGATTGTCCAGATGTTGACATTGAAGGATCAGGAGGATTTAAAATGCCAAAGGTGAAGATGCCCTCATTTGGAATCAAAGGACCCAAAGTTGAGGGAGATGTTGATGTCAAACTACCTAAAGGTGACATTGACATCAAGGGACCTAATGTTAACATCAAAGGTCCAGAACTTGACTTCGAAGGCCCTGATGGGAAAATCAAGGGTCCAAAATTCACGATGCCATCAATCTCAGGCCCAAAGGTCTCAATGCCTGATATGGACATCAATCTGAAAGGTCCAAAGGTGAAGGGAGATGTAGATGTGTCAGTGCCAAAGCTAGAAGGAGACATCAAGGCTCCCAAAGTTGACATTAAAGGTCCATCAATATCAGGACCAAAGATCTCAATGCCCGATGTGGACTTCAATCTGAAAGGCCCAAAGGTGAAGGGGGATTTGGGTATGTCAGGAGACTTGAAAGCACCCAAAGTAGACATTGAAGGTCCAGATGTTGACATTGAAGGTTCAGGAGGATTTAAGATGCCAAAGATGAAGATGCCCTCATTTGGAATCAAAGGATCTAAATTGGAGGGTCCAGATATTGATGTCAACCTACCAAAAGCTGACATTGACATCAAAGCTCCCAAAGTTGACATTAAAGGGCCATCAATATCAGGACCAAAGATCTCAATGCCCGATGTGGACTTCAATCTGAAAGGCCCAAAGGTGAAGGGGGATTTGGGTATGTCAGGAGACCTCAAAGCACCCAAAGTAGACATTGATTGTCCAGATGTTGACATTGAAGGATCAGGAGGATTTAAAATGCCAAAGGTGAAGATGCCCTCATTTGGAATCAAAGGACCCAAAGTTGAGGGAGATGTTGATGTCAAACTACCTAAAGGTGACATTGACATCAAGGGACCTAATGTTAACATCAAAGGTCCAGAACTTGACTTCGAAGGCCCTGATGGGAAAATCAAGGGTCCAAAATTCACGATGCCATCAATGTCAGGCCCAAAGGTCTCAATGCCCGATGTGGACTTCAATCTGAAAGGTCCCAAGCTGAAGGGAGATGTAGATGTGTCAGTGCCAAAGATAAAAGGAGACATCAAATCACCGAAAGTAGACATTGAAGGTCCTGATGTTGACTTTGAAGGATCAGGAGGATTTAAGATGCCAAAGATGAAAATTCCCTCATTTGGAATCAAAGGATCTAAATTGGAGGGTCCAGATATTGATGTCAACCTACCAAAAGCTGACATTGACATCAATGCTCCCAAAGTTGACATTAAAGGTCCATCAATATCAGTACCAAAGATCTCAATGCCCGATGTGGACTTCAACCTGAAAGGTCCAAAGATGAAAGGAGATTTTGATTTGTCAGGAGACCTCAAAGCACCTAAAGTAGACATCGCAGGACCAGATGTTGACATTGAAGGTTCAGGAGGATTTAAGATGCCAAAGATGAAGATTCCGTCATTTGGAATCAAAGGATCTAATTTGGAGGGTCCAGATATTGATGTCAACCTACCAAAAGCTGACATTGACATCAAGGCTCCCAAAGTTGACATTAAAGGTCCATCAATATCAGGACCAAAGATCTCAATGCCCGATGTAGACTTCAACCTAAAAGGGCCGAAGGTGAAGGGAGAGGTGGATGTGTCTTTGCCAAAGATGAAAGGCGACCTCAAAGCACCCAAAGCAGACATGGAAGGACCCGATGTTGACATTGAAGGTTCAGGAGGAATTAAAATGCCAAAGATGAAGATGCCGTCTATGTCTGGCCCCAAAATGTCAATGCCTGATGTTGATTTCAGTCTTAAAGGGCCAAAGTTCAAAGGGGGAGTTGAGGGAGAAATGAGTACACCCAAAGCTGAATTTGATGGATTGGATATCTCAGTAGAGAGTCCAGACATTGCACCAAAGAAGTCTAAGTTCAAAATGCCAAAGTTTGGATTCAAAGGGCCCAAAGTCAAGTCTCCTGAGGTTGATGTAAAGCTAGCGAAAGCAGATATCAATATCAAAACACCGAAAGGTAGTCTTCCAGACCTTGACCTTGATATTGGGGCTACCAGCCCTAAAGTCAAAGGATCCAAATTCAAAATGCCTAAATTTGGATTCAAAAGTCCGAAGGTAGAGATGCCAGATGTAGATGTTAATCTTCCTAAAGCTGACATTGACTTCAAAGGACCCAATGTCGATATTAAAGGTCCTCATATTGACATTGAAAGTCCTGATGTCAAAATCAAGGGACCAAAAAACAAGATGCCATCAATATCAGGACCAAAGGTCTCCATGCCTGATGTGGACTTCAACTTAAAAGGTCCAAAAATGAAAGGAGATATCAATATACCAGTTCCCAAGATCGAAGGAGACATCAAAGGTCCAAACGTAGACATTGAAGGTCCAGATGGTAAAATCAAAGGGCCAAAATTCAAGATGCCATCCATATCAGGACCAAACATCTCAATGCCTGACATGGACTTCAACCTGAAAGGTCCAAAGGTAAAGGGAGATTATGATGTGTCAGGAGACCTCAAAGCACCCAAAGTAGACATTGAGGGTCCAGATGTTGACATTGAAGGTTCGGGATTTAAGATGCCAAAGATGAAGATGCCCTCATTTGGAATCAAAGGACCCAAAGTTGAGGGAGATTTTGATGTCAATCTACCTAAAGGCGACATTGACATTGAAGGTCCAGAAATTGACATTGAAGGTCCAGATGGTAAAATCAAAGGGCCAAAATTCAAGATGCCATCAATATCAGGACCAAACATCTCAATGCCTGACATGGACTTCAACCTGAAAGGTCCAAAGATGAAGGGAGATCTGGATATGTCAGGAAACCTCAAAGCACCCAAAGTAGACATTGAAGGTCCAGATGTTGACATTGAAGGTTCAGGAGGATTTAAGATGCCAAAGATGAAGATGCCCTCATTTGGATTCAAAGGACCCAAAGTTGAGGGAGATTTTGATGTCAATCTACCTAAAGGCGACATTGACATTGAAGGTTCAGAAATTGACATTGCAGGTCCAGATGGTAAAATCAAAGGGTCGAAATTCAAGATGCCATCAATATCTGGACCAAAGATCTCTATGCCTGATGTGGACTTCAACCTGAAAGGTCCAAAGGTGAAAGGAGATGTGAATGTTTCAGTCCCCAAGATCGAAGGAGACATCAAAGGTCCAGAACTTGACATTGAAGGTCCAGATGGTAAAATCAAAGGGCCAAAATTCAAGATGCCATCAATATCTGGACCAAACATCTCAATGCCTGACATGGACTTCAACCTGAAAGGTCCAAAGATGAAGGGAGATCTGGATATGTCAGGAAACCTCAAAGCACCCAAAGTAGACATTGAAGGTCCAGATGTTGACATTGAAGGTTCAGGAGGATTTAAGATGCCAAAGATGAAGATGCCCTCATTTGGATTCAAAGGACCCAAACTTGAGGGAGATTTTGATGTCAATCTACCTAAAGGCGACATTGACATTGAAGGTCCAGAAATTGACATTGAAGGTCCAGATGGTAAAATCAAAGGGCCGAAATTCAAGATGCCATCAATATCTGGACCAAACATCTCAATGCCTGACATGGACTTCAACCTGAAAGGTCCAAAGATGAAGGGAGATCTGGATATGTCAGGAAACCTCAAAGCACCCAAAGTAGACATTGAAGGTCCAGATGTTGACATTGAAGGTTCAGGAGGATTCAAGATGCCAAAGATGAAGATGCCTTCGTTTGGATTCAAAGGTCCCAAACTTGAGGGTCCAGATATTGATGTCAACCTACCTAAAGCTGACATTGACATCAAGGCTCCCAAAATTGACATTAAAGGTCCAGAACTTGACATTGAAGGTCCAGATGGTAAAATCAAAGGGCCGAAATTCAAGATGCCATCAATATCTGGACCAAACATCTCAATGCCTGACATGGACTTCAACCTGAAAGGTCCAAAGATGAAGGGAGATCTGGATATGTCAGGAAACCTGAAAGCACCCAAAGTAGACATTGAAGGTCCAGATGTTGACATTGAAGGTTCAGGAGGATTTAAGATGCCAAAGATGAAGATGCCCTCATTTGGATTCAAAGGACCCAAAGTTGAGGGAGATTTTGATGTCAATCTACCTAAAGGCGACATTGATATTGAAGGTCCAGAAATTGACATTGCAGGTCCAGATGGTAAAATCAAAGGGACGAAATTCAAGATGCCATCAATCTCTGGACCAAAGATCTCTATGCCTGATGTGGACTTCAACCTGAAAGGTCCAAAGGTGAAAGGAGATGTGAATGTTTCAGTCCCCAAGATCGAAGGAGAGATCAAAGGTCCAAACCTAGACATTGAAGGTCCAGATGGGAAAATCAAAGGATCGAAATTCAAGATGCCATCAATATCTGGACCAAACATCTCAATGCCTGACATGGACTTCAACCTGAAAGGTCCAAAGATGAAGGGAGATCTGGATATGTCAGGAAACCTCAAAGCACCCAAAGTAGACATTGAAGGTCCAGATGTTGACATTGAAGGTTCAGGAGGATTTAAGATGCCAAAGATGAAGATGCCTTCGTTTGGATTCAAAGGACCCAAAGTTGAGGGAGATTTTGATGTCAATCTACCTAAAGGCGACATTGACATTGAAGGTCCAGAAATTGACATTGCAGGTCCAGATGGTAAAATCAAAGGGCCAAAATTCAAGATGCCATCAATATCAGGACCAAACATCTCAATGCCTGACATGGACTTCAACCTGAAAGGTCCAAAGATGAAGGGAGATCTGGATATGTCAGGAAACCTCAAAGCACCCAAAGTAGACATTGAAGGTCCAGATGTTGACATTGAAGGTTCAGGAGGATTTAAGATGCCAAAGATGAAGATGCCCTCATTTGGATTCAAAGGACCCAAAGTTGAGGGAGATTTTGATGTCAATCTACCTAAAGGCGACATTGACATTGAAGGTTCAGAAATTGACATTGCAGGTCCAGATGGTAAAATCAAAGGGTCGAAATTCAAGATGCCATCAATATCTGGACCAAAGATCTCTATGCCTGATGTGGACTTCAACCTGAAAGGTCCAAAGGTGAAAGGAGATGTGAATGTTTCAGTCCCCAAGATCGAAGGAGACATCAAATGTCCAAACCTAGACATTGAAGGTCCAGATGGTAAAATCAAAGGGTCGAAATTCAAGATGCCATCAATATCTGGACCAAACATCTCAATGCCTGACATGGACTTCAACCTGAAAGGTCCAAAGATGAAGGGAGATCTGGATATGTCAGGAAACCTCAAAGCACCCAAAGTAGACATTGAAGGTCCAGATGTTGACATTGAAGGTTCAGGAGGATTTAAGATGCCAAAGATGAAGATGCCTTCGTTTGGATTCAAAGGTCCCAAACTTGAGGGTCCAGATATTGATGTCAACCTACCTAAAGCTGACATTGACATCAAGGCTCCCAAAATTGACATTAAAGGTCCAGAACTTGACATTGAAGGTCCAGATGGTAAAATCAAAGGGCCGAAATTCAAGATGCCATCAATATCAGGACCAAACATCTCAATGCCTGACATGGACTTCAACCTGAAAGGTCCAAAGATGAAGGGAGATCTGGATATGTCAGGAAACCTCAAAGCACCCAAAGTAGACATTGAAGGTCCAGATGTTGACATTGAAGGTTCAGGAGGATTTAAGATGCCAAAGATGAAGATGCCCTCATTTGGATTCAAAGGACCCAAAGTTGAGGGAGATTTTGATGTCAATCTACCTAAAGGCGACATTGACATTGAAGGTCCAGAAATTGACATTGCAGGTCCAGATGGTAAAATCAAAGGGTCGAAATTCAAGATGCCATCAATATCTGGACCAAAGATCTCTATGCCTGATGTGGACTTCAACCTGAAAGGTCCAAAGGTGAAAGGAGATGTGAATGTTTCAGTCCCCAAGATCGAAGGAGACATCAAAGGTCCAAACCTAGACATTGAAGGTCCAGATGGTAAAATCAAAGGGTCGAAATTCAAGATGCCATCAATATCTGGACCAAACATCTCAATGCCTGACATGGACTTCAACCTGAAAGGTCCAAAGATGAAGGGAGATCTGGATATGTCAGGAAACCTCAAAGCACCCAAAGTAGACATTGAAGGTCCAGATGTTGACATTGAAGGTTCAGGAGGATTTAAGATGCCAAAGATGAAGATGCCTTCGTTTGGATTCAAAGGTCCCAAACTTGAGGGTCCAGATATTGATGTCAACCTACCTAAAGCTGACATTGACATCAAGGCTCCCAAAATTGACATTAAAGGTCCAGAACTTGACATTGAAGGTCCAGATGGTAAAATCAAAGGGCCGAAATTCAAGATGCCATCAATATCAGGACCAAACATCTCAATGCCTGACATGGACTTCAACCTGAAAGGTCCAAAGATGAAGGGAGATCTGGATATGTCAGGAAACCTCAAAGCACCCAAAGTAGACATTGAAGGTCCAGATGTTGACATTGAAGGTTCAGGAGGATTTAAGATGCCAAAGATGAAGATGCCCTCATTTGGATTCAAAGGACCCAAAGTTGAGGGAGATTTTGATGTCAATCTACCTAAAGGCGACATTGACATTGAAGGTCCAGAAATTGACATTGCAGGTCCAGATGGTAAAATCAAAGGGTCAAAATTCAAGATGCCATCAATATCTGGACCAAAGATCTCTATGCCTGATGTGGACTTCAACCTGAAAGGTCCAAAGGTGAAAGGAGATGTGAATGTTTCAGTCCCCAAGATCGAAGGAGACATCAAAGGTCCAAACCTAGACATTGAAGGTCCAGATGGTAAAATCAAAGGGTCGAAATTCAAGATGCCATCAATATCTGGACCAAACATCTCAATGCCTGACATGGACTTCAACCTGAAAGGTCCAAAGATGAAGGGAGATCTGGATATGTCAGGAAACCTCAAAGCACCCAAAGTAGACATTGAAGGTCCAGATGTTGACATTGAAGGTTCAGGAGGATTTAAGATGCCAAAGATGAAGATGCCTTCGTTTGGATTCAAAGGTCCCAAACTTGAGGGTCCAGATATTGATGTCAACCTACCTAAAGCTGACATTGACATCAAGGCTCCCAAAATTGACATTAAAGGTCCAGAACTTGACATTGAAGGTCCAGATGGTAAAATCAAAGGGCCGAAATTCAAGATGCCATCAATATCAGGACCAAACATCTCAATGCCTGACATGGACTTCAACCTGAAAGGTCCAAAGATGAAGGGAGATCTGGATATGTCAGGAAACCTCAAAGCACCCAAAGTAGACATTGAAGGTCCAGATGTTGACATTGAAGGTTCAGGAGGATTTAAGATGCCAAAGATGAAGATGCCCTCATTTGGATTCAAAGGACCCAAAGTTGAGGGAGATTTTGATGTCAATCTACCTAAAGGCGACATTGACGTTGAAGGTCCAGAAATTGACATTGCAGGTCCAGATGGTAAAATCAAAGGGTCAAAATTCAAGATGCCATCAATATCTGGACCAAAGATCTCTATGCCTGATGTGGACTTCAACCTGAAAGGTCCAAAGGTGAAAGGAGATGTGAATGTTTCAGTCCCCAAGATCGAAGGAGACCTCAAAGGTCCAAACCTAGACATTGAAGGTCCAGATGGTAAAATCAAAGGGTCGAAATTCAAGATGCCATCAATATCTGGACCAAACATCTCAATGCCTGACATGGACTTCAACCTGAAAGGTCCAAAGATGAAGGGAGATCTGGATATGTCAGGAAACCTCAAAGCACCCAAAGTAGACATTGAAGGTCCAGATGTTGACATTGAAGGTTCAGGAGGATTTAAGATGCCAAAGATGAAGATGCCTTCGTTTGGATTCAAAGGTCCCAAACTTGAGGGTCCAGATATTGATGTCAACCTACCTAAAGCTGACATTGACATCAAGGCTCCCAAAATTGACATTAAAGGTCCAGAACTTGACATTGAAGGTCCAGATGGTAAAATCAAAGGGCCAAAATTCAAGATGCCATCAATATCAGGACCAAACATCTCAATGCCTGACATGGACTTCAACCTGAAAGGTCCAAAGATGAAGGGAGATCTGGATATGTCAGGAAACCTCAACGCACCCAAAGTAGACATTGAAGGTCCAGATGTTGACATTGAAGGTTCAGGAGGATTTAAAATGCCAAAGATGAAGATGCCCTCATTTGGATTCAAAGGACCCAAAGTTGAGGGAGATTTTGATGTCAATCTACCTAAAGGCGACATTGACATTGAAGGTCCAGAAATTGACATTGCAGGTCCAGATGGTAAAATCAAAGGGTCGAAATTCAAGATGCCATCAATATCTGGACCAAAGATCTCTATGCCTGATGTGGACTTCAACCTGAAAGGTCCAAAGGTGAAAGGAGATGTGAATGTTTCAGTCCCCAAGATCGAAGGAGACATCAAAGGTCCAAACCTAGACATTGAAGGTCCAGATGGTAAAATCAAAGGGCCGAAATTCAAGATGCCATCAATATCTGGACCAAACATCTCAATGCCTGACATGGACTTCAACCTGAAAGGTCCAAAGATGAAGGGAGATCTGGATATGTCAGGAAACCTCAAAGCACCCAAAGTAGACATTGAAGGTCCAGATGTTGACATTGAAGGTTCAGGAGGATTTAAGATGCCAAAGATGAAGATGCCTTCGTTTGGATTCAAAGGTCCCAAACTTGAGGGTCCAGATATTGATGTCAACCTACCTAAAGCTGACATTGACATCAAGGCTCCCAAAATTGACATTAAAGGTCCAGAACTTGACATTGAAGGTCCAGATGGTAAAATCAAAGGGCCGAAATTCAAGATGCCATCAATATCAGGACCAAACATCTCAATGCCTGACATGGACTTCAACCTGAAAGGTCCAACGATGAAGGGAGATCTGGATATGTCAGGAAATCTCAAAGCACCCAAAGTAGACATTGAAGGTCCAGATGTTGACATTGAAGGTTCAGGAGGATTTAAGATGCCAAAGATGAAGATGCCCTCATTTGGATTCAAAGGCCCTAAACTTGAGGGTCCAGATATTGATTGCAACCTACCTAAAGCTGATATTGACCTCAAGGGACCGAATATTGACATTTCACGTCCAGATCTCAACCTCAAAGGCCCTGATGCTAAGTTGTCCGGTGGATCCCTTGATATGGGAAGTCCCAGTTTCAGTTTTGACAAACCAGATGTTAAGTTTCCTAAGTTCAAAGGTCCCACATTTGGTATTAGGTCACCTGAAGTTGAAGGGCCTGAACTGAATATTTCTCACGGAAAGATGGATGTGAAGGCACCTGAGGTTGACCTTAACATAGGGGATGCAAATATCAAAGGACCTAAATTCAAAGCACCAAAGATCCATATGGGAGGCAAGAGCCCCAAATTAGATGTTAATTTGCCAGAGGTCGACAGTAGTGTAGAAGCCCCTGATGTTGACATTCATGTCAAAGGAAAGAAAGGTAAATTCAAACTACCCAAAATCAAAGGGAAAGCAAAGAAACCTGATGTAGATATTGACCTTGAAACATCAGGTGTAGATTTAAATGTTGACTCTCCTGAGCTTCACCTGAAAGGAGCAAAAGTAAAGAAACCTTTCTTTGGAAAACTTCATTTCCCCGATGTGGAATTTGATGTAAAATCTCCCAAAGTTAAAGGTGATGGCTCTCTGTCTGGTGGCTTGTCATCTGGGAGTCTACAAGCCAATATTGAGGCACCAGATCTAAACGTGCAAGTTCCAGATGTAAAAACTAAGTCTAACATAAAATTTCCAGGGATGAAAATCAAAGGGCCCCAAATAAATGTACCTGATGTTGATGTAAATGTGAACAGGAAAAATCTGAAAGGAGAGGCAAGCCTTTCAGGAGATTTAAAAGGTCCTAAGATAGATATTGGAGGAGGGGGAGGAAGAGTAGATGTTGACTCAAATGTTTCAGGATACAGTGGACTACATTTCCCAGAGGGACACGTATCATTCCCCAAAATCAATGTTCCAAAGTACCATGGGCCAGAGATGGGAGAAGATGTTGATGCAGGATCAAGAGCAGGGGCAGGGGCAACAGTGCGGGGTGGAAAGATTGATGTGCAGGCTCCTTCGGTTAGTGGTAGTTCTCCGAGCCTGGAGCTGCACAGTGGTGAGAAAGGAAAGGTCAAGATGCCAAGGTTCGGTTTTGGCAAGTCAAAAGCAAAGGGAGGTAGTGCAGTGGATCTTAGCTTTCAGGGGCCGGACGCAGAACTGGGAGCCGGTGGCGGCGTTAAGGGCTCCAAAGAGTTGAGTTTAAGTCATGGGGAGTTAGTAAGTGGCAAGTTGTCTGTAGAGGGAGGATCTGGGCATAGTGTGTCCCCTAAGAGCAAGTCAGCCTCACTGGATCTTTTTAAGAAATCAAGGCATCGGTCTTCCTCTGTGGCGAGTGACGAGGGAGATCTGGCTGTGTCTTCCCCTTCAAGTCACTTAAGTGCTGAGGGTGGCGACATCTCTGTAGATGTTGGGAGGGCCAAGGTGAAAGGAAAGAAGTTAAAGTTTGGCACCTTTGCTGGTTTTGGCTCAAAGTCAAAGGGCTCATATGAAGTGCGACTGGGTGAAGATAGTGAAGAGAGAGTTGAGGCAAGTGGTGTATCTCTCCCCTCCAAAAAGTCTAGAATCTCTTCATCCTCTAGCAGCGACAGTGGGTCTAGAGGTGGTTTCCGTTTCCCAAAACTCGAGTTGTCTGTGTCACCAAAGAAATGATGAATTGTGAGGATAATTATAAACTACAACCCAATTGTCTGTTCCATGTACACAACACCCCTATCTGCTCAAGTTTTTAAACTTGACAGATGAGTTCACATCTCATCTCAATGTAACATTACGTGTGTGTTATTCCCTTCGGGCTTTCTCCACACATTTTACTTATTACATATGGGGTAGATGACATTGTTCAGACTTCAATTTAACTGTAAATAAGATGAATCTGTATTGTATTATTAAGTATTGTCTTTTGTACATAGTCAAAATTTATTGAACTTATTACCATCTCACCAAATTCATACCAATAGTGCCTCACATGTTTAGTCCAAGTGTTGCATTGAATTCTTTTAAAAATGCATTTAGTTAAGATTAGCTGTGGTATTTTTGTATCCAGACGGGGTCTATTGCACAAACATAGTTTAGATTCAATTGTTATTTTGAAGAAAAGTATGTTTATATACACAGACAACAACTACTTTTCGTTTTTTTATGTATGAAATGATTTACATTTGTTTTGAAGCTTTGGATATATAATCGTTGCAGAAGCATATTTACTCAACATAGAGCAGGGCCCTGTATAACATTCTATCAAGAGTGACAATGCTATTAGAGACCATAATTGACAATAAAAGCAATGTGTATGTACTCTATAAACTCTATTAACAGCTGTTGTTAATCTTTGAGAGAGAGAATGTCCTTTTTAATTTAATTTGTATTTTTTTAAATTTTATTTGATCACTACTATTTGTCCATGTTCCCTTCAACACCTTAAATTAGAATTCTACTCAAATGACAAAGTGGTGAAAAATGGTAAAAATAGTACAGCTGATGCCGAAGAATCCATTGGTATTTTTAAAAATGTTTTATTCTTGTACAATCAAGAGATGTAATGTAAAGAAACAGAATAACAGAAGCAAATTGTGTTTTTAACGAAGACATTGTATTACATTCAGATGGATCTCTCTCTCTCTCTCTCTCTCTCTCTCTCTCTCTCTCTCTCTCTCTCTCTCTCTCTCTCCCTCTCTCTCCCTCTCTCTCCCTCTCTCCCTCTCTCTCTCCCTCTCCCTCACTTAATGTAAGTCTCTGGTGTTTTGGTTATACTAAAGAAAATATATGACTATCATGAATAAACAGTCACGCTGCATTATTTTTTTGTTGTTGCACCTTTTATAGGTAAACACATATCTGCAATGTTAATAACAGAGAACGAAAGCTGAAAATGTCCTCTTTTATTTGATGGAGATGGGAGTTTTGAATACTATTTCGATCAATTGTGTTTCATTCTGCAAAATAAATCTAATAAACGGTTAAGATACCAATTGTCCCTGATTTATTTCATAACACCGTCTTCCTCGTCCTCACCCCATAGTTACCAATGATATTACACAACCTAATGTGTTGAGACATACAGCACATATACAACATGGAAAATCCCATACGAAGGAAAAGTCTGTGAGGAAATCACACCGAGGGCCTTCAGGGTACGGGCGGGGGCCATTCAGCCACGCCCCGTGAGGCTTGGTCAAAAGCACTACTTATAGGGATCCTATTGAGGCCTTTGAGAGGGTCTGTATGGAAAGAGCATGATCCATGTACTACACTTTATAGGGAATAGGGATCCTATTGAGGCCTTTGAGAGGGTCTGTATGGAAAGAGCATGATCCATGTACTACACTTTATAGGGAATAGGGATCCTATTGAGGCCTTTGAGAGGGTCTGTATGGAAAGAGCATGATCCATGTACTACACTTTATAGGGAATAAGGATCCTATTGAGGCCTATTGAGAGGGTCTGTATGGAAAGAGCATGATCCATGGCGATAACTTAACATTGAACATTTTAACACCATTATTAATAGGTGGCAAAGAGGAGTATGCAGAGTTGCGGTTAACTTATTAAGAAATAACCATAAGGCCTGCATCCCCTATTCCCTATTATTCCCTACATAGTACACTGCTTTTGACCAGAGCCCTAAGGGCCCGGATCAAAGTAGTGCACTATATACAAATCAACTACATTTTGCATGCGCCAAATACAACAGGTGTAGTAGACCTCACAGTGAAATGCTGAATACAACAGGTGTAGGTAGACCTTACAGTGAAATGCTGAATACAACAGGTGTAGGTAGATCTTACAGTGAAATGCTGAATACAACAGGTGTAGTAGACCTTACAGTGAAATGCTGAATACAACAGGTGTAGGTAGATCTTACAGTGAAATGCTGAATACAACAGGTGTAAGTAGATCTTACAGTGAAATGCTGAATACAACAGGTGTAGGTAGATATTACAGTGAAATGCTGAATACAACAGGTGTAGGTAGACCTTACAGTGAAATGCTGAATACAACAGGTGTAGTAGATCTTACAGTGAAATGCTGAATACAACAGGTGTAGGTAGACCTTACAGTGAAATGCTGAATACAACAGGTGTAGTAGACCTTACAGTGAAATGCTGAATACAGCAGGTGTAGTAGACCTCACAGTGAAATGCT
Organism: Oncorhynchus mykiss; assembly: GCF_057628025.1. NCBI lineage: Eukaryota > Metazoa > Chordata > Actinopteri > Salmoniformes > Salmonidae > Oncorhynchus > Oncorhynchus mykiss. The sequence continues at coordinate 37,947,313 of NC_143035.1, read as the reverse complement.
GAATACAACAGGTGTAGTAGACCTTACAGTGAAATGCTGAATACAACAGGTGTAGTAGACCTCACAGTGAAATGCTGAATACAACAGGTGTAGTAGACCTTACAGTGAAATGCTGAATACAACAGGTGTAGTAGACCTTACAGTGAACTGCTGAATACAACAGGTGTAGTAGACCTTACAGTGAAATGCTGAATACAACAGGTGTAGTAGACCTTACAGTGAAATGCTGAATACAACAGGTGTAGTAGACCTCACAGTGAAATGCTGAATACAACAGGTGTAGTAGACCTCACAGTGAAATGCTGAATACAACAGGTGTAGTAGACCTTACAGTGAAATGCTGAATACAACAGGTGTAGTAGACCTCACAATGCAGTTATAAGAAAAATAAGTGTTAAGAAAGTATTTACTAAATAAACTGAAATAATATAAAATAAATCATAGAAAAAAATATTAAAATATAAAAAAATATATAAAAATGTAACAACAATATAACAATGTGGAGACTATATACAGGGTGTTACGGTACAGAGTGAATGTGGAGGCTATATACAGGGTGTTACGGTACAGAGTGAATGTGGAGGCTATATACAGGGTGTTACGGTACAGAGTGAATGTGGAGGCTATATACAGGGTGTTACGGTACAGAGTCAATGTGGAGGCTATATACAGGGTGTTACGGTACAGAGTGAATGTGGAGGCTATATACAGGGTATTACAGTACAGAGTCAATGTGGAGGCTATATACAGGGTGTTACGGTACAGAGTGAATGTGGAGGCTATATACAGGGTGTTACGGTACAGAGTGAATGTGGAGGCTATATACAGGGTATTACAGTACAGAGTCAATGTGGAGGCTATATACAGGGTGTTACGGTACAGAGTGAATGTGGAGGCTATATACAGGGTGTTACGGTACAGAGTGAATGTGGAGGCTATATACAGGGTGTTACGGTACAGAGTGAATGTGGAGGCTATATACAGGGTGTTACGGTACAGAGTGAATGTGGAGGCTATATACAGGGTATTACGGTACAGAGTCAATGTGGAGACTATATACAGGGTGTTACGGTACAGAGTCAATGTGGAGGCTATATACAGGTGGTACCGGTACAGAGTCAATGTGGAGACTATATACAGGGGGTACCGGTACAGAGTCAACGTGGAGGCTATATACAGGGGTACAGGTACAGAGTCAATGTGTAGGCTATAATCAGGGAGTACCAGTACAGAGTCAATATGTAGGGGGGCCAGGTTAGTCGAGGTAAATGAGGTAATATGTGCATGTAGGTAGATGTAAAGTGGCTGTGCATACTGCCCTACCAAGCAAAAAGGCAGTAAGTGCTCATTTGTTAGTTATTTTTTTTGCTACATTCAATACATGCTTAATCACATGGACAAGTATCCCGCTCCTATTGTGTTCAGGAGAAAATGGAGGTCACGTTTAGCAGTAACTGTATGAAGTTACTGTGAAAACCAAGGTAAATAAAAGCCATTTTTCTCAGTTCCACGCTATGAGTAGTTACTGCCTTCTTGCTTGGTAGGGCAGAATAGATCATTAACACAGAGTAGCAGCAGCATAAAAATGGCTACCCAGACTATGCAAATAGTCTGGGTAGCCATTTTATTAGCTATTCAGGAGTATTTTTGCTTGGGGGGGTAGAAGCTGTTCAAGGGCACCCGTGTTGAGGATCAGTGTGACATATGTGTTGTTTACTACCCTCACCACCTGGGAGCCGGTCTGTCAGGAAGTCCAGGATCCAGTTGCAGAGGGAGGTATTAAGTCCCAGAGTCCTTAGCTTAGTGATGAGCTTTGAGGGTACTGTGGTGTTGAACACTGAGCTGTAATCAATGAATAGCATTCTCACATAAGAGTTCCTTTTGTCCAGGTGGGAAAGGGCAGTGTGGAGTGCAATAGAGATTGCATCATCTGTGGATCTGTTGGGGTGGTATGCAAATTGGAGTGGGTCTATGGTTTCTGGGATAATGGTGTTGATGTGAGCCATGACAAACTTTTCAAAGCACTTCGTGGCTACAGACATGAGTGCTATGGGTCGGTAGTCATTTAGGCAGGTTATCTTGGCGTTCTTGGGCACAGGGACTCTGGTGGTCTGCTTAAAACATGTTGGTGTTACAGACTGGGAGAGGTTGACAATGTCAGCGAAGACACTTGCCAGTTGGTCAGCACATGCTCGGAGTACACGTCCTGGTAATCCGTCTGGCCCTGCGGCCTTGTGAATGTTGACCTGTTTAAAGGTCTTACTCACATCGGCTACAGTAGGTGACAGGGTGTTATTTGGGACACAGTAGTATGTAGTGTAGCCTACCATTGTGTTTTGGAAGTTTTCAGGAAGTCTTCCCTGTTCCTGGTTGTTTGAATGTAATTGTTGCTGAGGCAGCACAGAGGAAGGAACTCTTCAAGAAATTCCTTTAAAAAAAAAAGGAAAGTGCTCTTTTCCTTTGTGAATGTGCAATATTTGTCAGCTAAAGAGGAGGACATGGGGGAATAAAACACAATGGGACATTTCATTGGAGACTTGTAGTAGTTTGTAGTAGTGCTGATTTAGAAGACTTAGAGGCTTCCACATATAAGACTGCATGGATGCGATAACCAGCAGGATTCCTTTAACAGGTAACTATTTTTATTTGATTTAACTAAGCAAGTCAGTTAAGAACAAATTCTTATATTCAATGACAGCCTAAGGACAGTGCCTTGTTCAGGGGCAGAACGACAGATTTGTACCTTGTCAGCTCGGGGATTTGAACTTGCAACCTTCTGGTTAATAGTCCAACGCTCCAACCACTAGGCTACCCTGTCGCCCCAAAGGAAGAACTATGTTCTGCGATGTGATGCTTGAGTTGCCGTAATAGACTCTCTATCATTTAATCTAGGAACATTTTTCACTCATAACAGTTAAATCATTACCGTGCCTGACAGGAGCTCAAACACACTCCCATTGCCCTATGTCCTTGCCTTGGCTTGGTCGTCCACAAATATTACTAAATGTCCTCCTATTGTTTCAAGGAAAAACCTCAGCCTCAGGCTCAGACAGAAACAGAACATTAAATGTAATCTTCTCCTAAATGTAGAACTGTCTCTCATGACCTTCCAAATGGAACCCTATTCCCTATATAGTGCACTACTTTAGATCAGAGCCATATTACCTATATAGTGCACTACATTAGACCAGAGCCCTATTCCCTATATAGTGCACTACTTTAAACCAGAGCCCTATTCCCTATATAGTGCACTACTTTAAACCAGAGCCCTATTCCCTACATAGTGCACTACTATAGACCAGAGCCCTATTCCCTATATAGTGCACTACTTTAAACCAGAGCCCTATTCCCTACATAGTGCACTACTTTAGACCAGAGCCCTATTCCCTATATAGTGCACTACTTTAGACCAGAGCCCTATTCCCTACATAGTACACTACTTTAGACCAGAGCCCTATTCCCTATATAGTGCACTACTTTAGACCAGAGCCCTATTCCCTATATAGTGCACTACTTTAGACCAGAACCCTATTCCCTATATAGTGCACTACTTTAGACCAGAGCCCTATTCCCTATATAGTGCGCTACTTTAGACCAGAGCCCTATTCCCTATATAGTGCACTACTTTAGACCAGAGCCCTATTCCCTATATAGTGCACTACTTTAAACCAGAGCCCTATTCCCTACATAGTGCACTACTTTAGACCAGAGCCCTATTCCCTATACAGTGCACTACTTTAGACCAGAGCCCTATTCCCTATATAGTGCACTACTTTAGACCAGAGCCCTATTCCCTACATAGTACACTACATTAGACCAGAGCCCTATTCCCTATATAGTGCACTACTTTAGACCAGATACCTATTCCCTATATAGTACACTACATTAGACCAGAGCCCTATTCCCTATATAGTGCACTACTTTAGACCAGATACCTATTCCCTATATAGTGCACTACTTTAGACCAGAGCCCTATTCCCTACATAGTACACTACTTTAGACCAGAGCCCTATTCCCTATATAGTGCACTACTTTAGACCAGATACCTATTCCCTATATAGTGCACTACTTTAGACCAGAGCACTATTCCCTATATAGTGCACTACTTTAGACCAGAGCCCTATTCCCTACATAGTACACTACTTTAGACCAGAGCCCTATTCCCTATATAGTGCACTACTTTAGACCAGAGCCCTATTCCCTATATAGTGCACTACTTTAGACCAGAACCCTATTCCCTATATAGTGCACTACTTTAGACCAGATCCCTATTCCCTAGATAGTGCGCTACTTTAGACCAGAGCCCTATTCCCTATATAGTGCACTACTTTTGACCAGAGCCCTATTCCCTATATAGTGCGCTACTTTAGACCAGAGCCCTATTTCCTATATAGTGCACTACTTTAGACCAGAGACCTATTCCCTATATAGTGCACTACTTTAGACCAGAGCCCTATTCCCTATATAGTGCACTACTTTAGACCAGAGCCCTATTCCCTATATAGTGCACTACTTTATACCAGAGACCTATTCCCTATATAGTGCACTACTTTAGACCAGAGCCCTATTCCCTATATAGTGCACTACCTTAGACCAGTGCCCTATTCCCTATATAGTGCACTACTTTAGACCAGAGCCCTATTCCCTATATAGTGCACTACTTTAGACCAGAGCCCTATTCCCTATATAGTGCACTACTTTAGACCAGAGCCCTATTCCCTATATAGTGCACTACTTTAGACCAGAGCCCTATTCCCTATATAGTGCACTACTTTATACCAGAGACCTATTCCCTATATAGTGCACTACTTTAGACCAGGGCCCTATTCCCTATATAGTGCACTAAAGAGAGTATAATGACTCATTCGTGGAGAGGAATCCTATTTTATAAACACGCCTTTTTTTTCTTTGAGACCTGATGTCAGGAGTTATTTCAAATAAATGAGAGAGAGAGAAAGAGAAGAGAAGAGAGCGAGAGAGAGAGCGAGAGAGAGAGAGAGAGAGACAGAGAGAGAGAGATGCTCATCTTAACGGCTAGCTGACGGTTTAATATTTCCTTGTCTCATCAGTGTAACGGTCAACTGACGGCTCATAGCATATGAATAAGTCATTGAAGGGTGGTGGGTACAGGAGCTGCAAATTCCTCCTTTTTGGTTGCCTATTTGGTTCACTACTTTAGACCAGGGCCCATAGGGCTCTCGTCAAAAGTAGTGCACTATATAGGGAATAGGGTGCTGTCAGCAGCCTCCCCTGTCACCTGTCAGCAGGCTAGCTTCCCCTGTCACCTGTCAGCAGGCTAGCTTCCCCTGTCACCTGTCAGCAGGCTAGCTTCCCCTGTCACCAGTCAGCAGGCTAGCTTCCCCTGTCACCAGTCAGCAGGCTAGCTTCCCCTGTCACCAGTCAGCAGGCTAGCTTCCCCTGTCACCAGTCAGCAGGCTAGCTTCCCCTGTCACCTGTCAGCAGGCTAGCTTCCCCTGTCACCAGTCAGCAGCTTCCCCTGTCACCGGTCAGCAGGCTAGCTTCCCCTGTCACCAGTCAGCAGGCTAGCTTCCCCTGTCACCTGTCAGCAGGCTAGCTTCCCCTGTCACCAGTCAGCAGGCTAGCTTTCCCTGTCACCTGTCAGCAGCTTCCCCTGTCACCTGTCAGCAGGCTAGCTTCCCCTGTCACCAGTCAGCAGGCTAGCTTCCCCTGTCACCTGTCAGCAGGCTAGCTTTCCCTGTCACCTGTCAGCAGCTTCCCCTGTCACCTGTCAGCAGGCTAGCTTCCCCTGTCACCAGTCAGCAGGCTAGCTTCCCCTGTCACCTGTCAGCAGGCTAGCTACCTGTCAGCAGGCTAGCTTCCTCTGTCACCTGTCAACAGGCTAGCTTCCTCTGTCACCTGTCAGCAGGCTAGCTTCCCCTGTCACCTGTCAGCAGGCTAGCTTCCCCTGTCACCTGTCAGCAGGCTAGCTTCCCCTGTCACCTGTCAGCAGGCCAGCTTCCCCTGTCAGCAACCTCCCCTGTCAGCAGCTTCCCCTGTCAGCAGCTTCCCCTGTCAGCAGCCTCCCCTGTCAGCAGCCTCCCCTGTCAGCAGCCTCCCCTGTCAACAAGCCTCCCCTGTCACCTGTCAGCAGCTTCCCCTGTCACCAGCCTCCCCTGTCAGCAGTCAGCAGCTTCCCCTGTCAGCAGCTTCCCCTGTCAGCAGCTAGTATGAGAAAGAAGTCATTGTACTTTGCTGCTGTACGGTATAAAAATCATACCTATTTGATCACACAGGACCCATACTGACAAAATAAATTGCATACTGGAAATACCGTATACTTTAAGTAACACTTTACAATAAGGTTTTAAAAATAACTGTAATTAATTTTTTTTAAAGTACGTTATTTTAAAGTGGAATACACCTTTAAAAGTATACAGTTGAAGTCGGAAGTTTACATACACTTTAGGTTGGAGTCAATAAAACTCGTTTTTCATACCACTCCACACATTTCTTGTTAACAAACTATAGTTTTGGTTGGTTAGGACCTCTCGTTTAAATACTGGACACATCTGCTTGTACGTGTTCACATAAAATAAGATCCTTTGAAAACTGATCAGCAGCGGCAGCTTATCGACCTTGACGATTTATCATTAATGCTGAGTTTCTACTAGTACGAGGAGGATGGAGAGGAGAGAGTCATTATTCTGTATGGTTGACTGCCCGCATGGAGAGATCTTTCCCTATGAGACACTGTGCGATTGGGGGGGGGGGCAGTGCTGTGTCTGCAGATGTGATATGTGTGTGTGTGTGTGTGTGTGTGTGTGCATCATGTATGATAGCATAGCGTGAGGGTTGCTGTGAGGGACCCTGCTACTTGAGACGGAGGGTACAGTGAGGGTTGCTGTGAGGGACCCTGCTACTAAAGTGGGAGGAGATAGTGAGGGTTGATGTGAGGGACCCTGCTACTTGAGACGGAGGAGATAGTGAGGGTTGAGGTGAGGGACCCTGCTACTTGGGACGTAGGAGATAGTGAGGGTTGAGGTGAGGGACCCTGCTACTAAAGACAGAGGAGACAGTGAGGGTTGAGGTGAGGGACCCTGCTACTAAAGACAGAGGAGATAGTGAGGGTTGAGGTGAGGGACCCTGCTACTTGGGACGGAGGAGATAGTGAGGGTTGAGGTGAGGGACCCTGCTACTTGAGACGGAGGAGATAGTGAGGGTTGAGGGGAGGGACCCTGCTACTTGGGACGGAGGAGATAGTGAGGGTTGAGGTGAGGGACCCAGCTACTAAAGACAGAGGAGACAGTGAGGGTTGAGGTGAGGGACCCTGCTACTAAAGACAGAGGAGATAGTGAGGGTTGCAGTGAGGGACCCTGCTACTTGGGACAGAGGAGATAGTGAGGGTTGAGGTGAGGGACCCTGCTACTAAAGACAGAAGAGACAGTGATTGTTGTGGTGAGGGACCCTGCTATTTGAGACGGAGGAGATAGTGAGGGTTGAGGTGAGGGACCCTGCAAACTTGAGATGGAGGAGATAGTGAGGGTTGAGTGAGGGACCCTGCTACTAAAGACAGAGGAGACAGTGATTGTTGTGGTGAGGGACCCTGCTATTTGAGACAGAGGAGATAGTGAGGGTTGAGGTGAGGGACCCTGCTACTTGAGACGGAGGATATAGTGCTGTCGTTCTTTTCTTCCCTTCCTCAAAGAAGAGACGATTTACTTGGTTAAGCTGTGACCTCATCATGCTGTATGTATGATACCCCACCCACTTCTCCCTCTCTCCCCCTCTCCCTCCCTTTGGTGAGGGGCTGGGGCTGCCTACTCCAACATTAAACATTTCACATTTCTGTTTCGGTTCCTGTGTGTTGCGTGAGCAGTGAGGACACGAAGCGAGCGAGACCCGAGAAGAAAAGTGAGAGAGAGTGAGTGAGAGAGAGAGAAGAGAGAGAGAGAAGAGAGAGAGAGAAGAGAGAGAGAGAGAGAGAAGAGAGAGAGAGAGCGTGTATCATCGTGCATGTGCATTAACTTAGCTTAACAGGCAGCAGCAGGAGCAGCAACAGCTGAGCGATATATAGAGAGAAAGACAGACAGAGAGAGAGAGAGAGAGCGCGAGAGGATGGAAGGAGGAGGAAAATAAGACCAGGCACAAGGAAACAAAAGCTGCAGAGAGAGAGAGAGAGAGAGAGAGACTGTTCCCATCTTGCCCTCCACTAAAAGAACAACGGAGGAGGAGGAGGAGGAGGAGGAAGAAGACAAAAGGAGGAAGAGGGTGGCGTACAGTACTGAACATACTGGAACTGAATTCATAGGCTCTTTTTCTTTACCCTCCTCCATGTTTTAGGGGGGATTCTACACTAGTGCATTTGACTGCTGCTTTCTTCTTCATCTTTGAAAAGAAAGAAAGAAAGAAATAGAGAAAGAAAGGGAGAAAGAAAGGAATAAAGAGAGAAAGAGAGAAAGAAAGAAATAAAGAGAGAAAGAAAGAAAGAGAGGAGGATGTCGGGAAAGAAGGAGTTTGATATGAAACAGATCCTCAGGCTGCGTTGGCGCTGGTTTAGTCATTCATCCCAGAGTTCTGCCGGTGGAGGAGGAGGAGGAGGAGGAGGAGGAGGAGGAGGATACCTCCAGGAGAGCTTTGATCACAGAGGGACCCCAGTCCAGGGCAGGGCAGGCTGAAGAATCACTCCCGGGACAGAGGTGGCAGTGGAGGGGGACTCCGGAAGCAGAACAGCAACAGTCCGGTCCATAGTATCCTGGCCCCCACGCCAGTCTATGTCAGAGCCAGTAATCAATCATGGCAACAGCAGAATATTATTCAGCACCTGCAGCAGCAGGGTGGCCACGAGCTGCCTAAGAACAGCAGCTCACCTAACAACACCAGGAAGGAGGACTGCTCCAAGAGCAGCCAGGAGAATGTGAAGAGTGTTGAAGAGTCCTTAGAGGCGGATACAAGAGAAAGGTATGGCAAAGCAAGAAACAGGTATGTCAAAGCTAGAGACAGGTATGTCAAAGCTAGACACAGGTATGTCAAAGCTAGACACAGGTATGTCAAAGCTAGACACAGGTATGTCAAAGCTAGAGACAGGTATGTCAAAGCTAGACACAGGTATGTCAAAGCTAGACACAGGTATGTCAAAGCAAGACACAGGTATGTCAAAGCAAGAGACAGGTATGGCAAAGCTAGACACAGGTATGTCAAAGCTAGACACAGGTATGTAAAAGCAAGACACAGGTATGTCAAAGCAAGAGACAGGTATGGCAAAGCTAGACACAGGTATGTCAAAGCAAGAGACAGGTATGGCAAAGCTAGACACAGGTATGGCAAAGCAAGAGACAGGTATGGCAAAGCTAGACACAGGTATGGCAAAGCTAGACACAGGTATGTCAAAGCAAGAGACAGGTATGGCAAAGCTAGTCACAGGTATGGCAAAGCAAGAGACAGGTATGGCAAAGCTAGACACAGGTATGGCAAAGCAAGAGACAGGTATGGCAAAGCTAGACACAGGTATGTCAAAGCAAGAGACAGGTATGGCAAAGCTAGACACAGGTATGGCAAAGCAAGACACAGGTATGTCAAAGCAAGAGACAGGTATGGCAAAGCTAGACACAGGTATGTCAAAGCAAGAGACAGGTATGGCAAAGCTAGTCACAGGTATGGCAAAGCAAGAGACAGGTATGGCAAAGCAAGAGACAGGTATGGCAAAGCAAGAGACAGGTATGGCAAAGCTAGACACAGGTATGGCAAAGCAAGAGACAGGTATGTCAAAGCAAGAGACAGGTATGGATGGAACTGAGATAAAAGATAAGTGCTTTAGCGCCTTGTTTCTGTTCACAGTACGTTACGGGAGAAGTTCACCACATAAGTCTGAATTTACAAATATCAACATGTTAACCAGTTATTACTCCAAATAGGTGAAGGCCTAAATTGAGATGTGTTATTTTATGTGTCCATGTATATGTATAGGTATACATTTTGCGAAACCTGGGAGGTAGTTCACTGGCACAGCTGTCTTTATAACTCACCTGGGGGTATTTCACTGGCACAGCTGTCTTTATAACTCACCTGGAGGGTAGTTCACTGGTACAGCTGTCTTTATAACTCACCTGGGGAGTAGTTCACTGGTACAGCTGTCCTTATAACTCACCTGGGAGGTGGTTCACTGGTACAGCTGTCTTTATAACTCACCTGGGAGGTAGTTCACTGGTACAGCTGTCTTTATAACTCACCTGGGGGGGTAGTTCACTGGTACAGCTGTCTTTATAACTCACCTGGGAGGTAGTTCACTGGTACAGCTGTCTTTATAACTCACCTGGGAGGTAGTTCACTGGTACAGCTGTCTTTATAACTCACCTGGGAGGTAGTTCACTGGTACAGCTGTCTTTATAACTCACCTGGAGGGTAGTTCACTGGTACAGCTGTCTTTATAATTCACCTGGAGGGTAGTTCACTGGTACAGCTGTCTTTATAACTCACCTGGAGGGTAGTTCACTGGTACAGCTGTCTTTATAACTCACCTGGAGGGTAGTTCACTGGTACAGCTGTCTTTGTAACTCACCTGGGAGGTAGTTCACTGGTACAGCTGTCTTTATAACTCACCTGGGGAGTAGTTCACTGGTACAGCTGTCTTTATAACTCACCTGGAGGGTAGTTCACTGGTACAGCTGTCTTTATAACTCCTCTGGGGAGTAGTTCACTGGTACAGCTGTCTTTATAACTCCCCTGGGGAGTAGTTCACTGGTACAGCTGTCTTTATAACTCACCTGGGAGGTAGTTCACTGGTACAGCTGTCTTTATAACTCACCTGGGAGGTAGTTCACTGGTACAGCTGTCTTTATAACTCACCTGGGAGGTAGTTCACTGGTACAGCTGTCTTTATAACTCACCTGGAGGGTAGTTCACTGGTACAGCTGTCTTTATAACTCACCTGGGGTTATTTCACTGGTACAGCTGTCTTTATAACTCACCTGGGGTTATTTCACTGGTACAGCTGTCTTTATAACTCACCTGTGAGGTAGTTCACTGGTACAGCTGTCTTTATAACTCACCTGGGAGGTAGTTCACTGGTACAGCTGTCTTTATAACTCACCTGGGGGTATTTCACTGGTACAGCTGTCTTCATAACTCACCTGGGAGGTGGTTCACTGGTACAGCTGTCTTTATAACTCACCTGGAGGGTAGTTCACTGGTACAGCTGTCTTTACAACTCACCTGGGAGGTAGTTCAATCGTACAGTTGCATTTATATCCCACTCACACAATCTAGTCTACAGGATGAAGAAACGCAAACCAATAAAAAATATTTAAATGATTAATTGGACGTCATGCATGGTATCACAGACGAGACGACTTCATGTTTTTGTGCAGATAAAGCTTCCTAAGCCTTTGCTTTATTGCTGTGAGAATAAAGAAGTATATATTGAGCTGGTACCCGACAGCAGCAGCAACAGAGATTGTATTATTAATGTATTCATCCTGGGAGTTAAAGTGGCTACAGGAAGAACACACATTACATCAGAGAGAGAGAACGCAGTCACCTGCAGACAGACAGGCCCTATGAGAGAGAGAGAGAGAGAGAGAGAGAGAGAGAGAGAGAGAGAGAGAGAGAGAGAGAGAGAGAGAGAGAGAGAGAGAGAGAGAGAGAGAGAGAGAGAGAGAGAGAGAGAGAGAGAGAGAGAGAGAGAGAGAGAGAGAGAGAGAGAGAGAGAGAGAGAGAGAGAGAGAGAGAGAGAGAGAGAGAGAGAGAGAGAGAGAGAGAGAGAGAGAGAGAGAGAGAGAGAGAGAGAGAGAGAGAGAGAGAGAGAGAGAGAGAGAGAGAGATCAACGGCAGACAGACAGGCCCTATAAAACAGAAAGAACGAGAGACAGAGAGAGAGAATGAGAATGCAGTCACCGGCAGACAGACAGGCCCTATAAAAGAGAAAGAGAGACACAGAGCGAGAGAAAGAGAGCGAGAGAGAACACAGGCACAGGAAAACAGACAGGCCCTATTAAACAGACCAACCAAGGAGGGCCTACAGCAGCACCTAGATCTTCTGCACAGATTCTGTCAGACCTGGGCCCTGACAGTAAATCTCAGTAAGACAAAACTAATGGTGTTCCAAAAAAGATCCAGGACCACAAATACAAATTCCATCTAGTCACCGTTGCCCTAGAGCACACAAAAAAACTATACCTACTTCGGCCTAAACATCAGCGCAACAGGTAACCTCCACAAAGCTGTGAACGATCTGAGAGATAAGGCAAGAAGGGCATTCTATGCCTTCAAAAGGAACATATAATTTGACATACCAATTAGGATCTCTCTACAAAAACTTGAACCAGTTATAGAACCCATTGCCCTTTATGGTTGTGAGGCCTGGAGTCCGCTCACAATTCATGATGGGACAAACACCAAATTGAGACTCCGGTTGCAGAATTCTGCTTAAATATCCCCAGTGTACAACGTAAAACACCAAATATCAAAAAGTAACACATTAAAATAATATAACATGTTCTTATGAAAGAGAAGACTTTCAATTGTTCTCCAGATAAACACTTCTCAGATTCTGATATTAAACTCCCGCCGACATACTGTCACGCCCTGACCTTAGAGTGCCTTTTTATTTCTCTATTTGGTTGGTCAGGATGGGTGGGCATTCTAGTTGGTCAATTACTTTGTTGGCAGGGTATGGTTCCCAATCAGAGGCAGCTGTCTATCGTTGTCTCTGATTGGGGATCATACTTAGGCAGCCTTTTTTCCCACCTTAGTTTGTGGGATCTTGATTTTGTATTGTTGCTGTGTAGCCTGCAGAACATTACGTTCATTCATATTATGTTGTTTTTTGGTGTTCATCAAATAAAGTAAGATGTACGCTTACCACGCTGCACCTTGGTCTGATTCTTCCCATAAACGAATGCGACACATACGATCTTTACCTGTTTTGCTGTTCATTTGCTAGTTCATCTCTGGCATATTATCTTATCGGAAAGCAACCTCTAAAAGGATTACGTTCAAATACATCCTTGGGAGTTTGGGCTGTGTGATCTTCTGTTGTTGTGTACATCTTATAGACAGTATATTTTCCAGGGGATTTCTGGGGTGATATCTTGTTCTGCTTGTGTTGTTGCAGGAAAGTAAACAAGTGTTGATGTTGAAAGGTGAGCACTAAAAGCCAATCAGAGATGAAGAGGATCTGTCTCCGTTTATCCCCAATGGCAAACTCAGGTGATAAGCCCTTCACAGACACTGATACCAAAACAAGGCTTTCTATACCTGTAGATCAGTGGTATTCAAACTTATTCAGCGGGGACCCCATTTCTTTACCGAGGACTTCTGGGAACCCCATTTCTTTACCGAGAACGTCTGGGGACCCCATTTCTTTACCGAGAACGTCTGGGGACCCCATTTCTTTACCGAGAACGTCTGGGGACCCCATTTCTTTACCGAGAACGTCTGGGGACCCCATTTCTTTACCGAGAACGTCTGGGGACCCCATTTCTTTACCAAGAACGTCTGGGGACCCCACTTCTTTACCAAGAACATCTGGGGACCCCACTTCTTTACCAAGAACGTCTGGGGACCCCACTTCTTTACCAAGAACGTCTGGGGACCCCACTTCTTTACCAAGAACATCTGGGGACCCCACTTCTTTACCAAGAACGTCTGGGGACCCCACTTCTTTACCAAGAACATCTGGGGACCCCACGTCTTTACCAAGAACGTCTGGGGACCCCACTTCTTTACCGAGAACATCTGGGGACCCCATGTCTTTACCAAGAACATCTGGGGACCCCACTTCTTTACCGAGAATGTCTGGGGACCCCATGTCTTTACCAAGAACGTCTGGGGACCCCACTTCTTTACCGAGAACGTCTGGGGACCCCATGTCTTTACAGAGAACGTCTGGGGACCCCATTTCTTTACCGAGAACGTCTGGGGACCCCATTTCTTTACCGAGAACGTCTGGGGACCCCATTTCTTTACCGAAAACGTCTGGGGACCCCACCCCTTTCGCAAATCTAATGACACAACCTTAAAATCTATGCATTAAAATGTTTTACATCAACAAATAATGTATTTAATGTTCATCTCACTTATCAAATGTACCAAATTGTTTCATGTATCGTCTCATAAAATAATCTGTACACTACCGCCCTACCTCCCCCCCAACATGCAACAATTTCAAACATTTTACTGAGTTACAGTTCAAATAAAGGAAATCGGTCAATTGATATAAATGCATTAGGATCTAATCTACTGATTTCACTTGACTGGGAATACAGATATGCTTCTGTTGGTCACATATACCTTTAAAAAACTGTCAGTATCTGGTGTGACCACCATTTGCCTCATGCAGCATGACACATCTCCTTTGCATAGAGTTGATCAGGCTGTTGATTGTGGCCTGTGGAATGTTGTCCCACTCCTCTTCAATGGCTGTGCCGAGTTGCTGGATATTGACGGGAACTGGCACACAGTGACATGCACGTCGATCCAGAGCATTCCAAACATGCTCAATGTCTGGTGGGTATGCAGGCCATGGAAGAACTTTGACATTTTCAGCTTCCAGGAAGTGTGTACAACTGTTTGAATGATGTCTGTGAGTATAACAGAAGTCATATGGCAGGCAAAAACCTGAGACAAAATCCAAACAGGAAGTGGGAAATCTGAGGTTTGATAGAATGTTACCAATATTAATAGAATTTTACAAATATTAATAGAATGTTACCAAAATAAATAGAATGATACCAATATTAATAGAATGTTACCAATATAAATAGAATGTTACCAATATAAATAGTGCTACCAATAGTAATAGAATGTTACCATTATTACGAATGTTTTATTTTATTTGTCACAGTGAAACTCTTACTTACAAGCCCTTAAACAAAAACACAGTTTAAAGAAAATACCTAGAAAAGTAAGAGATAAGAATTACAAATAATTCAAGAGCAGCAGTTAATAACAATAGAGGGGCTATGAGATTGCGCTGGAGAAGAAGGCAGACATTTTACATGCCCCCAGCCGATTGTGTTTTTGTTTGTTTATTTGCGATGTTTGTAACTCATTTTTTAACTTATTTTGTACATAATGTTGCCGCTACCGTCTCTTATGACCGGAAATAACTTCTAGACATCAGGACTGCGATTACTTACTATAGACTAGCAGAATATTTTTTTCCTTTCACGACTCTGACGAGCCCGATGTGAAGGACATACTGCTTCCTCTGGAACAGGCCCTGATCCCCGTGATCTGAGTGAAGAGGAGGCGGAGAAAGAGGGGCCAAAGGGCAGGCTGCCTTCTGAGAATTCGTATGCGATCGAATAATCCCCCACTTCCTTCCATTCTGCTAGCAAACGTGTAATCCTTGGAGAATAAAATCGACGAGTTACCCGGAAGATTAAACTACCAATGGGACATTAAAAACTGTAACATCTTATGCTTCACGGAGTTGTGGCTGACCGACGACAATATCAACATACAGCTGGCTGGTTATACGATGTACCGGCAGGATAGAACAGCGGCATCTGGTAAAACAAGGGGTGGCGGGCTATGTATTTTTGTAAATAACAGCTGGTGCACGATATCTAAGGAAGTCTCGAGCTATTGCTCGCCTGAGGTAGAGTATCTCATGATAAGCTGTAGACCATACTACCTACCGAGAGAGTTTTCATCTGTATTCTTCGTAGCTGTTTACATACCACCACAGTCAGAGGCTGGCACTAAGACAGCATTGAATGAGCTGTATTAAGCAATAAGCAAACAAGAAAACACTCACCCAGAGGCGGCGCTCCTAGTAGCCGGGGGCTTTAATGCAGGGAAACATAAATCAGTACAGTGACCGTGCGTACATGCCCCAACCAGAAGCCATGGATTACAGGCAGCATCCGCAATGAGCTAAAGTCTAGAGCTGCCGCTTTCAAGGAGCGGGATTTATTTAAGGATTTATTTAACTATTTAAGAAATCTCGCTATGCCCTCCGACAACAGGCAAAGGACAGGACTAAGATAGAGGACTAAGATCAAATCATACTACACCAGCTCTGAAGCTCGTCACAGGTGGCAGGGCCTTGCAAACCATTACAGATTACAAAGCGAAGCACAGCCGAGAGCTGCCCAGTGACACGAGCCTACCAGACAAGTTAAACTACTTCTATGCTCGCTTCGAGTCAAATAACACTGAAACATGCATGAGAGCACCAGCTGTTCTGGAAAACTCTGTGTTCACTCTGTCTGCTGCCAATGTGAGTTAGACCTTTAAACAGGTCAACATTCACAGGGACGCAGGGCCAGACAGATTACCAGAATGTGTACTGTGAGCATGCGCTGACCAACTGGCAAGTGTCTTCACTGACATTTTCAACATCTCCCTGTCCGAGTCTGTAATACCAACATGTTTTAAGCAGACCACCATAGTGCCTGTGCCCAAGAACACTACGCTAACCTGCCTAATGGACTACCAACCCATAGCACTCACGTGTGTAGCCATGAAGTGCTTTGAAAGGTTGGTCATGGCTCACATCAACACCATCATCCCAGAAACCCTAGACACACTCTAATTTGCATACCGCCCAAACAGATCCACAGATTGTGCAATCTCTATTGCACTCCACAGTGCCCTTTCCCACCTGGACAAAAGGAACACCTATGTGAGAATGCTGTTCATTGACTACAGCTCAGCGTTCAACACCATAGCTCATCACTAAGCTAAGGACACTGGGACTTAACACCTCCCTCTGCAACTGGATCCTGGACTTCCTGACAGGCCTGCCCCCAGGTGGTAAGGGTAGGTAACAACACATCCGCCACGCTGATCCTCAACACAGGGGCCTCTCAGGGGTGTGTGCGTAGTCCCCTCTTGTACTCCCTGTTCACTCATGACTGCATGGCCAGGCACGACTCCAACACCATCATTAAATTTGCCGATGACACAACAGTGGTCGGCCTGATCACCGACAACATTGAGACAGCATATAGTGAGGAGGTCAGACACCTGGCCGTGTGGTGCCAGGACAACAATCTCTCCCTCAACGTGATCAAGACAAACGAGATGATTGTGGACTACAGGAAAAGGAGGACCGTGCACGCCCCCATTCTTATCGACGGGGCTGCAGTGGAGCAGGTTGAGAGCTTCAAGTTCCTTGGTGTCCACGTCACCAACAAACTAACATGGTCCAAGCAAACCAAGACAATCGTGAAGAGGGCACGACAAAACCTATTCCCCCTCAGGAGACTGAAAAGATTTGGTCATGGGTCCTCAGATCCTCAAAAGGTAAACAAATATATAAACCCACCCCCAACCAATATATATCACTGCACCATCGGAGAGCTCCTATATGCTCATCACTGACATCCAAACGACCTCTCATTGCTGCCAAACAAGCAACGTTTCAACCTGCTTTCTCTGAAATATACAACATAACCGCAAATAAATAGAAACCCTGACCTCTTCTTACAAAACACTAACAGAAGTTTGAGTCAGCAGCTTTAACCATGAGTAAATGATATCTCAATTCCTGATCAAACGTCTTGGAAGAGAAACACCAAATCCTTCTCCCTGTCAACGGCAGTAACTCAGTTGTTTTTCATGATGGCTTATAGGCTCTCAGTTGGTGGTTGACACCCAGTCTGATGTAGACCCAGATCCCATAATGCTTGTGGAATACGCGAGCAGTAGGAGGATGTATAGCCTAATAACAAAGGAATTTCTTACAAAAACTTCAAGATACAAAGAAATCAAACAACCACTTTTACAATTAAAATGTTGTTTTGTTTCTATTCTTCAAATGTGTTGCTATTGACCTAGCCAAACAGGTAACTGTAACTGTATGAGCGTTCTTATTATTGCAAACATTGTGTGGATCTTGATGTTCCTTAAAACCGCCATCAGCAAACTAGGGGAAGTGGTTTGCTGACACATGCACATTTTCCACTTAAATGTACATTTCCACTTTCCTGAAGTCCCCCAGGCCTCGGCAGAGTAATCATATAGGTCATATATGTATGTGGAATGCCAAATCTCACTAAGGAATTGAATGTAGTTTTCCTTACCACTGCAAATACTATATTTCTACATTTAATATGTTTTCAGCAGCACATCAAGCATATTTTATGCACATATGACATATCAGCAAATGCTTGGAACACTCACACACTGCTGTAAATGTGAACGATTGAGTCAGCAAATGAAACCACTAATTCTAAAGGGCGGCAGGTAACCTAGCGATTAAGAGTGTTAGGCCAGTAACCGAAAGTTCTCTAGTTTTTGACTAAAATCTGTTGATGTGCCCTTGTGCAAGACTCTTATTAACCCTAATTGCTCCTGTAAGTCTCTCTGGAGAAGTGACTGCTAAATTGCTGAAGTGTAAAAACAAAGGGGGTAAAAGTCAGATGGATGCCTTTCCATTTAAACCAACTCACAGTTTCCTCCCCCCCTGACATATTATTCAATATTGAAAAGAATGAATCAATATCTCACCGGCTATAGCCTTCATTATCTATCAAGGCTTGGTAGACATTAAGCTGACAAGAAAACACAGTTACAACACTACTTTACTGATATAATTTACAACACATGGCGTTGTCCCAAATAGCACCCTATTCCATATATAGTGCACTACTATTGACCAGGGAATAGGGTGCTATTTGGGACTCACACAGCGGGGTCGTAATAGAGGGGAGGGAGAGATATGTTGGGGGCAATAACCATTCTCCATTAATTGCCGTAGCAATTTTCCTCCACGTGCTCTCAAACACAAAGAGACCTTTGGTTGTTCTCTCGACCAGATACCTCTGGTAGATACAGACACAAAGAGACCTTTGGTTGTTCTCTCGACCAGATACCTCTGGTAGATACAGACACAAAGAGACCTTTGGTTGTTCTCTCGACCAGATACCTCTGGTAGATACAGACACAAAGAGACCTTTGGTTGTTCTCTCGACCAGATACCTCTGGTAGATACAGACACAAAGATGCCATACTGTTAAAGAAGCTGGCTAGCCTTTGGGCCACACGGATATACCCATATTAAAGGATATCTGTAACAACAAATGAAACAGCAGACATAAACCATTAGAAATCTGACTGTTAGTATGGTGAGGGTGGTGGGGGACAGAATTATCTGCAGCTCAGGCTTGGTAGTCTCTTGTTTGACTGCTGGGATGAAGTGATATCACTGAATGAATGAATGAATGAATGAATGAATGAATTAATTAATATGACTCTCTCTGCTCAACACATTTGAACGCTAGCATGGCAGATTTACCATAAAGGAAGCAGAGACAAAGCATTATCTAATGGACCAGGTTCCTCTATGTGGACGACTTGGCATGCCATGTGGGTCTTTGTCTGAGTAGTTTCTTTACCAACCTAATGCAGAGAGAGAGAGAGAGATGGGGGGGGGGGGGGGGGGGAGTGGGCTAGCTGCCGTAATCCTGATCACACTTATAGTTATAATAGGATTTATAAACCATGACCTTTAAATATTGCTTTGGAATGAGTAATCCTAGGAGATGTGCAAATATCCAATCAGGTCCTCTGTTGGTTGTTGGTAGACCATGGTGCTTGAAACGCTGCGACCGTCGGGACGGCCCGTTTCAAAATGTATACATGCATGACTGTAAATTGCTTTGGATAAAAGTGTCTGCTTAATGGATTATATTATAGATTATTATTACATAAGATATTCTAAAATGTAGCGTAGGCCAACTAGATATTCAATAGAAGAAAGGAGAAAGGGGGGGATAACTAGTCAGTTGTTCAACTGAATGTATTCAACTGAAATGTGTCTTCCGCATTTAACCCAAACCCTTTCAATCCAGCAACCTTCTGGTTACTGGCCCAACGCTCTAACCGCTAGGCTACCTGCCACCCTAAAGACAGAGTTTTAATATAGTTGATGTTTGAAAGTACCCTTTTTTAAGACTCATTTTGAATTTACTTTGTCAGATAATGGTGTGATATAGGTCCCGAAAACAGTTTAATGGTGCTGCTGTTACAGATTGGCATACTGGTAGCTATTTTGTTGAATCTATCATATTAGAGAAATGTATTTATGTTGTTGAATCTGTCATATTAGAGCAATATATTTACATTGTTGTATCTGTCAGATTAAGGCACAATTAATTTCTGTGTTGTAAACTATTATATTAAGGAAGTATTGCTGTGTTGTAATCTATCAGATTAAGGCAGTATTGCTGTGTTGTAATCGATCAGATTAAGGCAGTATTGCTGTGTTGTAATCGATCAGATTAAGGCAGTATTGCTGTGTTGTAATCGATCAGATTAAGGCTGTGTTGTAATCGATCAGATTAAGGCAGTATTGCTGTGTTGTAATCTAGCAGATTAAGGCAGTATTTCTGTGTTGTAATCTATCAGATTAAGACAGTATTGCTGTGTTGTAATCGATCAGATCCGTAGTGATTTCTGCTTAATAAATCAAGCTCCACAGTGTTCAGTTACTGGGTGGAGGGTGTGGGAGGAGGAAGTTGCTGTATCTGTGACCCCACAGCTAGTAGACAGAGAACTGTAGAAAAACAATGCAATGGCTGAGCCCAGATTGGCACTCTATTCCCAAGATTGTGCACTGTGCATATAATAGATGCCATTAGGGATGAACATATTCTGGAAGGAAACTGAGATTTTGCTTGCAGTGTTAGGTGCTTGACGTTCTTATGACATTCAACTGCGATGAATGTTTGAAAATCGGTTATTCGCTACCCGTGCAATTCACTACAATGCTGGACTTCAAACAACATCTTGACACCTCCTTCAAGGGTTACGAGGAGTAACGAGTATCCCTGCTTTAGTTCTGCTGTACATACCTCGTACTTACTGTTCCTCTGACATAGTAACTTACTGTTCCTCTGACATATTAACTTACTGTTCCTCTGACATAGTAACTTACTGTTCCTCTGACATATTAACTTCCTGTACCTCTGACATGTTAACTTACTGTACCTCCGACATATTAACTTACTGTATCTCTGACATGTTAACTTACTGTACCTCTGACATGTTAACTTACTGTACCTCTGACATATTAATTTACTGTACCTCTGACATATTAACTTCCTGTACCTCTGACATATTAATTTACTGTACCTCTGACATATTAACTTACTGTATCTCTGACATGTTAACTTACTGTACCTCTGACATGTTAACTTACTGTACCTCTGACATTGTAATTTACTGTACCTCTGACATGTTAACTTACTGTACCTCTGACATGTTAACTTACTGTACCTCTGACATATTAACTTACTGTACCTCTGACATATTAATTTACTGTACCTCTGACATATTAACTTCCTGTACCTCTGACATGTTAACTTACTGTACCTCTGACATATTAACTTACTGTACCTCTGACATGTTAACTTACTGTACCTCTGACATGTTAACTTACTGTACCTCTGACATTGTAATTTACTGTACCTCTGACATGTTAACTTACTGTACCTCTGACATATTAATTTACTGTACCTCTGACATATTAACTTCCTGTACCTCTGACATGTTAACCTACTGTACCTCTGACATATTAACTTACTGTACCTCTGACATAGTAACTTACTGTACCTCTGACATAGTAACTTACTGTACCTCTGACATAGTAACTTACTGTACCTCTGACATAGTAACTTACTGTACCTCTGACATATTAACTTACTGTACCTCTGACATACTAACTTACTGTACCTCAAAAAACTTTACAGCGTTCCTTTGAGCCCGTACAGAGGTGATACGTCTCAGTTTTACAGTCCCAGTCCTTATTCAGTCTAGTTTCATGTTGCAATCAATGTCCCAAATGGCCTCCTATGGGCCCTGGTCAAAAGTAGTTCACTATATAGGGAATAGGGATCTATTTGGTATGAGCGCAAGACTCCCTGAGTCAGACAGGGCAATAATCTACAGATGGATTTATCATAAAGCTCCCCAATAAAGGTCTCTACAATAGGCTGTGGTCCACAGCCTCAAGCATATATACAATATTTTCTGAAAAGTCGAAAGCCACAAGTTGTCCTGTATGTGTGGATTCTGTTTCTGTGGTGGTGTAGACTGATAACATACCCGTCATAGATGTTGACATTTCTGTGCATTCTCCCATGTCACAGTGTGATCCAAAAAACTTTGAAAACTACGAATCTCCTCATAGAAACAACTTTTAGAATCGGTTAATTCTCTCTGACAGTTGCGACTGATTATTTCAGTGTAACAAACGACTTAAATGTCAGCAAGTGGATTTTCTCTCTCCCCCCAGTGAAGGACACCAAAGTAACTGGCCTGAATTATTTGGCACAAGTCTGAAGGATTATTTATACTCTGTAAAACAGCATGTAATCTTCCGGTCTTTGGGGAGCGGGGCTCAGAATACAGAATTAACACAATACTGTAAACTGGAAGCCAGCTCGCTTGCTTAGACCATGTCTATTAAAAAAAAAAAAACATTTTGTTTGGAAGGCGAGGCGGGAGTTGCCTAGATTTGTAAGCAGCCTGTCCCGTTGGAGTTAGCGCTCAGTTTCTTTATCCACTTAGGTACGCAATTTAGTTGTTACACTTTTAATTCGGCTCAGACTGGTGGAGAAAGATGGCAGTTTAGTCTATAAAATGATGCTTGCCTGCCGCATAGCAAGTTGGGTTTTGTCATATCACTATGCTGACTGTGTTACGTCGATTGTGATAAAAAAATACCTTTCAGGTCTGCTTGGTACGCACTTATTGTACCTAGCAGTAACGAGTATCATTGCTTTAGTTCTGCAGTACTTACCTATAAGTAGTACTTACCTCGTACTTACTGTACCTCTGACATAGTAACTTACTGTACCTCTGACATAGTAACTCACTGTACCTCTGACATAGTAACTCACTGTACCTCTGACATAGTAACTTACTGTACCTCTGACATATTGACTTACTGTACCTCTGACATATTAACTTACTGTACCTCTGACATATTGACTTACTGAACCTCTGACATAGTAACTTACTGTACCTTTTCAATAGTAACTTACTGTACCTCTGACATAGTAACTTACTGTACCTCTTCAATAGTAACTTACTGTACCTCATCAATAGTAACTTACTGTACCTCTGACATAGTAACTTACTGTACCTCTTCAATAGTAACTTACTGTACCTCTTCAATAGTAACTTACTGTACCTCTGACATAGTAACTTACTGTACCTCTGACATAGTAACTTACTGTACCTCTGACATAGTAACTTACTGTACCTCTGACATAGTAACTTACTGTACCTCTGACATAGTAACTTACTGTACCTCTGACATAGTAACTTACTGTACCTCTGACATAGTAACTTACTGTACCTCTGACATAGTAACTTACTGTACCTCTGACATATTAATTTACTGTACCTCTGACATAGTAACTTACTGTACCTCTGACATATTAATTTACTGTACCTCTGACATAGTAACTTACTGTACCTCTGACATAGTAACTTACTGTACCTCTGACATAGTAACTTACTGTACCCATGACATAGTAACTTACTGTACCTCTGACATAGTAACTTACTGTACCTCTGACATAGTAACTTACTGTACCTCTGACATAGTAACTT
Organism: Oncorhynchus mykiss; assembly: GCF_057628025.1. NCBI lineage: Eukaryota > Metazoa > Chordata > Actinopteri > Salmoniformes > Salmonidae > Oncorhynchus > Oncorhynchus mykiss. The sequence continues at coordinate 37,923,784 of NC_143035.1, read as the reverse complement.
ACTGTACCTCTGACATAGTAACTTACTGTACCTCTGACATATGAACTTACTGTACCTCTGACATATTAACTTACTGTACCTCTGACATAGTAACTTACTGTACCTCTGACATATTGACTTACTGAACCTCTGACATATTGACTTACTGAACCTCTGACATAGTAACTTACTGTACCTCTGACATATTAACTTACTGTACCTCTGACATAGTAACTTACTGTACCTCTGACATAGTTACTTACTGTACCTCTGACATAGTTACTTACTGTACCTCTGACATAGTTACTTACTGTACCTCTGACATAGTTACTTACTGTACCTCTGCGATATTAACTTACTGAAAGATGCCGGTTTAGCCTATAAAATGATGTTTGCCTGCCGCACAGCAAGTTGGGTTTTGTCACATCACTATGCTGACTGTGTTACTTTTGATTGTGATACAATATACCTTTTAGGTCTGCTAGGTACACTCTTTGAAAAAAGGGCTCCAAAAAGGTTCTTCGACTGTCCCCATGTACAGTAGAAACCTCTGTGTAAAGTGTAAACCCGAAAAAGGTTCTACCTGGAACCAAAAATATTATTTAAAGAGTTCTCCTATTGGGACTGTACTTCTCTCGGTTTCTGTGTGTGTGTGTGTGTGTGTGTGTGTGTGTGTGTGTGTGTGTGTGTGTGTGTGTGTGTGTGTGTGTGTGTGTGTGTGTGTGTGGGTAGGTGTGTGGGTGGGTGGGTGGGGGGGGGGGGGGTTGGAATACTACCAAATGTGGATTGCATTCCACTTATCAAATAATATGTTCTATTCACAGTCCCATGTCTGGTCTCAAAAATATAGATATTAGTAGCATTATATGGTCATGTAACTTCTACTGTGTAGGGCTATAACCATGATTATTTACATATACATGTACCCTCCTCCTCCTCCTCCTCCTACCCCTCCTCCTCCTCCACCTCCCCCTCCTTCACCTCCTCCTCCTCCCCCTCATCCTCCTCCTCCTTCTCCTCCACCTCCTCCTCCTCCTCCTCCCCCCCTCCCTCTCCTCCTCCACCTCCTCCCCCTCCCCCCTCCTCCTCCTCCACCACCTCCTCCTCCCCCCCTCCTCCTCCTCCTCCTCCTCCCCCTCCACCTCTTCCCCCTCCTCCACCTCCTCCCCCTCCACCTCCTCCTCCTTCTCCTCCTCCTCCACCTCCTTCTCCTCCTCTTCCTCTTCCTCGTCCTCCTCTAGGATGAGCTCCAACGGCTCGGATGAGTTCTTCCAGGCTACAAACCATGCGGAAGAAACCTTTCGCAAGATGGAGACCTATCTTCAGCACAAGCAGCTGTGTGATGTTGTCTTGATAGCAGGAGATCATAAGATCCCGGCTCACAGGTCAGTACCTGCTGCTCTTCTTAAATTTAATTTCACCTGCCCACTGGGTTAGAGCTCTCCTGGAAACACTTCAGGATCAATATGTCTGTGTCCCAAGTGACACCCTATTCCCTATAAAGTGCACTTCTTTTGACCACGGCACATAGGGCTTTAGTTAAAAGTAGGACACAATATAGGTAACCAATATTATTAAGATAGCCACATGTAAGAGTCCTTTCACTGACCACCATCTCAGACAACACAAGACGTTGATCAACTGTACAGTAATTAGTACCATCTAATTAACAAGGTGTGCTCTTATTTCAGAAGGGCCTGCATCAGATAGCAATTTGAGGACACAGAAATGACTGTTTACTGAGTGGGTGTGTTTTAAAAAAAAAAAGCAACAACAAAAAAAAAACCATAGACTTTGATAAAACATGTTTGCATGGCTTCAACAGGGCAATCGAAAAAACATAAATAACATAAACGTAAATATCAATCATTTACATGACAGTTAGTACAACCCGAATATATCATGCATGTACAAAAGTTGTTCTGTAGAGGACAGACCATAATATCCTCTGTATTCTTAGTAAACACATCCCAAAGAAAACTAATTTCCTTGTGCTTAGCAGCTTTTAATAATTACTCCCCATTACAGCTTTTTACATCAGCAGACTTGTGAAGCAAACCAGACGGAGACAGAAACACGATTAGAACTCTTGAGTCTTTTATCTGTTGGTAGTAATTGTAAATGTTGTTTATGAGATACTTTCATTTCTATTTTTTTCATGCACTGGTTCAACAAATTGGATGTCGTTATGCAGAACACAAGGGGAAGCTGTTAGGGGCAGTTAGAGAATCCATGAGGTCGGTCCCAACATCACTGAAACCCCCAGCCAGCCAGTCAGTCATTCTACCTGTAAATCACTGAGGTGTGTCCCAACATCACTGAAACACCCAGCCAGCCAGTTAGTCAGTCAATCTACCTGTAAATCATTGAGGTGTGTCACAACATCACTGAAACACCCAGCCAGCCAGTTAGTCAGTCAATCTACCTGTAAATCACTGAGGTGTGTCCCAACATCACTGAAACACCCAGCCAGCCAGTCAGTCATTCTACTTGTAAATCACTGAGGGGTGTCCTAACATCACTGAAACACCCAGCCAGCCAACCATTCTACTTGTAAATCAAAGTTGGATTCAGGGCTATATGTGAAAACATGGCACCATAATTGCTCAAGCTGGTAAACTGTCTGTCTGATATATCGCATGGTATACTGTCTGTCTGACATACCACCTGGAATACTGTCTGTCTGACATACCACTTGGTATACTATCTGTCTGATATACCACCTGGTATACTGTCTGTCTGATATACCACCTGGATTACTGTCTGTCTGACATACCAACTGGAATACTGTCTGTCTGATATACCACCTGGTATACTGTCTGTCTGATATATAGTGGGGCAAAAAAGCATTTAGTCAGCCACCAATTAACTTTCATCATAGGTACACTTCAACTATGACGGACAAAATGAGGGGAAAAAAATCCAGAAAATCACATTGTAGGATTTTTAATTAATTTATTTGCAATTTATGGTGGAAAATAAGTATTTGGTCACCTACAAAAGTTTATCTCAATACTTTGTTATATACCCTTTGTAGGCAAAGACAGAGGTCAAACGTTTTCTGTAAGTCTTCACAAGGTTTTCACACACTGTTGCTGGTATTTTGGCCCATTCCTCTATGCAGATCTCCTCTAGAGCAGTGATGTTTTGGACTTTCAACTCCCTCCAAATATTTTATATGGGGTTGAGATCTGGAGACTGGCTAGGCTACTCCAGGACCTTGAATTGCTTCTTACGAAGCCACTCCTTTGTTGCCCGGGCGGGGGGTTTGGGATCATTGTCATGCTGAAAGACACAGTCACGGTTCATCTTCAATGCCCTTGCTGATGGAAGGAGGTTTTCACTCAAAAGCTCACGATACATGGCCCCATTCATTCTTTCCTTTACACGGATCAGTCGTCCTGGTCCCTTTGCAGAAAAACAGCCCCAAAGCATGATGTTTCCACCCCCATGCTTCACAGTAGGTATGGTGTTCTTTGGATGCAACTCAGCATTATTTATCCTCCAAACACGACGAGTTGAGTTTTTACCAAAAAGTTATATTTTGGTTTCATCTGACCATATGACATTTTCCCAATCTTCTTCTGGATCATCCAAATTCTCTCTAGCAAACTTCAGACGGGCCTGGACATGTACTGGCTTAAGCAGGGGGACACGTCTGGCACTGCAGGAGTCCCTGGCGGCGTAGTGTGTTACTGATGATAGGCTTTGTTACTTTGGTCCCAGCTCTCTGCAGGTCATTCACTAGGTCCCCCCGTGTGGTTCTGGGATTTTTGCCCACCGTTCTTGTGATCATTTTGACCCAACGGGGTGAGATCTTGCGTGGAGCCCCAGATCGAGGGAGATTATCAGTGGTCTTGTATGTCTTCCATTTCCTAATAATTGCTCCCACAGTTGATTTCTTCAAACCAAGCTGCTTACCTATTGCAGATTCAGTCTTCCCAGCCTGGTGCAGGTCTACAATTTTGTTTCTGGTGTCCTTTGACAGCTCTTTGGTCTTTGCCATAGTGGAGTTTGGAGTGTGACTGTTTGAGGTTGTGGACAGGTGTCTTTTATACTGATAACAAGTTCAAACAAGTGCCATTAATACAGGTAACGAGTGGAGGACAGAGGAGCCTCTTAAAGAAGGAGTTACAGGTCTGTGAGAGCCAGAAATCTTGCTTGTTTGTAGATGACCAAATACTTATTTTCCACCATAATTTGCAAATAAATTCATTACAATGTGATTTTCTGGATTTTTTTTCTCATTTTGTCTGTCATGGTTGAAGTGTGCCTATGATGAAAATGACAGGCCTCTCTCATCAGAGCTCCCTCTCAGCTCCCTCCTCAGTGCATTCTCTGACAACTAACTTGTTGATGTTGTCCCATACAGATTGGTCCTCAGTGCAGTATCTGACTACTTTGCTGCCATGTTCACCAGCGACGTGAGAGAGGCCAAACAGGAGGAGATCAAGATGGAGGGGGTGGATCCAGAAGCCTTGAGATCTCTGGTCCACTTTGCCTACACTGGTGAGTACTCCGCAACACTCATTTATGTATCTCAAATGACACCCTATTTCCTATGAAGTGCACTACTTTGGACCACGGCCCAAAGTGCTCGGTCAAAACAACACTCTAAATGAGGAAAATGGTGCCATTTGAACGTATCCACCCAGTAATACCCATGGAGCCGGCTGGTGTTTAAAGGGCAGCATCAAATCCCCACATCTGTCAATCTGCCATTTTCTCCGCTGTGCCCCAGGCCTGGTGATGTTTTTAGTAATTTTCTCCCCTGTGCCCCAGGCCTGGTGATGTTTTTAGTAATTTTCTCCCCTGTGCCCCAGGCTTGGTGATGTTTTTAGTAATTTTCTCCCCTGTGCCCCAGGCCTGGTGATGTTTTTAGTAATTTTCTCCCCTGTGACCCAGGCCTGGTGATGTTTTTAGTCATTTTATCCCCTGTGCCCCAGGCCTGGTGATGTTTTTAGTAATTTTCTCCCCTGTGCCCCAGGCCTGGTGATGTTTTTAGTTTTCTCCCCTGTGCCCCAGGCCTGGTGATGTTTTTAGTAATTTCTCCCCTGTGCCCCAGGCCTGGTGATGTTTTTAGTAATTTCTCCCCTGTGGCCCAGGCCTGGTGATGTTTTTAGTAACTTTCTCCCCTGTGCCCCAGGCCTGGTGATGTTTTTAGTTTTCTCCCCTGTGCCCCAGACCTGGTGATGTTTTTAGTAATTTCTCCCCTGTGCCCCAGGCCTGGTGATGTTTTTAGTAATTTCTCCCCTGTGGCCCAGGCCTGGTGATGTTTTTAGTAATTTTCTCCCCTGTGCCCCAGGCCTGGTGATGTTTTTAGCAATTTTCTCCCCTGTGCCCCAGGCCTGGTGATGTTTTTAGTAATTTTCTCCCCTATGCCCCTGGCCTGGTGATGTTTTTAGTAATTTTCTCCCCTGTGCCCCAGGCTTGGTGATGTTTTTAGTAATTTTCTCCCCTGTGCCCCAGGCCTGGTGATGTTTTTAGTAATTTTCTCCCCTGTGCCCCAGGCTTGGTGATGTTTTTAGTAATTTTCTCCTCTGTGCCCCAGGCTTGGTGATGTTTTTAGTGATTTTCTCCCCTGCCCCGGCTTGGTGATGTTTTTAGTAATTTTCTCCCCTGTGCCCCAGGCCTGGTGATGTTTTTAGTAATGTTCTCCCCTGTGCCCCAGGCTTGGTGATGTTTTTAGTAATTTTCTCCCCTGTGGCCCAGGCTTGGTGATGTTTTTAGTGATTTTCTCCCCTGCCCAGGCTTGGTGATGTTTTTAGTAATTTTCTCCCCTGTGCCCCAGGCTTGGTGATGTTTTTAGTAATTTTCTCCCCTGTGCCCCAGGCCTGGTGATGTTTTTAGTTATTTTCTCCCCTGTACCCCAGGCTTGGTGATGTTTATAGTAATTTTATCCCCTGTGACCCAGGCCTGGTGATGTTTATAGTAATTTTATCTCCTGTGACCCAGGCCTGGTGATGTTTTTAGTAATTTTATCCCCTGTGACCCAGGCCTGGTGATGTTTTTAGTAATTTTCTCCCCTGTACCCCAGGCTTGGTGATGTTTTTAGTAATTTTCTCCCCTGTCCAGGCCTGGTGATGTTTTTCGTTATTTTCTCCCCTGTCCAGGCCTGGCGATGTTTTTAGTAATTTTCTCCCCTGTGCCCCAGGCCTGGTGATGTTTTTGGTTATTTTCTCCTCTGTGCCCCAGGCCTGGTAAAGTTTTGGGAGCTCATATGAAGCTCTACTTCCATTGTTCTCTGTGACAACATATCTTGATAATGTTGCAGGTGTCCTTGAATTGAAGGAGGAGACCATAGAGAGTCTATTGGCTGCAGCCTGCCTTCTGCAGCTCTCACAAGTCATTGAGGTCTGCTGTAACTTCCTCATGAAACAACTCCATCCATCTAACTGCCTGGGGATACGCTCCTTCGCTGACGCCCAGGGATGCATGGATCTGCTCAACGTGGCCCACAACTACACTATGGTAGGAATCTAACCAGATTTACACAGCCTAAACTCCAAAAAATTACATTCAAATATGTTTTTTTTGGGCTGTTTGCATGTGTTCCTTTGGAGGTTGCATTAGGTTTACATCACATTGTTAGGGTTGAATGCCATTGAATGCTTAGCTAAAGTACAAATATCCTTTTCAACTCTAGGATTTGATTGAAATACATTTGTGTTGTCCTTTCTTGGATCAAGGTTAGCTAATTTGTGGATCTAATAACGCTGAGACATGTCTGCTGATGTTTTGACAGGCAGGTTGGGGTTTTCCAAAATACAGCTGTAATATTTATTTCAAACATTTTCCACGGGATCGAGAAGATCCAGCATTTATTTACTATATAATGTCCTCTGCTGTCTCCGACTGACGAAGTAAACAACTTATGGAGATAGTTGTTCTATCTACTGGGCTCTGTTTAAATAGAGCCCTGTCTAGGACAGTGAGGTTCATCCATGCACTACCACTTCCTGTTCAATCCCTCCAATAAGGAACATGGAAGAAATGGTCCAAATTGCACCATATTTGCTATATAGTGCACTACCTTTTGACCAGAGCCAAGTGCACCATATAGGGAATAGGGTACCATTTAGTACACATACGGAGAGTCACAGAGCTTCCTGTACAACTGTCATCTGGTTTCTGAATCAACAGCTTGTTATTTTGATAAGGATGTTTTTTTCCGCTAGTTTACGCTGGATGGATGTTCTATGTTTTGTGAAATCCTGTTCCTTTGTGAGAGGAAGTGTAATTTTTCCTCTATATAGACTCAATCATGCTGTGTCCTAAACCTTGACCTGCTTTCTTTGACCAAGGCCCTGTTGTTAAAGTCTTCACGTTAGATTTCAGTAGGCTTTTGTCAGAATTAGCCTTCTTTAAAAAAACAAAAACATTTCAGATTAGTGCTAGAATTTCTGTTTCAACTAAACAAACTCAACCAAAGCATCTCATGCACATTTAAAAAAAATCTTTCTTCTTGGGTAGACACTTGGGTAGTTTCTTTTCCCCACTGTTTCTTACCTCAGGTTTGTCTTCTTGTAGAATGAATGGGGTGTGTCTGAAATGGCATCCGATTCACTATATCGTACACTGCTTTTGACCAGGGCCCACAGGGTTTTGGTTAAAAAGTAGTGCATTATATAGGGAATAGGGCTCTGGTTGAAAGTAGTGCACTATATAGGGAATAGGGCTCTGGTTGAAAGTAGTGCACTATATAGGGAATAGGGCTCTGGTTGAAAGTAGTGCACTATATAGGGATTAGGGCTCTGGTGGAAAGAATTGCACTATATAGGGAATAGGGCTCTGGTTGAAAGTAGTGCACTATATAGGGATTAGGGCTCTGGTGGAAAGTATTGCACTATATAGGGAATAGGGCTCTGGTTGAAAGTAGTGCACTATATAGGGAATAGGGTGCCATTTTGGACTCACCCTGTACATGTCTGTGAATCGAAGAGTCTGCAGTGTAGCCAGCACAATCAATGTATTAAGTTGTTGTCAGCATTCTGGCTGATGGTAATTACAAATAATGAATCTATACCAACGTCAAACAACAGCGTGTAAGTTGTAAGATCTGTCCTTCTCGATTACCAGAACAGATCACTGAAGGAGACTAACTTCATTAGGCTTGTCGCTGCTAAGATACTAAAGCCCAATCGTAATAGATTCTGGTGAAGCCAACTGTAATTTGTAACAGATTAATGATTAAATTAATAATGCTTACTTTTCGTAATTGTTAGGGCACTTGCATCTAAGCAAATGTTAAACGTGTCAACATTTATTATTGCTGGTGCAATAGATAACAGCTCAGGGTCTTGTTCCTAGACAACAGATTTTGTTCTAGTCCTTTATATCTCCTGCATGTTGAACAATACAAAGAAGCATAAAGGGCTTTTATATAGCATCTGGTACTATCCAGAGAGAGTCATTGAAGACGCTTAGTAGAGACAATAACACAAAGCCGTAGTATATATACATGTACTGTGTTTATAGACTGGTTATAGCCTGGGATGATGACCAACAACAGGAACATGAATCTGTGTTGTCGCTATGTTCTCTACTAGCACAGAGATCTGATAACAGTTACGTGATTAATCTGTGGTAAATACGGATGACACATCCCAGTTGAATGCATTCAGTTCTACTACTGACTAGGTACACCCCCCCCACCCCTTTCCTTTCCGCTCTGTGGCTTAGAGGTCATGTTGGCCCATGTTAGCAGCATTGATGTCCACATTTTGTTGCTCATTAGGTTTAAATAAGTTCACCGTCCGATTTATCCACTGATTTCTTCCTATGTCAGTCAAATTCTGAGAATCCATCAACCGAGTAACAAACGAGGCATTCGGTCGGTATTGACTGTATATCGAGCTCCTGAGACTGACAGCTCAGGATGTTTCTTAATCACGTTCTCCAAGAGTGTATAATTCTACTCCTGATTTCGGGTACATGGATAATTAATTTGTTGTTGTAAACAACAATCCACCTACCGACAAAACGTTTACCCTGGATCTACTTAACCGATTTATCAACCTAATGTACTTACTTACCCAATGAATGACTAACTTCTACATGCAACAAGTGATGTCTTCTTTCATTTATACATTGTCTTTTCTATCCGGGCAACACCTGAAAATTGCATGTATTTTGTATTTTGCAACCCAACGTCCAGATGAAACCAGGGTTTTGGTGACCCTCATCTGTAAGATTGGGTTGCAATATTTTTCCCTTTCCCACTAAGTCCTCCTTCCTGATTACATCCCTGTTTCAGGAGCACTTCCTAGAGGTGATTCAGAACCAGGAGTTTCTCCTGCTTCCTACGGCTGAGATCGTCAAACTCTTGGCCAGTGACGACATAAACATACCAGATGAGGAGACCGTTTTCCAGGCTCTGATGATGTGGGTGCGGTTCGACGTTCAGCATCGCCAGCAGGACCTTGGGGTGCTCCTGGCCGAAATCCGCCTGCCTCTTCTACCTCCACAGGTAGTCAGTAGGTTATCAATGACTTCATCACAAATGGCACCCTATTCACTATATAGTGCAGTACATTTGACCAGAGGACAATGGACCCTTACTGGTTACTGCTTCCTGGTTGAATGTTACTGCTTCCTGGTTGAACGTTACTGCTTCCTGGTTGAATGTTACTGCTTCCTGGTTGAATGTTTCTGCTTCCGGGTTGAAATAAGTACATTTAGGTTATACAATCACACAGTTTTCTTTGTACGTGTTGTGTATTTTCATACATCTTTTTTTTATGCTGCACTTAAAATCGCCATTAAGATATAATAACGATTTACTGAACTGAACAGAAAATAACTCCCCTTCAATTCCAGCTCCTAGCTGACCTGGAGAACAACACCATGTTCTCAGATGACCTGGAATGCCAGAAGCTTCTAATGGAAGCCATGAAGTACCATCTGCTGCCAGAGCGTCGCCTCATGTTCCAGAGCCCCAGGACCAAACCCAGGAAGTCCACTGTAGGAGTACTCTACGCTGTGGGAGGCATGGACGCTACCAAGGGTTAGACCTACTCTGCATTCCCTTCTCCCTCTATATAGTGCACTAGGACCATAGGGCTCTGGTCAAAAGAAGTGCCCTATACAGGGTTTTGCATCCCAAAGGGCACCCTACTCCCCTATATAGTGCACTACTTTTGACTAGAGCTCGATACAGGGAATGAGGTGCGTTTCATAGTCTCGGGGTGGAGACAAGAACAAGTGAAGCAGATCAGGGTGTGACATCCACAGGTTTCGATCAATGAGTTTTGATCATTACCAAGATGGACGCCCGCTAACGTGTGACGTCACCGTCGATCTCGCCCGACCACGACAACATTTTTATTGTTCCAGACTTCAGGTCTATTAGGCTACTAGTGTAATGCAGCTCAATCCACACGACTGAGGTTAACCCTTTCATTCCATGGACAAACACACATTCATCTGATACCTAAATGGATCCTAGACATTGTAGATACACTACCGTTCAAAGGTTTAGTGGTCATTTAGAAATGTCCTTGTTTTTGAAAGAAAATCACTTTTTTTTTTTGTCCATTAAAATGACATCAAATTGATCAGAAATACAGATTAGACATTGCTGAATGACTATTGTGGCTGGAAACGGCAGACATAGGCGTACAGAGGCCCATTATCAGCAACCATCACTCCTGTGTTCCAATGGCATGTTGTGTTAGCTAATCCAAGTTTATCATTTTATAAGGCGAATTGATCATTAGAAAACCCTTTTGTAATTATTTAAGCACAGCTGAAAACTGTTGTCCTGATTAAAGAAGCAATAAAACTGGCCTTCTTTAGACTAGTTGTATATCTGGAGCATCAGCATTTGTGGGTTCAATTACAGGCTCAGAATGGCCAGAAACAAAGCACTTTCTTCTGAAACTCGTCAGTCTATTCTTGTTCTGATAAATGAAGGCTATTCCATGAGAGAAATTGCAAAGAAACTGAAGATCTCGTAGAAGGCTGTGTACTACTCCCTTCACAGATCAGCGCAAACTGGCTCTAACCAGAATAAAAAGAGGAGTTGGAGGCCCCGGTGCACAACTGAGCAAGAGGACAAGTGCATTAGAGTATCTAGGTTGAGAAACAGATGCCTCACAAGTCCTTAACTGGCAGCTTGATTAAATAGTATCCGCAAAACACCAGTCTGAACGTCAACAGTGAAGAGGGTACTTCGGGATGCTGGACTTTAATGTGCTTTTCTTTAAAAAAAACAAGGACATTTCTAAATAACCCCAAACTTTGAAAGGTAGTGTACATTTAATAGAACACATTACCAATTTTGTTTGATAATACACAATTTAGGAAAATGTAGATGTATAATCAAACACTATGATAGACATAGAGGGTCCTAGGAATCAGAACAGAATAAGATTCAACGCTAAAACTCTAAAAAGGATCACCTGAAGTCGTCAGCATCAACCTCTGTTCCTATAGGATCTATAGATCTCCTTGTCTGTTCTTATTGGATCTATAGATCTCCTTGTCTGTTCCTATAGGATCTATAGGTCTCCGTGTCTGTTCTTATTGGATCTATAGATCTCATTGTCTCTTCCTATAGGATCTATAGATCTTATTGTCTGTTCCTATAGGATCTATAGATCTCCTTGTCTGTTCCTATAGGATCTAAAGATCTCCTTGTCTGTTCCTATAGGATCTATAGATCCCCTTGTCTGTTCCTATAGGATCTATAGATCTTATTGGCTGTTCCTATAGGATCTATAGATCTCCTTGTCTCTTCCTATAGGATCTATAGATATCCTTGTCTGTACCTATAGGATCTATAGATCCCATTGTCGGTTCCTTTAGGATCTATAGATCTCATTGTCAGTTCCTATAGGATCTATAGATCTCCTTGTGTGTTCCTATAGGATCTACAACCATAGAGAAGTATGACCTGCGGACCAACACATGGATCCAGGTGGGGATGATGAACGGCCGGAGGCTGCAGTTCGGGGTGGCAGTGATCGACGACAAGCTGTACGTGGTGGGGGGGCGAGACGGGCTGAAGACTTCCAACATGGTGGAGTGTTACAACCCTTTAAACAAAGTCTGGTCCACCATGCCTCCTATGTCTACACACAGACACGGACTCGGTGGGTTTACAGTTTTTTTTCCAATTATTATTACATTTTATACCTACACTATTGCAGCACAAGCACAGCAGATACAGTATGTGTTGTACTGTCTCTACTCGAGGCCCAGGCTTTTGTGGTACAGGACAGTAGACATTCGTCTCTGCACCACAAGACAGTAAGATCAAACCTCCCTTCAGTTGTCTCTCTCTCTCTCTCTCTCTCTCTCTCTCTCTCTCTCTCTCTCTCTCTCTCTCTCTCTCTCTCTATCTCTATCTCTATCTCTATCTCTATCTCTATCTCTATCTCTATCTCTATCTCTATCTCTCTCTCTCTCTCTCTCTCTCTCTCTCTCTATTCGACATTGTCAAGGTATACATATAACAAAAATGGTGGGACCAACAGCAATAATAATAGTAGTAGTGGATAATAGATTAAGGCAATAGTAGTAGAGCAGTCACAACCTGACCGAGAAGCAACATGACATGATATGAAAACCATTATTACATTGTCACTGGCTGTCACTGGCTGTCCCTCAGGTTGTTGCAGGATGACATATATTTGCCAACCAAAACTGCACATTTTGGCTTTCAATAAATAAATATTAGATTTTTTCTTTATCTTTTATAGTTTAAAATTCTTTGCCAGACTGTCCTCTCTGGGCAGCCATGTTTGTCTGTGACGACCGGTCTCTATAGCCAGACTGTCCTCTCTGGGCAGCCAGGTTTGTCTGTGACGACTGGTCTCTATAGCCAGACTGTCCTCTCTGGGCAGCCAGGTTTGTCTGTGACGACCGGTCTCTATAGCCAGACTGTCCTCTCTGGGCAGCCAGGTTTGTCTGTGACGACCGGTCTCTATAGCCAGACTGTCCTCTCTGGGCAGCCAGGTTTGTCTGTGACGACTGGTCTCTATAGCCAGACTGTCCTCTCTGGGCAGCCAGGTTTGTCTGTGACGACCGGTCTCTATAGCCAGACTGTGCTCACTGAGTCTGCACCTAGTCAGTGTTTTCCTCAGTTTTCTATCAGTCACAGTGGTCAGATAGTCTGCCACCATGTACTGTCTGTTTAGACACAAACAGCATTGAAGTTACTTAGATTTTTTGTGGTGTCTTTCCAATAGGTGATATATGTTTCTTTTTGTTTTGTGATGATTTGGTTGGGCCAGATGTTCTGTGTGCTGTCCTGAGGCTCTATGGGGTTGGTTTGGGTTAGTGAACTGAGCCTCAGAACCAGCTGGCTGAGTGCTGTCCTGAGGCTCTATGGGGTTGGTTTGGGTTAGTGAACTGAGCCTCAGAACCAGCTGGCTGAGTGCTGTCCTGAGGCTCTATGGGGTTGGTTTGGGTTAGTGAACTGAGCCTCAGAACCAGCTGGCTGAGTGCTGTCCTGAGGCTCTATGGGGTTGGTTTGGGTTAGTGAACTGAGCCTCAGAACCAGCTGGCTGAGTGCTGTCCTGAGGCTCTATGGGGTTGGTTTGAGTTAGTGAACTGAGCCTCAGAACCAGCTGGCTGAGTGCTGTCCTGAGGCTCTATGGGGTTGGTTTGGGTTAGTGAACTGAGCCTCAGAACCAGCTGCCTGAGTGCTGTCCTGAGGCTCTATGGGGTTGGTTTGGGTTAGTGAACTGAGCCTCAGAACCAGCTGGCTGAGTGCTGTCCTGAGGCTCTATGGGGTTGGTTTGAGTTAGTGAACTGAGCCTCAGAACCAGCTGGCTGAGTGCTGTCCTGAGGCTCTATGGGGTTGGTTTGGGTTAGTGAACTGAGCCTCAGAACCAGCTGGCTGAGTGCTGTCCTGAGGCTCTATGGGGTTGGTTTGGGTTAGTGAACTGAGCCTCAGAACCAGCTGGCTGAGTGCTGTCCTGAGGCTCTATGGGGTTGGTTTGGGTTAGTGAACTGAGCCTCAGAACCAGCTGGCTGAGTGCTGTCCTGAGGCTCTATGGGGTTGGTTTGGGTTAGTGAACTGAGCCTCAGAACCAGCTGGCTGAGTGCTGTCCTGAGGCTCTATGGGGTTGGTTTGGGTTAGTGAACTGAGCCTCAGAACCAGCTGGCTGAGTGCTGTCCTGAGGCTCTATGGGGTTGGTTTGAGTTAGTGAACTGAGCCTCAGAACCAGCTGGCTGAGTGCTGTCCTGAGGCTCTATGGGGTTGGTTTGGGTTAGTGAACTGAGCCTCAGAACCAGCTGGCTGAGTGCTGTCCTGAGGCTCTATGGGGTTGGTTTGAGTTAGTGAACTGAGCCTCAGAACCAGCTGGCTGAGTGCTGTCCTGAGGCTCTATGGGGTTGGTTTGGGTTAGTGAACTGAGCCTCAGAACCAGCTGGCTGAGTGCTGTCCTGAGGCTCTATGGGGTTGGTTTGAGTTAGTGAACTGAGCCTCAGAACCAGCTGGCTGAGTGCTGTCCTGAGGCTCTATAGGGTTGGTTTGGGTTAGTGAACTGAGCCTCAGAACCAGCTGGCTGAGTGCTGTCCTGAGGCTCTATAGGGTTGGTTTGGGTTAGTGAACTGAGCCTCAGAACCAGCTGGCTGAGTGCTGTCCTGAGGCTCTATGGGGTTGGTTTGGGTTAGTGAACTGAGCCTCAGAACCAGCTGGCTGAGTGCTGTCCTGAGGCTCTATCGGGTTGGTTTGAGTTAGTGAACTGAGCCTCAGAACCAGCTGGCTGAGTGCTGTCCTGAGGCTCTATGGGGTTGGTTTGGGTTAGTGAACTGAGCCTCAGAACCAGCTGGCTGAGGGGACTCTTCTCTTGTTTCATCTCTTGACATTGTAGAGCTGTGTGATGGAATATTTTGGGGTAACTTGTTTTTAGATGGTTGTAAAAATTGATGGCCCTTTTTTCTATTCGAATAAAGAGGGGGTATCGGCCCAATTCTGCTCTACATGCATTATTTTGAGTTTTTCTTTGCACTTGCAATACAGTTTTGCAAAAACTCTGCATGCAGTATTTTGATTGGATGCTTGTCCCATTTGGCAAATTCACTGTTAGAGAGTGGACCCCATACTTCACTGCCATATAGAGCAATTGATTCTATAACTGATTGAAACATTTTGAGCCAGATTCTAATTGGAATTTTGATTTTAATGTTCCTTTTAACGGCATAGAATGCTCTTCTTGCTTTGTCTCTCAGCTCCTTCACAGCCATGTGAAAGCTACCTGTGTTACTGATATTTAGTCCTAGATATGTATAGTTTTTGGTGTGTTCTAATAGAACTGTGTCCAAATAGAATTTATATTTGTCATCCTGAATTACAGACATTTTTTGGAATATCAATCTATTCATTTTTTTTTAGATTAATGGTCAGAGCCCAGGTCTGACAGAACCTGTGATTAACAGTCAGAGCCCAGGTCTGACAGAACCTGTGCAGATGATCTAGGTGCTTCTGTAACCCCTCCTTAGTGGGAGACAGCAGCACCAGGTCATCTGCGTACAGCACACACTCCTTAGTGGGAGACAGTAGCATCAGGTCATCTGCGTACAGCACACCCTCCTTAGTGGGAGACAGTAGCATCAGGTCATCTGCGTACAGCACACCCTCCTTAGTGGGAGACAGTAGCATCAGGTCATCTGTGTACAGCACACCCTCCTTAGTGGGAGACAGTAGCATCAGGTCATCTGCGTACAGCACACCCTCCTTAGTGGGAGACAGTAGCATCAGGTCATCTGCGTACAGCACACCCTCCTTAGTGGGAGACAGTAGCATCAGGTCATCTGCGTACAGCACACCCTCCTTAGTGGGAGACAGCAGCATCAGGTCATCTGCGTACAGCACACCCTCCTTAGTGGGAGACAGCAGCACCAGGTCATCTGTGTACAGCACACCCTCCTTAGTGGGAGACAGCAGCACCAGGTCTTCTGTGTACAGCAGACACTTGATTTCAGTGTTGTATAGGGTGATACCAGGTGCTGCCGATTTGTCTAATGTTTTTGCCAGTTCATTAATGTAGATGTTAAATAGTGTTGGACTTGTTGGACAGCCCTGTTTCACTCCCCGTCCCTGAGAGAAGAAGTCTGTTTGCTTGTTGTTAATTCATTAATGTAGATGTTAAATAGTGTTGGACTTGTTGGACAGCCCTGTTTCACTCCCCGTCCCTGAGAGAAGAAGTCTGTTTGCTTGTTGTTAATTCATTAATGTAGATGTTAAATAGTGTTGGACTTGTTGGACAGCCCTGTTTCACTCCCCGTCCCTGAGAGAAGAAGTCTCTTTGCTTGTTGTTAATTCATTAATGTAGATGTTAAATAGTGTTGGACTTGTTGGACAGCCCTGTTTCACTCCACGTCCCTGAGAGAAGAAATCTGGTGTGTTTGTATTGCTTCAGTGTTTCCCCATGTTGAAGGGGTAGATTTTTGTTGTCTGGTTCTCTGTGTTTTTGATTAGATATATTTCTCAATGATTTCCTTAGATTTCTCCAATCATTATCAGACCATTTTTCATTATCTGTTATTTTTGGTTTACTCTTATGTTTCTTTCGATTAGCCAAGGAGGCTAATTTGTCAAATATAAAGTTTATGTTTCAAACGACCAAATGTACACCTTTGTTGCTGTTGGAGAATGTTAAGGCTAAAACCTTGTCCATTTGTTGTGTATTTTTTGGCTACTAATTTGCTTTTTGGTAGATTTCTGTACTGTTTGCACTCTATATCTATAGGCCTGTTTAGTACCATGCAATTTATTGGGCCGTGATGCGTCATGGTTGGGTTCTCTTCTCAGATACACTGTGATTTTACTGTGAAGGCTCTGAGAGACTCTGGGTTGAGGTCGGTGATGAAGTAGACTACAGTACTGCTGCCAAGGGGTGAGCTGCAGGTGTACCTACCTAAAGAGTCTCTCTCTCTCTCTCTCTGTCTCTCTTTGTCTCTCTCTGTCTCTCTCTCTGCCCCTCTCTCTCTCTCTACCTCTCTCTCTCTCTCTGCCTCCCTCTCTCTCTCTTTCACTCTCTCTCACTTACACTATTCCTATATAACACCTTGGCAGACTACCGTACGCCTGCTCTGATTTTCTCTTTTCTCATACGTTTCATATCAGGAATGGCTTGATTCACAGTTGGAATTGGTCTATGCCTGTGTACTGAGGATCTCTAGTCAAGTATTCATCTCACTCGTCTGTGAGATGTGTGGTTGACATTTATGAGCTATGGGTGAACATGTTTCCCCCAGAGGTTACAGTGAATAGTATTACCGGGTCTCCTTTCATCGGGGCTGTAGCAGATAGCTCTTATACTTTGCTTGTGGTGAGCACGGTTTTCCTGTGAAGATGTGAGGAGCTGCATGTGCTGCTGGCTATGGAAAAGAAGGGAACGACTTTTTCACATGTCAAATCAACCACAACTGGTTTAATTAAAATTACTATTTCGGTTTAACGTAATTCGTACAGAATGTAGAATGTTTTATACCCGATGTTCCTTTAGAATAATGTTGTGCCCTAAACCAGAACATTATCAGACAAATATATACAGTGCATTCAGAAAGTTTTCAGACCCCTTGACTTTTTCCAAATATTGTTCACCTACAGCCTTATTCTGAAATGGAGTAGTTTGTTTTCACTAATCAATCTACACACAATAACCCAAAATGACAAAGCAAAAACGGGTTTTTAGAAATGTTTGCAAATTTATAAAAAAACAGCCAACTGAAATAGAACATTTCCATAAGTATTCAGACTCTTTACTCAGCACTTTGTTGAAGCAACTATGGCAGGGATTACAGACTTGAGTCTTCTTGGGTATGACGCTGCAAGCTTGGCAAACATGTATTTGGAGAGCTTTTCACACCTGTATTTGGGGAGCTTCTCCCATTCTTCTCTGCAGATTATCTCAAGCTCTGTCAGGTTGGATGGGGAGCATCGCTGCACAGCTATTTTCAGGTCTCTCCAGGGATGTTAAATCTGGTTCATGTCCGGGCTCTGGTTGGGTCACAAGGACATACAGAGACTTGTCCCAAAGCCACTCCTGTGTTGTCTTGGCTGTGTGCTTAGGGTTGTTGTCCTGTTGGAAGTTGAACCTCCGCCCCATTTGGAGGTCCTGAGCGCTCTGGAGCAGGTTTTCATCAAGGATCTACAGTGGGGCAAAAAAGTATTTAGTCAGCCACCAATTGTGCAAGTTCTCCCACTTAAAAGGAAGAAAGAGGCCTGCATGGAGGAATGGGCCAAAATACCAGCAACAATGTGTGAAAACCTTGTGAAGACTTACAGAAAACGTTTGACCTCTGTCATTGACAACAAAGGGTATATAACAAAGTATTGAGATAAACTTTTGTTATTGACCAAATACTTATTTTCCACCATAATTTGCAAATAAATTCATTAAAAATCCTACAATGTGATTTTCTGGATTTTTTTTCTAATTTCGTCTGTCATAGTTGTAGTGTACCTATGATGAAAATTACAGGCCTCTTTCATCTTTTTAAGTGGGAGAACTTGCACAATTGGTGGCTGACTAAATACTTTTTTGCCCCACTGTATATATTTTCCTCTGTTCATCTTTCCCTCGATCCTGACTAGTCTCCTCTCAAACGCTATCATGTTGTATGGGGAGAGTTGCTGAACAGGTATTTTCAGGTCTCTCCAGAGATGTTCGATTGGGTTCAAGTTTTTCCCTCGATCCTGACTAGTTTCCCTGCAGCTGAAAAATATCCCCATAGCACGATCAAATCAAATCAAATGTTGTTGGTCACATACACATGTTTAGCAGATGTTATTGCGGGTGTAGCGAAATGCTTGTGTTTCTTGCTCCAACAGTGTAGTAATATCTAACAAGTCACATCTAACAATTTCACAACAATACACATACAAATCTAAAGGAAGGGAATCAAAAATGTATAAACATTTGGACGAGCAAAGTCAGAGCGGCATAGACTAAAATACAGTGGAATAGAATAGAATACAGTATATACACATGACATGAGTAATTCAAGATATGTAAACATTATTAAAGCGGCCAGTGATTTAAAGTCTATGTACATAGGGCAGCAGCGTCTAAGGTGCTAGTGCTGGCTATTTAACAGTCTGACGGCCTTGAGATTTTTTTCAGTCTCTCGGTCAAAGATTTGCTGCACCTGTACTGACATCGCCTTCTGAATGATAGCTGGGTGAACAGGCAGTGGCTCGGGTGGTTGTTGTCCTTGATCAACTTTTTGGACTTCCTGTGACATCGAGTGCTGTAGGTGTCCTGGGGGCAGGTAGTTTGCCACCGGTGATACGTTGGGCAGACCTCACCACCCTCTGGAGAGCCCTGCAGTTGTGGGCGGTGCAGTTGCCGTACCAGGCAGTGATACAGCCCGACAGGATGCTCTCAATTGTGCATCTGTAAAAGTTTGTGAGGGTTTTAGGTGCCAAGCCAAATTTCTTCAGTCTCCTTGAGGTTGAAGAGGCACTGTTGCGCCTTCTTCACCACACTGTCTGTGTGGGTGGACCATTTCAGTTTGTCAGTGATGTGTACCCAAAGAACTTGAAGCATTCCACCTTCTCCAACATGGTCCCTGTTGATGTGGATAGGTGGGTGCTCCCTCTGCTGTTTCCTGAAGTGCACGATCAGCTCCTTTGTTTAATTGATGTTGAGTGAGAGTATATTTTCCTGGCACCACTCTTCCAGGGCCCTCACCTCCACCCCTGTAGGCTGTCTCTTCATTGTTGGTAATCAGGCGTACTACTGCCACCACCATCCTTCACTGAAGGTTTGGTGCCAGGTTTTCTCCAGACATTGGCATTCAATCTTGGATTCATCAGACCAGAGAATCTTGTTTATCATGGTCTGAGAGTCCTTCATGTGCCTTTTGGCAAACTCCAAGCGGGCTGTATACTGAGGAGTGGCTTCCGTCTGACCACTCTACCATAGGAACTCTACTAGGAACTACTAGGAACTCACTGTTCCTAGGCTGTAATTGGAAATAAGAATTTGTTCTTAACTGACTTGCCTAGTAAAATAAACAGACCCTTCTTCCCTGATTGCTCAGCATGGCTGGGCAGCCAGCTCTAGGAAGAGTCATGGTGGTTCCAAACTTCTTTCATTTTAGAATGATGGAGGCTGATGATGAAGAATGATGATGATGAAGAATGATGATGTTCTTCGGGACCTTCAATGCTGCAGAAATGCTTTGGTACCCTTCCCTAGATCGGGTACTAGGCACAATCCTGTCTCGAGCTCTATGGAAAAGTCCTTCCACCTCATGGCTTGGTTTTTGCTCTGACATGCACTGTCAACTGTGGGCCTTTCCACATCATGTAAAATCTATTTAATTTTCCACAGGTGAACTCCAATCAAGTTGTAGAAACATCTCAAGTATGATCAATGGAAACAGGATGCACCGCAGCTCAATTTCGACTCTCATAGCAAATAGTTTGAAAACTTATGTAAATATGCTATTTTTTTTCTTTCTAAAATTTCTAAAAATCTGTTTTCACTTTGTCATTATGGGGTATTGTGCATAGATTGATGGAAAAAATAACAATTTAATCAATTTTAAAATAAGGCTGTAACATTAACAAAATGTGTTTAAAAGTCAAGGGGTCTGAATACTTTCCGAATGCTCTGGATAAATCTATCTATTGTGTTGTACAGTAACTTCCTATTCATTGTTGTTGGAAAATCACTTTCCTCAGTGACCCCAGCAATAGCAGGATTAACAGTGTTTTATATCCATCCTGTTTGGACAACAGACCTGGGTTCAAGTACTATTTCAAATCGTTCAAATACTAAGTTTGCCCTAGCCTGCCTGGTTCTGCCTGGTTCTGGGTGTGCAGAGTTTGTAGTTTTGGGATTATTCTATTGGTTCCATTAAGCCAAGCAAGCTTAATCAAGTGGAAATAACGTATTTGAAATGATTTCAAATGGTATTTGAACCCAGGTCTGTTTGGAGAATAGAATAGCCTACATTCAGACAGTTCCACACAACGGTGACTCATCCAACAGCACTTTAGCTGTTCTAAAATGAGCATCATGGTTGATGCCTCTGGTTGAGCCACACACACACACACACACACACACACACACACACACACACACACACACACTGTAGGCTCTGGTTGAGACACACACACACAGTAGGCTCTGGTTGACACACACACACACACACACACACACACACACACACACACACACAGTAGGCTCTGGTTGAGACACACACACACACACACACACACACACACACACACACACACACACACACAGTAGGCTCTGGTTGAGACACACACACACACACACACACACACACACACACACACACACACACACACACACACACACACACACACACACACACAGTGTAGGCTCTGGTTGATGGTTCCCTCCTCTGTGTAACTCTCCAGGTATAACAGTGTTGGAGGGCCCCATGTATGCAGTAGGCGGCCATGATGGATGGAGTTACCTGAATACGGTGGAGAGGTGGGACCCCCAGGCTAGACAGTGGAACTACGTGGCCAGCATGTCCACCCCACGCAGCACCATGGGAGTCACCGCACTCAACGGGAAGTAAGTGGCTGTACTAAAACATTATGACGGCATACAGTATCAGTTGTTACTAAATCACAAGCTTTATTTTTGACATAACGCACAACATGAAAAGGAGAATTTCTTACACACTTAGAAGCTGATAACCAGCACAACAGGACAAAATAGTTCTGCTTCTTCTTATGTAACACATTTTGGCGAATGCCTAGCCTTCGTATTAAAACAAGAATGCTTTTCTACGTGTGTAAGCCTGGGCCTAGACTACCACAGCTCTACGTTACATAACGCCACACAACAACGGACCGTTGTGCAGTGTGTTTTCACTCTATAAAACCCTTTTTAGATTGTCTTCCCGAATCTGGGTAACAAAAAATAGACAACAAGGAAGGAAGATGTTTCCTTTAACCCTCCATTCCTCTCTGCTAAGGACGCCTGAGATTTTCCCTCCCTTAAAAGAAGATTTCATATCTGAGCAACATCCAAAATACGATTTGTAACACTTTTATTGTCCTTACAGATTGTTTGCAGTTGGCGGTCGGGATGGGAGCTCGTGTCTGCGGTCGATGGAATGCTTTGATCCACACACCAACAAGTGGAGTATGTGTGCCCCCATGGCGAAGCGGAGAGGAGGGGTGGGTGTGGCCACGTACAACAGCTTCCTCTATGCTGTGGGTGGTCATGATGCCCCGGCGTCCAACCACTGCTCCAGGCTAACAGACTGTGTAGAGAGGTAAACAACCACTGTCCCAGACTAACAGACTGTGTAGAGAGGTAAACAACCACTGTCAGAGGCTATCAGACTGTGGAGAGGTAGACAACCACTGTCCCAGACTCTCAGACTGTGTAGAGAGGTAGACAACCACTGTCCCAGGCTGTGTAGAG
Source organism: Oncorhynchus mykiss (assembly GCF_057628025.1). Classification (NCBI taxonomy): domain Eukaryota; kingdom Metazoa; phylum Chordata; class Actinopteri; order Salmoniformes; family Salmonidae; genus Oncorhynchus; species Oncorhynchus mykiss. Next base: position 37,901,426 of record NC_143035.1, on the reverse strand, counting down.
AGGTAAACAACCACTGTCCCAGGCTAACAGACTGTGTAGAGAGGTAAACAACCACAGTCCCAGACTAACATACTGTGTAGAGAGGTAAACAACCACTGTCCCAGACTGTGTAGAGAGGTAAACAACCACTGTCCCAGACTAACAGACTGTGTAGAGAGGTAAACAACCACTGTCCCAGACTGTGTAGAGAGGTAAACAACAACTGTCCCAGACTAACAGACTGTGTAGAGAGGAAGACAACCACTGTCCCAGACTGTGTAGAGAGGTAAACAACCACTGTCCCAGACTAACAGACTGTGTAGATAGGTAAACAACCACTGTCCCAGACTAACAGACTGTGTAGAGAGGTAAACAACAACTGTCCCAGACTGTGTAGAGAGGTAAACAACCACTGTCCCAGACTGTGTAGAGAGGTAAACAACCACTGTCCCAGGCTATCAGACTGTGTAGAGGTGTAGAGGTAAACAACCACTGTCCCAGACTGTGTAGAGAGGTAAACAACCACTGTCCCAGACTGTGTAGAGAGGTAAACAACCACTGTCCCAGACTGTGTAGAGAGGTAAACAACCACTGTCCCAGACTGTGTAGAGAGGTAAACAACCACTGTCCCAGACTAACAGACTGTGTAGAGAGGTAAACAACCACTGTCCCAGACTAACAGACTGTGTAGATAGGTAAACAACCACTGTCCCAGACTAACAGACTGTGTAGAGAGGTGAACAACAACTGTCCCAGACTAACAGACTGTGTAGAGAGGTGAACAACCACTGTCCCAGACTAACAGACTGTGTAGAGAGGTCAACAACCACTGTCCCAGACTAACAGACTGTGTAGATAGGTAAACAACCACTGTCCCAGACTAACATACTGTGTAGAGAGGTAAACAACCACTGTCCCAGACTAACAGACTGTGTAGAGAGGTAAACAACCACTGTCCCAGACTGTGTAGAGAGGTAAACAACCACTGTCCAAGACTCTCAGACTGTGTAGAGAGGTAAACAACCACTGTCCCAGGCTATCAGACTGTGTAGAGAGGAAGACAACCAATCATAGCTCTGTTCTACAATATGGCTGCGTATAGATTCTTGGGAGTTGCACACTTCCCAAAATGCATTTAACAATGTGAAAACTCCCTTTAGCCCAGGCTTACACCAATCCAATGCTTTTGAATCCATGACAGAGATGTAAGTGCACACTTTTGGGAGACGTGCAGATAATTGAGATGCAGCCTATCTCAGTACTGTACTAGATTTGGGATGTGGCCTATCTCAGTACTGTACTAGAATTGGGATGTGGCCTATCTCAGTAGTGTACTAGAATTGGGATGTGGCCTATCTCAGTAGTGTACTAGAATTGGGATGTGACCTATCTCAGTAGTGTACTAGAATTGGGAAGTAGCCTATCCCATTACTGTACTAGAATTGTGATGTAGCCTATCCCAGTACTGTACTAGAATTGGAATGTAGCCTATCCCTGTACTGTACTAGAGTAAAAAACTCAACATCGTGTCTTGTTAGATTTTATAAGGGTGAAGTATAGCTATGCATATAGAAACAAGGAGTTGGGTGTGTGTCTTGTTATGTCCCTTGAGGTGAGGCATTGGCCGTGTTCGATAGCATCAAAACCGTGATGTATCATGGGTAAATTGTGATTGGATGATTGATCTACAAAGGAATAGTGAGTAGTTATTTATGATGCAAGGTGATTTGTAGATCAGTCAGTCTCAACTTGCCTTCAAAGTTGGCTGCAGTGTCAAACGCAGACATTGAGATTGTTCCACATCGCAGGCCGACTACCGACTGACAGATCTACAAAAAACCTTGCGTCATAAATAACTACTCATTATTATTTGTAGATCAGTCACAATTTACCCCCAGGCACATTACAGGTTTGATCCTCTTGAACACAGCCATTATCTCTGTCTGTCTGCTTGTACAGGTCAAACCCAAGACACGTCATTGTTTCCATTGGAGCTGGTTTTAGCAGTGTGATTATCTGGCTTCTGCTACCCCCTGCTGGCTGTTCTGTAAAAATCAACCTGTATCTGATACACACTGCATGTAACCCTATCAATGAACAGAATACCATCATGTCAAAACAATTAAACAGAAAATGTCATTAAAAAAAGTTTATTTATTTTAAAAAAATACAACAAAATATTTTCTCCCACTCAAAATATATTGTTGAATTCATCCATGGACAAGCTTAATCTTTGTTCTGTATCTCTTAAATATCCCAGTGCTCACTACTCTTCTTCGGGTATTTCTCTTCATCCTTGTATTTCCTCTCTGTCACTGCAGGTATGATCCCAAAACAGACACATGGACCACGGTGTCCTCTCTGAGTGTCCCCAGAGATGCTGTAGGTATCTGTCTGCTAGGAGACAGGCTATATGCTGTCGGAGGATACGATGGAACGTCCTACCTGAACAGTGTTGAGTCCTATGATGCACAAAACAATGAATGGACAGAGGTAACTTGAATCATTCCTTAGATCTTCTTAGAATGCTTTTCGACCCAGAAATCCAATAGCCAGGCACAACCTTTAATTTCCATTCTGTAATATTTTTTTTTAAGACGGACTGAATGACCTTTCATTACCCTTTAATGTATGTCTCCAACAGGAGGTCAATCTCAACATTGGAAGGGCTGGAGCCTGTGTTGTAGTTGTGAGAATACCTTAAGGACTACAACTCTCTACAACCCCCTGGAATGGCACACGGAACACATGATATGATGTCACCACTGATGTCACCACTGAGAATGTTTTTCCATCAGTTTTTCTACTGTAAAGACAAACCTCTACTGCATTCCTCACAAACCAATGTTTCCATTAACAGTGATTTTCATTGTCCACTTGAAAGTATTTTATCTTTGATTATAAGAACGTACTTTACCATATCTAGAGATCAAGTAAGTGGTTAGTTGTGGTTAAAAATATTAGGAAACTTTGCCACACTCTCCTGGTTACTCTGTTAAAATGCTCTATCAGAAAATAATGATCAGAAAATAATGATCAGACAATAATGTTCTCTATATGATACAATGAAAGAAATGACATTTATTAATTGATACTTTTACATTTATTCAGCAACATTCTATATTTGTCTCATAATTTGTCACATAATATTTTTTCTCGATTTATACTCCTATGTATATCTCGCTTTTAGCCACTTGAAAATTAAAGGTACTTTTTCTATTTTTACTACATCTCTGTTGCTAAACTGGATTTCTACTCTTGGACAAAACGTTTTGAAGAAGGATCACTGTGAATAATACTGAAGATGAAGAGTTTGCAAAGTGCAATACCGGGTACGCTCTACCAGAACAATTTGAGAGAGTTACTCATGTTGCTCAACAACTGTGAGCTGGATATAGTTATTTTCGAAAGGAAAGAAATCTAACAAAAAGTTTCCAAAATATTTGTTTTTCTTGGAAGCTATATCTGAATTACACCAAAGTCATTACCCAGTCTTAGAAATGTTTTGTACATGTTTTAAAAAATATATACAAATATATCATATTGATATTTCGCATTACTACAAAGATTTTAGTAGGTTTGCTAAAATTGCAGTCATCTTTCCAGTGTTTCTTTTTATATTTTGGCATGCTAGTTAATATTCATTTGTAATTAAACAATATAGAATTGTTTTGGGATGTTTCGTTAGGATTCCCATTAGCTGTTACGAAAGCTGCAGTTAATCTTCCTGGGCTCCACATAACACATGAAACATGACATTAAACAGAATATTAATAGACAAGAACAGCTCAAGGATGGCACTACATCAATTTAAAAATGGCACATGTTGCCTACATGTCAATACATACACTCAAACTATCTAGGTCAAATAGGGGAGAGGCGTTGTGGGGTGAGGTGTTGCTTTAACTGTTTGTTTTTTTTTAAACCAAGTTTGCGGTTCATTTGAGCAACGGAGTTCCACACAATACTGTCTCTGTATTATACTGTACGCATTCTTGAATTTGTTCTGGATTTGGGGACTGTAAAAAGACCCCTGGTGGCATGTATGGTGGGGTAAGTGTGTGTCAGAGCTGTGTGTAAGTTGACTATGCAAACAATTTGGGATTTTCAACACATTAATGTTTCTTATAAAAAGAAGAAGTGATGCAGTCAGTCTCTCCTCAACTCTTAGCCAAGAGAGACTGGCAATGAAGAGCAAGACGTGCCGCTCTGTTCTGGGCCAGCTGCAGCTCAACTAGGTCATTCCTTGCAGCACTCGACCACACGACTGGACAATAATGAAAATAAGACAAAACTAAAGCCTTGCTTTTTGGAGTGGGATGACATAAAAGCAGAGCAACTCATTATTATGGACAGAAAGACCCCTCACCATCTTTACAACCATTGAATCGCTATGTTTTGACCATGACAGTTTGACCATGACAGTTTATTTAGTCTCAAAAACTTGTTCAACAGCCACACATTCATTACCAGATTCAGCTGAGATCTAGAACTTAAGGAATAAATTGTACCAAATGCAATGCTCTTAGTTTTAGAGATGTTCAGGACCAGTGTATTACTGTATACTCATTCCTAAAGGGTTTCAGTGACTTCATTAGCTGTAGTTGCTGATGTGTATATGGTTGAAACATCCACGGACACACAGGCTTTGTTTAATGCCAATGGCAGGTCATTGGTAAAACTAGAAAAGAGTAGAGGGCCTAGAGAGCTGCCCTGTGGTACACTATACTTTACATATTTGACATTAGAGAGGCTTCCATTAAATAAAAACCCTCAGAGTTCTATTATATAGATAGCTCTTAATCCTGAGTGGCGCAGCTGTCTAAGGCACTGCATCTCAGTGCAAGAGGTGTCATTACAGTCCCTGGTTTGAATCCAGCCAGGCTGAATCACATCCGGCTGTGATTGCGAGTCCCATAGGGCGGCGCACAATTGACCCAGCGTCGGCTGGGTTTGGCCGTAGTAGGCCATCATTGTAAATAAGAATTAGTTCTTAACTGACTTGCCTAAAATCCGCAATATGGCAGAGGTTGAAAGACCATAACGCAAACATTTTCTGAATAACAGGTTATGGTCAACAATGTTAAAGGCTGCACTGAAATCTAACAGTAGAGCTCCCACAATCTTCTTATTATCAATTTCCTTCAACCAATCATCTGTAATGTCCGTTGTTAAATGAAGACCAAGGTGCAGCGTGGTAGGCGTACATTTTCTTTAATTATAAATGTTCCACCAAAAACAATAAACAACTCAACGAACGTAAAGCTAGGAGTGCAAACACATGCAACACACAAAGACAAGATCCCACAACAGAAGGTGGGAAAAAGGGCTACCTAAGTATGATCCCCAATCAAAGACAACGATAGACAGCTGCCTCTGATTGGGAACCATACTCGGCCAACAAAGAAATATTAACATAGATTTCCCACCCAAGTCAGACCCTGACCTACCAAATAGAGAATTTACAGGATCTCTAAGGTCAGGGCGTGACAGTACCCTCCCGCAAAGGTGCGGACTCCCGGCCGAAAACCTGAACCTATAGGGGATGGTCCGGGTGGGCATCTACCCTCGGTGGTGGCTCTGGTTCAGGACGTAGCCCCCGCTCCCTACGCTGATCCATCCACTTCTGTGGAACCGGACCGCGAAACGTTGCCGGAAGAACCGGACCGTGGATCTGGACTGCAGATCGTCGCCGGAGGCTCCGGACTGGGAACCCCCGCTGGAGGCTCTGGACTGCAGCTTGTCGCTGACGACTCCGGACTGCGGACCGCCGCTGGAGGCTCCAGACTGGGGACCGTTGCTGGATGCTCCAGACTGGGGACAGTCGCTGGAGACTCTGGACCATCGCTGGAGACTCCGGACTGGGGAACGGAGGCTGGAGGCTTTGTGCCATGGATTATCACTGGAGGCTCCAGGCCATGGATTATCACTGGAGGCTTCGTGCCATGGATCATCACTACAGGCTCCGGGCCATGAATCATCACTGGAGGCTTCGTGCCATGGATCATCACTACAGGCTCCGGGCCATGGATCATCACTGGAGATGTCGGGCCATGGATTATCACTGGAGGTACCGGGCCATGAATTATCCCTGGAGGCTCCGGGCCATGGATTACCACTGGAGGCTTCGTACGTGGAGCCAGAACAGGTCTCACCAGACTGAGGAGACGTACTGGAAGCCTGGTGCGTGGAGCTGCCACAGGGCTTACCAGGCTGGGGAGACATACTGGAGGCCTGGTACGTGGAACTGGACCAGGTCTCACTGGACTGGGGAGATGCACTGGAAGCCTGGTGCGTGGAGCAGGCACCGGATACACTGGCCCGTGGAGGCACACTGGAGGTCTCGAGCGTAGAGCTGGCACAACCCGTCCTGGCTGGATGCCAACTTCCGCCCGGCAAATGCGGGGAGCTGGCACAGAGCGTACCGACCTGTGAATGCTCACTGGAGACACCGTGCGCATCACTGCATAACACGGTGCCTGACCAGTCACACGCTCCCCACGGTAAGCATGGGGAGTTGGCTCAGGTCTGAACCCTGACTCCACCAATCTCCCCGTGTGCCCCCCAATTTTTTTGGGGGGGGGCTGCCTCTCGTGCTTACTTCGTTGAGCTAACTCCTCGTATCGTCGCCATTTCGCTTTCGCTGCCTCTTTCTCCTGGCCTGCGTCCAGGGTCCTTTACCATCCAGGATCTCCTCCCAAGTCCAGTCCACCTGATCACGCTGCTTGGTCCGTTGGTGGTGGGAGCTTCTGTAATGTTCGTTGTTAAATGAAGACCAAGGTAAACAACTCAACGAACGTAAAGCTAGGAGTGCAACACAAAAAGTCAAGATCCCACAACAGAAGGTGGGAAAAAGGGCTGCCTAAATATGATCCCCAATCAGAGACAACGATAGACAGCTGCCTCTGATTGGGAACCATACTCAGCCAACAAAGAAAATAAATATAAACACAGATTTCCCACCCTAGTCACACCCTGACCTACCAAATAGAGAATTTAAAGGCTCTAAGGTCAGGGCATGACATCATCAGTCATTTGTGTCAGTGCAGTACATATTGAGTGCCCTTCTCTATAAGCATGCTGAAAGTCTGTTGTTCATTTGTCTACAGAGAAATAGCATTGTATTTCATCAAACACCATTTTTTCCCAACAGTTTGATAAGAGCTGGTAGTAAGCTGATAGGTCTGCTGTTAGAACCAGTAAAGGACACTTTACCATTCTTGGGTAGAGGAATTACTTTGGTTTCCCTCCAGGCCTTAGGACAAATACTTTCCTCTAGGCTCAGATTAAAAATATGACAGCTATAGTGTCAGCTAGCTTTCCATCATTATTGATCAATAACAATTTTTCCACACTAACTTTACAAAATGCAATGTTTTTCTTTCATAATTTATTTTTTATGCATGAGTATGATGGCTCACTGTTTGTTTTTGGCATTTCCTGCCTAAGTTTGCCCACTTTGCCAACGAATAAAAAATTATTGGCAACAGGGCCTCCCGAGTGATGCAGCGGTCTAAGGCACTGCATCGCAGTGTTCCCAGGCTGTGTCACACCTGGCCGTGACCTGGAGTCCCATAGAGGGGGGCTGGCTTCTGGGTTAAGCCGGCGGGTCTTAAGAAGCGTAGTTTGGCGGGTAATGTTTTGGAGGACGCATGACTCGACCTTCGCCTCTCCCAAGCCCATTGGGGAGTTGCAGTGATGAGACAAGGTCGCAATTGGATATCACGAAAAAGGAGGTCAAATACAAAAACATTTAAAAAAAAATTGGCAACATCAAATGGTTTTGTGATGAATAAGCCATTTCATCTGAGTTGAATCGGTCTTTCTAGACATAATTTTATTTCAAGTACTACAAAGTTATTTCCATCATTCTTTATATTATTGGTCTTGGCTTCATAACACAGTTTCTTCTTCTTTGTGTTGAGTTTAGTCACATAATTTCTCAATTTGCAGTAAGTCAGCCAGTCAGATGTACAGCTAGACTTATTAGACACTCCCTTTGCCCCATCTCTTTCATCCATACAGTTTTTCATTTCCTCATCAATCCATCGTCAATCCAGTCAGTTTCGGGAATAACAGGTGCATGTTTATCAATAATTGGAGGAAGCAATTTGATAAATTCATCAAGTGCAGTGTCTGGATGCTCCTCATTAATCACATCAGACCAACAAATATGTTTAACATCATCCACATAAGAGTCACAGCAAAATATTTTGTATGATCTGTTATACACTATTTAAGGCCCAGCTGTTGGAACCTTGTCTTTCCTGTATATAGCCACTATATTGTGATCACTGCATCCAATGGGCACATATACAGCTTTAGAACAAAGTTCTACAGTATTAGTAAAAATGTGATCAATACATGTAGATGATCTTGTTCCTGTAGTGTTTGTAAACACCCTGGTAGGTTGATTAATAACCGGAACCAGATTACAGGCACTGGTTACAGTGAGGAGCTTCCTATTTGAGCCTGGCACCTTGATGATTATCAGTCAATATTCAGGTCCCCAAGAAAGTAGACCTCTCTGTTAACATCACGTACACTATCAAGAAATTCACACATATTATTTAGATACTGAATGTTAGCACTTGGTGGCCTATAGCAACACCCCAAAAGAAAAGTCTTTAGATATGCCAAGTGAACCACAGCACTTAAATAACACCCGACATAAAATCTTCTCTAAGCATTACAGGGATATGTCGCTGAATATACACAGCAACACGTCCCCAATAAGCATTCCTGTCTCTTCTATAGATGTTACATCCTTGTATTGTTACTGCTGTATCATCAAATTAATTATCGAAGTGAGTCTCAGAAATGGCTAATATACTGTTATTTATTTTCATTTAGCTTTTCTCTAAGGCTACATATATGAATATGGGCTATTTTCAGTACTTTCCTGGGTAAATTATCAAATTATTTTACTTCATGTTTGGTACTGTTGTCACTTTTGTATTTTGGGCAATTAAAAAAAAAATCATGATTTGACACAAATGCAGATCTAGAAATAAAATGTGTTCATTGTCTCCTTTGTGTCTTTTAGCCCCGTTTATAACTGGTGCTTGCATGCGTCCTTTTAACCTGTTGTTGTCCACATTCTGATGATGCCCACATTTTTAGACAGGTGTAAACGTTTTAAAAGACACATCTTCCTGACAACGAGTGCAAATGGATCGGGACAGTCAAACCATTTAAATCATAATTATAACACCCACCCTAAAATCATTGACAGGTAGCACCATTGACTTATTTATTTATTTTAAGACATATTGATGGTATAAGTATTATTTAAAAAAGGTAAATCTGTGAAATAATTAGAATACAAGGAAATCTGTTTACAAAGCGACACATTTTAATACCATGTGTGCAGGCAACAAACCTTGATCAGATAGTGATTAGATCATACTGATCAGATAAGGAAACATACATGTTAGCACAAGGTGTAAACAAAGCTTATGTGACATGGTAGGAACCATGTTTCCCAGGGAACCCTAATCAGTTGTGAACATCTAAAAATGTGTAGAAGCATCTCAATGGACATGGAAAGAGGTTGCAACTTTGTATCTGTGCCATTATGGCGTCTGTGACAGCATGGGCAGTGCCATTGAGTCTATCTCCCATTTAAAGTTGTACATTTACTTTTTTTGTGTGTGTTTGAAAAAAGTGGAAGTGGAGAGTGGAAATGGGGCACAAGCAGTGAGTTGAATCACACTTCAGGTGATTGTCTTTCAGTTTTATGTCCCATACTTGCTACAAGGAAACAAAATTTAATGGGCAAAATCTGTTGTTTTATTTCTGGTAGGATCTTAACCTTTCTGATCTCCCCATCCCGGATCCGGGATCGTGAATACAGACTCAAGCTCATTACAATAACGCAACGTTAACTATTCATGAAAATCGCAAATGAAATGAAATAAATATGCTAGCTCTCAAGCTTAGCCTTTTGTTAACAACACTGTCATCTCAGATTTTCAAAATATGCTTCTCAACCATTGCAAAACAAGCATTTGTGTAACAGTACTGATGGCTAACGTAGCATTTAGCATTAGCATTCAGCTGGCAACATTTACACAAAAAAACAGAAAAGCATTCAAATAAAATCATTTACCTTTGAAGAACTTCAGATGTTTTCAATGAGGAGACTCTCAGATAGCAAATGTTCAGTTTTTCCTGAAAGATTATTTGTTTAGGACAAATCGCTCCGTTTTCTGCGTCACGTTTAGCTATGAAAAAACCCCTGTATCCAGGATTGTGTAAATCTATCAGCAAGCTCATTAGCATAACACAACGTTAACTATTCATGAAAATCGCAAATGAAATGAAATAAATATGCCATCTCTCAAGCTTAGCCTTTTGTAAACAACACTGTCATCTCAGATTTTCAAAATATGCTTCTCAACCATAGGAAAACAATCATTTGTGTAAAAGTAGCTAGCTAGCTTTAGCATTTAGCGTTAGCATTTAGCGTTAGCATTAGCGTTAGCATCCAGCACGCAACATTTCAACAAAAACATAAAAGCCTTCAAATAAAATCATTTACCTTTGAAGAACTTCTGATGTTTTCAATGAGGATACTCTCAGTTAGATAGCAGATGCTCAGTTTTTCCAAAAAGATTCTTTGTGTATTAGAAATAGCTCCGTTTTATACATCACATTTGGCTACCAAAAAAACCCCGAAAATTCAGTCCTCAAAACGCGAACTTTTTTCCAAATTAACTCCATAATATCGACTGAAAACATGGCAAACGTTGTTTAGAATCAATCATCAAGGTGTTTTTCACATATCTCTTCATTGATACATCGTTCTTGGACACATGGTTTCTCCCCTGAATCAAATGGTAAAGTAAAAGCAGCTGGCAATTGCGCACCGAATTCCACGCAGGACACCAGGCGGACACTTGGAAAATGTAGTCTCTTATGGTCAATCTTCCAATGATATGCCTACAAATACGTCACAATGCTGCTAAGACCTTGGGCGAACGACAGAAAGTGTAGGCTCATTCCTTGCGCAATCACAGCCATATAAGTAGACAATGGAAAACAGAGCTTCAGAAATTCTGCTAATTCCTGGTTGATGCATCATCTTGGTTTCGCCTGTAGAATGAGTTCTGGGGCACTTACAGACAAAATCTTTGCAGATTCTGAAACTTCAGAGTGTTTTCTTTCCAAAACTGTCAAGATATATATGCATAGTCGAGCATCTTTTCGTGACAAAATATTGCGCTTAAAACGGGAACGTTTTTTATCCAAAAATGAAATAGCGCCCCTAGAGATCTAACAGGTTAATGTGAACAAATCAAATCAAATCAAATGTATTTATATAGCCCTTCGTACATCAGCTGATATCTCAAAGTGCTGTACAGAAACCCAGCCTAAAACCCCAAACAGCAAGCAATGCAGGTGTAGAAGCACGGTGGCTAGGAAAAACTCCCTAGAAAGGCCAAAACCTAGCAAGAAACCTAGAGAGGAACCAGGCTATGTGGGGTGGCCAGTCCTCTTCTGGCTGTGCCGGGTGGAGATTATAACAGACATGGCCAAGATGTTCAAATGTTCATAAATTACCAGCATGGTCGAATAATAATAAGGCAGAACAGTTGAAACTGGAGCAGCAGCATGGCCAGGTGGACTGGGGACAGCAAGGAGTCATCATGTCAGGTAGTCCTGGGGCATGGTCCTAGGGCTCAGGTCCTCCGAGAGAGAGAAAGAAAGAGAGAAGGAGAGAATTAGAGAACGCACACTTAGATTCACACAGGACACCGAATAGGACAGGAGAAGTACTCCAGATATAACAAACTGACCCTAGCCCCCCGACACATAAACTACTGCAGCATAAATACTGGAGGCTGAGACAGGAGGGGTCAGGAGACACTGTGGCCCCATCCGAGGACACCCCCGGACAGGGCCAAACAGGAAGGATACACCCTGTTGCAGGAGAAGTTTCGATGCAGGAAATGCAGGAAATGTAAAACGTGTATTTGAGGTTTAAAAAGGCTTTTGAATTTGTAATTTCCATTTTGGAAATTTCAGACTTGATTTTGAAAAATGTGACCGATTGGCTTGATTCGGTCTTGTCTAGCAAAATGTGAAATGGTGTTTTTTTTAATACATTGGATAAAGGAGTACTATATCAACTACAGTTGAGGAACAATGGGAAAATAATTCTGCTTTGAAAGTTGATAAACTTGATAAACCTCACTTTTGACAAAATGGCCCTAGAATGTTTTGGTACACCTACGGGAGAGCTCTTTTGTCTTCATCCATTCAAATCATATCAAAGTTGATTCGTCACGTGCTTACTTACAGGCTCTAACCAAAAGTGCAAAAAAGGTATTAGGTGAACAATAGGTAAGTAAATAAATAAAGCAACAGTAAAAAGACAGTGAAAAATAACAGTAGCGAGGCTATAAACAGTAGCGAGGCTATAGAAGTAGCGAGGCTACATACAGACACTGGTTAGTCAGGCTGATTGAGGTAGTATGTACATGTAGATGTGGTTAAAGTGACTATACATATATGATATACAGAGAGTAGCAGTAGCCTAAAAGAAGGGTTGGTGCGGGGGGCACACAATGCAAATAGTCCGGGTAGCCATTTGATTACCTCTTCAGGACACTTATGGCTTTGGGGTAAAAACTGTTGAGAAGCCTTTTTGTCCTAGATTTGGCACTCCGGTACCGCTTGCCATGCGATAGTAGAGAGAACAGTCTATGACTGGGGTGGCTGTGGTCTTTGACCATTTTTAGGGCCTTCCTCTGACACTGCCTGGTGTAGAGGTCCTGGATGGCAGGCAGCTTAGCCTCAGTGATGTACTGGGCAGTCCGCACTACCCTCTGTAGTGCCTTGCAGTCGGAGGCCGAGCAATTGCCGTACCAGTTGCTAAAGCTCTCAAAGTTGCAGCTGTAGAACCTTTTGAGGATCTCAGGACCCATGCCAAAACTTTTTAGTTTCCTGAGGGGGAATAGGCTTTGTCGTGCCCTCTTCACAACTGTCTTGGTGTGTTTGGACCATTCTAGTTGGTTGTTGATGTGGACACCAAGGAACTTGAAGCTCTCAACCTGCTTCACTACAGCCCCGTCGATGAGAATGGGGGCATGCTCAGTCCTCCTTTTCCTGTAGTCCACGATCATCTCCTTAGTCTTGGTTATGTTGAGGGATAGATTGTTATTCTGGCACCAGGTCTCTGACCTCCTCCCTATAGGCTATCTCATCGTTGTCAGTGATCAGGCCTACCACTGTTGTGTCGTTTGCAAACTTAATGATGGTGTTGGAGTCGTGCCTGGCCATGGGTGAACAGGAGGGGACTGAGCACGCACCCCTGGGGAGCTCCAGGGATGAGGATCAGCGTGGCAGATATGTTGCTACCTACCCTCACCACCTGGGGGCGGCCTGTCAGGAAGTCCAGGATCCAGTTGCAGAGGGAGGTGTTTAGTCCCAGGATCCTTAGCTTAGTGATGAGCTTTGAGGGTACTATGGTGTTGAACGCTGAGCTGTAGTCAATGAATAGCATTCTCACATAAGTGTTCCTTTTGTCCAGGTGGGAAAGGGCAGTGTGGAGTACAATAGAGATTGCATCATCTGTGGATCTGTTTGGGCGGTATGCAAATTGGCGTGGGTCTAGCGTCTCTGGGATAATGGTGTTGATGTGAGCCATGACCAGCCTTTCAAAGCACTTCATGGCTACAGACGTGAGTGCTACGGGTCTGTAGACATTTAGGCAGGTTGCCTTTGTGTTCTTGGGCACAGGACTATGGTGGTCTGCTTGAAACATGTTGGTATTACAGACTCAATTAGAGACATGTTGAAAATGTCAGTGAAGACACCTGCCAGTTGGTCAGCACATGCCCGGAGCACACGTCCTGGTAATCCGTCTGGCTTCGCAGCCTTGTGTATGTTGACCTGTTTAACTTCTTAAGGTATAGGGGGCAGCATTTTCACTTTTGGATAAATAGCGTGCCCAATTTCAACTTCCTGCTACTCATACCAAGAATATAAGATATGCATATTATTCGTAGATTTGGATAGCAAACACTCTGAAGTTTTTAAAACTGTTTGAATCATGTCTGTGAGTATAACAGAACTTATGTGCAGGCAAAACCCTAAGGACTAACCGTTCAGATAATTTTTTTGAGGTCTCTGTCTGTTCACTGATTTCTCATTGGCAAACGATATTTCTTAGGAACTTGTTTTCAGTTCCTACCGCTTCCACTGGATGTCACCAGTCTTTGGAATTTGGTTGAGGTTATTCATTTTTGCAATGAAGAAGTAGGGCCAACTAGGAACTGCGTAACACTGTTGAGAGTTGCGCAAGACTTGAAACGTAGCTTGGTTTGTTGTGTTCCTGTATTGAACACAGATAGACTCTTCAATTTGATTGATTATTAACGTTTAAAAATACCTAAAGTTGTATTACAAAAGTAGTTTGAAATATTTTGACAAAGTTTATAGGCAACTCAATATTTTGTAGTGGCGTTGCGCATTTTGGAAGCTGTTTTTTTCTGGATCAAACGGGCCAAATAAATAGACATTTTGGATATATATGGACAGAATTATTTGAACAAAAGGACCAATTGTGATGGGACATATTGGAGTGCCGTCAAAAGAAGCTCGTCAAAGGTCAGGCATGTTTTATATTTTATTTCTACGTTTTGTGTAGCGCCTGCAGGGTTGAAATATGATACCCTCTTTGTTTACTGTTGTGCTATCATCAGATAATAGCTTCTTATGCTTTCGCCGAAAAGCCTTTTTAAAATCTGACATGCCGGCTGGATTCACAACAAGTGTAGCTTTAATTGAGTATCTTACATGTGTGATTTAATGAAAGTTAGATTTTTATATCAATTTATTTGAATTTGCCGCGCTGCATTTTCCCTGGTTTTTGGCCAAGTGGGACGCAAGCGTCCCCTATACCATAAGAAGTTAAAGCTCTTACTCACGTTGGCTACAGAGAGCATGATCACACAGTCGTCCGGAACAGCTGATGCTCTCATATGCATGCCTCAGTGCTGCTTGCCTCGAAGTGAGCATAGAAGTGATTTAGCTCATCTGGTAGGCTCGTGTCACTGAATAGCTCGCGGCTGTGCTTCCCTTTGTAGTCTGTAATTGTTTGCAAGCTCTGCCACATAAGACGAGCGTCGGAGCCGGTGTAGTATGATTCAATCTTAATCCTGTTTTGACGCTTTGCCTGTTTGATGTTTTGTCGCAAGGCATTGCAGGATTTATTTTAACCTCTCTGAGATACATAGCGTCCTATCTCGCCAACAGCCAGTGAAAGTGCACGGCGCCAAATTCAAAACAACAAAAATCTCATAATTAAAATTAATCAAGTATACAAATATCTGACACCATTTTAAAGATACATTTCTCGTTAATCCAGCCACAGTGTCTGATTTCAAACATTCTTTACAGCGAACGATTATGTTAGGTCACCACCAAGTCTCAGAAAAATCCGCCATTTTCCAGCCAAAGAGAGGAGTCACAAAAAGCACAAATAGAGATAAAATTAATCACTAACCTTTGATGATCTTCATCAGATGACACTCATAGGACTTCATGTTATGCTAAAGTGCATGTTTCGCTAAAGTGCATATTTATATAGAAAAAATCTCCTTTTACATTGGCTTGTTACATTCAGTAGTTATAAAACATGCATTGATTTTGCAGAGAGCCACATCAAGTTACAGATATACTCATCATAAATGTTGATGAGATTACAAGTATTACACATGGAATTAGAGATATACTTCTCCTTAATGCAACTGCTGTGTCAGATTTTAAAAAAACTTTACGGAAAAAGCAAACCATGCAATAATCTGAGTACAGCGTTCAGACAACACAGCAGCCTAAAAAATATGCGTCATATTGGGTAGTCAACATTAGTCAGAAATAGTGTTATAAATATTCACTTACCTTTGATGATCTTCATCAGAATGCACTCCTAAGAATCCCAGTTCCACCATAAATGTTTGATTTGTTCGATAATGTCCATCAGTGATGTCCAAATATCTTCTTTTGTTAGGGCATTCAAATCCAGTTTGCGCCGAACGTCGGACAAAAAGTTCAAAAAGTTCAGTTACAGCCCGTAGAACTTTGTCAAACTAAGTATAGAATCAATCTTTAGGATGTTGTTAACATAAATGTTCAATAATGTTCCAACTGGAGAATTCCTTTGTCTGTAGAAAAGCACTGGAACGAGAGCTAACTCTGTCGGGACCGCGCACCACGAGCCTGAGACACTCTGCCAGACCACTTACTCAAACAGCTCTCATGAGCCTCTCCTTTATAGAGGAATCCTCAAAGCAGTTTCTGAAGAAGTGGAAGCCTTAGGAAGTGCAACATAACCAATATCCCACTGTATCTACAATAGGGGCAGAGTTAAAAACACTACAACCCTGGATTTTTCTCAGGTTTTCACCTGCCATATGCGTTCTGTTATACTCACAGACGTCATTCAAACAGTTTTAGAAACTTCAGAGTGTTTTCTATCCAATACTACTAATAATATGCATATATTAGCATCTGGGACAGAGTAGCAGGCAGTTTACTCTGGGCACATTATTCATCCAAACTACTCAATACTGCCCCCGTGTCACCAAGAAGTTTTAAGCAGCTCTACCCTTTAGCTCAGTGTGAATGTTTCCTGTAATCCATGGCTTCTTGTTGGGGTATGTACTGTGGCAAAGAAGGGGGTCGAGTGATAAATGGCAGATATGTGAGAGCAGAACTAATAAACGGGCTCTGCCCGATCACTAAAATGGCCACCCCGATCAGAACTACAGATCACAAAATGGCCGACTGCCAAAACTGCAATTCCCAGAAGCAAGGCGAACCCTAAGAAGGTGGGGCCGACCCACTGATAAAGGGTCAAGACAAACAAGGAAGAGAGAGAGAAAGGGCTGGAAGGATCTGTGAACCGTAGAGAAAGAGACAATAGAGATTGGCTGGATTTACCGTGTATGAGCTGGACTGTTTGGACTTACCTGTTGGCATTTGGACCTACCGAGAACAGGATTTGTGTACCGAACCCTGCCATCCTTGACCTTGCCTGCGGCCTGGGTGGACGAGGACGGAGAAACAAACAGAACTCTCATTCTGGGGTGATTTTGGTGACAGTTACCCACTTAATTTGTGACAAACGGTCCTAATCTTGAAGAGATTTCCCACAGTACGTACAGTCACTGTGGGGACGATGTCCTCGATGCACTTATTGATAAAGCCAGTGATTGATATGGTGTACTCCTCAATGCCATCGGAAGAATCCCGGAACATGTTCCAGTCTGTGATAGTAAAACAGTCCTGTAGTTTAGCATCTGCTTCATCTGACCACTTTTTTATAGACCGAGTCATTGGTGCTCCTTGCTTTAATTTTTGCTTGTAAGCAGGAATCAGGAGGATAGAGTTGTGGTCGGATTTACCAAATTAAGGGCGAGGGAGAGCTTTGTACGTGTCTCTGTGTGTAGAGTACAGGTGATCTAGAATTTTTAGGGGTAGAATTGATTTAAGTTTCCCTGCATTCAGCATTGTTCACACCCTCTTAAGCTTTAGCCCCACCCATCTCTTTAAGGGTTCACATGTGAGGCCATGTAATAACCAACCAAAGATTTCAACTGACACCGGCCTTATTCAATGGATGTTGAGCGTTCAGAGATTGGTCAGTTATTCTGCGCTTTGGCACATACAGATGAGAGTGCTCTGAAATCGGAGTAGATCGGCAGAATGAATTTACCAGCTATGTCTATTGACAATTGTTGCAGTGACATCATGACATTCTATTGAAATAGTTACTTGCAGAGTGGAGTCTTTTGTAGTCTTTTGTAGCTAGCTAGCTAAACAATTAATCATAATCCCAACTCATAAGGTTTCTAGCCTGCATGAATCTGCTGGTAGCTAACCAACCAGGTTCAATGTTAGCTAGCTAGCTAACATTAGGCTATAACTAGTAATGCAAATGGCTCTGAGATACAAATAATATTACTACACAGATCATACATGTAACATTAGCTAGCGAGACAGCCAGCTAATATTAGCTAGATAGCTAACAGTTCGCTTTATTAACTTGCAATGAAAACCACTTTCTGACTTATTTAGAAATGTATAATATCTGAAAATGTAGCTAGTTGGACTATTTTACCTGTATATGTGGGTGGATGAATGCTTCTCCTTCTCAATTGTATTTAGCCATTAGTTTGACAGGTATTTTATACAATAACCTTCTGTGTGTTTTCTTTTTGACTCCCTCTGCATATTTGCGATGAAACGCTAGAATGTTCTCCATCTCCTTAGCTATCATACTCTGCTTTCACCGGAGGTTCCACTGATTTCAAAACTCGGTCCTCCAGAAAGTGGAGAGCAACACTTGTGCAGCACTACTACATGATATCTTTCAAAAAGCCACGTTAGAAACGATTAAGGTTTGTGTCTTTTTCCGTGGCTAAACCAACTATGCTCGTAATTTTAACCATTTTATTTGTATTTACAGATGGCAAGTAACAAGTTTGTTATTAAGGCACATGAAAGTTCACATGTTCCAGGAGGCATTTTGTCCCCCCCCCAAAAAAAACGCATTTTGATCAAATAAAATAAAATGTTTACTTTCAAATGTCTCTCCGTGAAGTAGTGACGTGTGACGTACTCCTAGTTTCCTGAAACGAGTCACAAATGTGTCAACCTCTTCCTCTCCTTCCTTTTCCTTCATTTCCTGTTGCTGCATAATTATGTTCATGCTGTAGCAAACAGGCTCAAATGAAAATGCTACATCTGTAGCAGGCTCTGTGTACTGTGATCAACCATCTCTGCAGCACTGCACCAGTAAGGCCTTTTTTGGTGGAGTGGCTAGATGGAAGCCACTCCTCAGTAAAAGGCACATGACAGCCAGCTTGGAGTTTGCCCAAAAAAAAAAGCACCTAAAGGACTCTCAGACCATGAGAAACAAGGTTTTCTGGTCTGATGAAACCACGGTTTAACTCTTTTTGGCTTTGAATTCCATGTGTCACGTCTGTTAGGAAACCTGGCATCCTTCCGATGGTGAAGCATGGTGGTGGCAGCGTGGCAGCATGGTGGTGGCAGCGATGTTTTCTCGTGGCAGGGACTGTGAGACTAGTCAGGATAGAGGGAAAGATGAACGGAGGAAAGTACAGAGATCCTTGATGAAAACCTGCTCCAGAAGCTCAGGCGGAGGTTCACCTTCCAACAGGACAACAACCTTAAGCAGACAGCCAAGACAACGCAGGAGTGGCTTCGGGACAAGTCTCTGAATGTCCTTGAGTGGCCCAGCCAGAGCACGGACTTGAACCCGATTAAACATCTCTAGAGAGACCTGAAAATATCTGTGCAGCAATGCTCCCCATCCAACATGACAAAGCTTGAGAGGATCTGCAGAGAAGAATGGGAAAAGCTCTCCAAATACAGGTTTGCCAGGCTTGTAGCGTCATACTCAAGAAAACTCCAGACTGTAATCGGTGCTTCAACAAAGTACTGAGTAAAGAGTCTGAATACTTATGCAAATGTGATATTTCAGTTGTTCTATTTTGCTTTGTCATTATGGGGTATTGTGTATAGATTGTTGAGGATTTAAAAAAAAAACTATTTTAGAATAAGGCTGTAGCGTAACAAAATGTGGAAAATGTCAAGGGGTCTGAATACTTTCCGAATGCACTGTATGTTCAGATGAAAACCAACCTAGAACAGGATCCTACTGGTTACCACTGGCTGGATAACAGGATACCACTGGTTACCACTGGCTGTTACTTCAACCCAAAATACCATCTATCATAATAGGAATGAGAATACATGAACAATTAAATAATTGTCCTTTATGTGTGTGACTACATTGTCTGTGTATTTGTCTCTTTTTTCTGAGTTTGAAAAGACCTCTGATAACAGCCATTTATGTATGCAAGGTTTCTTCGACAACATAATCTGCCTGAAAGAGGTTTTGAAAGCACTCCTGAAGTACTCTGTACCTTTGAACACTCCATACACTCAGACTAACCCTTCTACACAGGCAGAAAGACATCCATTTATCTGCTTTCTCTTTGAAATAAACTGTTTCTGGTTTTGGAGATGGCATTTTTTTTTAAATGTTTTTTGTTGTCTGTAAAGACATGCAAGAGTTCTCTGTAATATTGACTTGAATAGTGCTCTCCAAATGCGTCCAGATGTTGGTGTTATATGTTAAATGACCAGCAGGGGGCACTGTTGTATTGTGGAGGACTTGCTGATGTATAACCAGTACAGACTGGAGAAATCAAAGATCCCAGTCTACCACTACCGTTAGCAAGAAACGTCAACCTGAATTAAGTGAACCCAGGAAAAATATTTCAGCTAATAACCGTGCATAATTATTGAGTTACTATGATGAAATATTAGGAAATGATATGCTATGTTTAAAAAAGAAAAAATGTTTTAATGAGCCTCTTACTGAGTTATAAGAATTATAACTCAAAGCCAATTTAAATTTGTTCTGGAAGGATCTAGCACTTCCGGTATGGAAGAAATCCTAAACAGATATGACACTGTAAAGCTTTTACTGAGGTCATTTAACACAGGCTTCCAGGACAGATATGGTGGTCCTGTTGACATCACAACAGAAAGAGCAGAAGCATCTATATTCATGGTCTCTGTGATGTGATGGAGATCTTCATATTCATGAATAAGAGCTTGAAGAAAATCCCATCTGATGATGAGGACTGGAGGAGGCCTAGATACCATGCAGAGCTTTTCTGTCTGGGCTGCCTAAAATACACATTAGCAAAGCATGAAATCATACTGGATGTCGGTCAGAATAAACCATGAAATCATACTGGATATCGGTCAGAATAAATCATGAAATCATACTGGATATCGGTCAGAATAAATCATGAAATCATACTGGATATCGGTCAGAATAAATCATGAAATCATACTGGATATCGGTCAGAATAAACCATGAAATCATACTGGATATCAGTCAGAATAAATCATGAAATCATACTGGATATCGGTCAGAATAAATCATGAAATCATACTGGATATCGGTCAGAATAAATCATGAAATCATACTGGATATCGGTCAGAATAAATCATGAAATCATACTGGATATCGGTCAGAATAAATCATGAAATCATACTGGATATCGGTCAGAATAAATCATGAAATCATACTGGATATCGGTCAGAATAAATCATGAAATCATACTGGATATCGGTCAGAATAAATCATAAAATCATACTGGATATCGATCTGAATAAATGAATACAACCTCCAAAAATAGGAAATAGATTGTTCAAGAAAGCAGCCATAAACGTTCAAACAAAACGTGAAAACACTTTGGTAAACACTACATTGGTAAACTGGGATTGCAGTTCAGTATCCTCCCCTGGATTCGTCAAGACTCTCAAATACACCGCAAGACACGAGGTCAAGGGTAGGTGGCTCAGCCAGCCAAAGGGACAGTAGAAATAGCTAAACAACAAGGGTAGGTGGGTTAGCCAGCCAAAAGGGACAGTAGAAATAGCTAAACAACACGTCTAGGCCTGTTTTCTTTAACCTAAAATCAACCAGTTAGAACTAGACAAATTGAGTGGTTGATAAATACACAGTAAAACGATATCCATGACAACAGTGGTGATAAAACAGACAGGCTGTGTCCCACGATGGCACCCTATTCCCTATGTAGTGCACTACTTTAGACTAGAGCTCTATGGACTATGGGCCCCGGTCAAAAGTAGTGCATTATTAAGGGAATAGGGTGCCATTTGGGATATAGCTTTCACGGTCCGCAGACGCCCAGTGAGACAGCTGGATCTCTGATCAAAGACTGTGGATAAGTGCTGTAGAATGTCTTTCCCCCCCGTCTCTTCTCTCTAAGGTTGGTTGAATACATTGTCATCTCATTATCTTTGAAAAGAAAAAAGATCTCCCTGTCCAAATAGGAGCAATGTCTCTCACAATAAAATGAGCTGGCGATAGATTGGCTGAGTGCATTCTACTGTCATTATCCCAGTGAGAGATATCATATGCATATCTCATCTGGTTAATGTCTTACACACACTACACTGTAGCCTGTAGTGTAGACAGTATGGTGTGCTATCACCTGTATAGTTCACTACTTTAACTGGAGCTCTATGGTCCAAAGTAGTGCATCGTATAGGGAATAGGGAAACATTTTGGGACAAACTCTACAGTGCATTCGAAAAGCATTCTGACCTCCTTGACTTTTCCCACATTTTGTTACATTACATGGATGAATGCTTCTCATTCTCTCCTTCTTAGTTTGAAGATGTAATCTGGAGAAAGGGGTTTTAAGCAATAGCCTTCTATGTGTTCTCTTTTCGATTCCCTCCGCATATTTGCAATCAAACTCCAGAATGTTCTCCATCTCTATAGCTATCACAATCTGCTTCCACTGGACACAATACTCAATTAAAAAATTAATATTTCAGTTGATTCTTTCAACAACAAAAAAAAATTGCCAAAAAAATCTTAAAAACCTGATTTTGCTTTGTCATTATGTGGTGTTGTGTATAGATGAACTTGTTTTTAACCCTCATCAATCAATTTTAGAATAAGGCTGTATAAGGGAGTTTTTCCTAGCAACCGTGCTTCTACACCTGCATTGCTTGCTGTTTGGGGGTTTTAGGCTGGGTTTCTGTACAGCACTTTGAGATATCAGCTGATGTACGAAGGGCTATATAAATAAATTTGATTTGATTTGATCGGTAACGTAACAAAATGTGGAAAAAGTCAAGGGGTCTGAATACTTTTAAAATGCACTGTCCTATTGACGCCAGAGGAATATTTTCAATCAAAGCCAAAAGATGGTTTATTAAATTCAACACATTTTTTAATGACTTCATCAATCCGCTTGTTCTTTAGTAATTCTGAATCATCGTTCAGGGTTTCTGTAACAATAGGGGGAAAAAATTAAAAAATCAAGTCCTTTGGGGTAATTTGGACCCCAGCCACAAACACCTAATTCCGCCTATAGTAATTTGATAGATAGAACATTTTATTTTAATCAAGGTTTCTCTGGAGACATAATAACACGTTATCCATACCACCAAAGGGCGTATGGATAACTGTATCAGTGATTTTGACAGATATATCCCTGCAGGTTGTCTATCTCCCCATGTACTCGCCTAAGATTGTTATTTTTATACAACAATTTGTATATAAAACCAAAATGACCATATTTTTTGTGCATATAAAAAAATATGCCAATTATATACAAAGTCTGCCTTGATAGAACTGCAATATCAAACTCGTATACGCTATACATTTAAACTGAGAGCTAAAGTGGTGTGTAATCCTCAAAAAGGGGTAATTCTAGGGCAAATCTAAAAATAAAAAAATCCAGGTTTAACTGGAGACATAATATTAAGTTACACATTTCACCAGAGGGTAGAAGGGAGCCTACCAAGAGTGTGCAAATCTGTAATCAAGGAAAACGGTGGCTACTTCGAAGAATCTAAAAATTACATTTTGATTTGTTTCACACTTTTTTAGTTACTACATGATTCCATATGTGTTATTTCACGGTGTTGATGTCTTCACTATTATTCTACAATGTAAAAAAAAACCCTTGAATGAGTAAGTCTGTCCAAACTTTTGACTGGTATTGTATATATACCAGATATTCCTATAATATCCTCCAATATTATATACAGTTGAAGTCGGAATGTTTACATACACCTTAGCCAAATACATTTAAACTCTGTTTTTCACAATTCCTGACATTTAATCCGAGTAAACATGCCCTGTCTTTGTTCAGTTAGGATCACCACTTTATTTTAAGAATGTGAAATGTCAGAATAATGGTAGAGAAAATTGTTTATTTCAGCTTTTATTTATTTCATCACATTCCCAGTGGGTCAGAAGTTTAAATACACTCAATTAGTATGTGGTAGCGTTGCCTTTAAATTGTTTCACTTTGGTCAAATATTTTGGGTAGCCTTCCACAACATGATGCTGCCACCCCTGTGCTTCATGGTTGGGATGGTGTTCTTCTGCTTGCAAGCCTCCCCCTTTTTCCTCCAAAAATAAAAATGGTCAGTTCTATTTTCGTTTCATCAGACCAGAGGACAATTCTCCAAATAGTACAATCTTTGTCCCCATGTGCAGTTGCAAACCGTAGTCTGGATTTTTATGGTGGTTTTGGAGCAGTGGCTTCTTCCTTGCAGAGCGGCCTTTCAGGTTATGTCGATATAGGACTTGTATTACTGTGGATATAGACACTTTTGTACCTGTTTCCTCCAGCATCCTCACAAGGTCCTTTGCTGTTGTTTTGGGATTGATTTGCACTTTTCACACCAAAGTACCTTCATCTTTAGGAGACAGAATGCGTCTCCTTCCTGAGAAGTCTGACGGCTGTGTGGTCCCATGGTGTTTATACTTGCGTACTATTGTTTGTACAGATGAACGTGGTACCTTCAGGTGTTTGGAAATTGCTCCCAGGGATGAACCAGACTTGTGGCGCCCTACAATTTTTTTCTGAGGTCTTGGCTGTTTTCTTTTGATTTTCCCATGATGTCAAGCAAAGAGGCACTGAGTTGGAAGGTAGGGAATTTTCCTAGCTGTTAAAGGCACAGTCAACTTAGTGAATGTAAACTTCTGATCCACAGTGAATTATAAGTGAAATAATCTGTCTGTAAACAATTGTTGGAAAAATGACTTGTGTCATGTACAAAGTAGATGTCCTAACCCACTTGCCAAAACTATAGTTTGTTAACAAGAAATTTGTGGAGTGGTTGAAAAATGAGTTTTAATGACTCCAACCTAAGTGTATGTAAACTTCCGACTTCAACTGTATGTGCAATTTGTTATGGTATTTGGGTTGCTATGACATTTGGTTTGAAGTTGGAATTTAGTTATTCTTTTTGAAGCATCATGCCACAGGCCCTACATCTCCCATTGTTCCACGAGCAGCAAGGACAATGCTGGCTTTGGAGGAAGCAAATAAAGAAAACTAAGCCATATTTTTGGTCATTGCCTCTCAAGAGGTTTACTTCAAATGTTATCTTTTTTACCAATTACATATTACAAAATGTGTATCGACTTGAAAATTCAAAAAAATGTAGTGACACTACAATCAAATGACAGTATGTCATATTTTATGATTTATTTGGAATGTACTTTGGAAGAAAGCTGCAAGTTATATAAGGTAAACATTTATATAGGAATTTGACAGAATATGCAAATGAACTGTATTTTTTTGTCAAATTAAAGTCCGTTTTGGTTATTTTTAATTTCAGATAACATTATTTACATGTCTAATTATGTTTTGATAAGAATTAAGTTGATATTTTTTCTATGATTGTTGCTTTTTCCAATAGTTTCTTCTTGTGGTCAAAATTACCCAAGTTGGTAATCCATGTATGCAAAATATGTTGATAGTTTAAGGGTTAATACTCCATATATTTTGATTAAAATATTGTATCATATGTGACTCGTTTTAGGAAACTAGTCATATGTTGCGCGTCACTACTTCACAGGAGAGCCATATGAACGTAAATATAATTTTTGGGGGAAGAAATCCCTTCGGGAACATGTGAACTTTCATGTGCCTTAATAACAAACTTGTTAGGCATCTGTATATACAAATAAAGCCCAGTTGGTTTAGCCACAGAAAAAGTCAGGAACCTTCCCACTATAGCCATGATTGGCTGAGATAATGGGGGGGCTGGACATGCATAGAGATGAGTTCGGATTGGTCTGCCATGTATCTTCTGTCTTTAACATGAGCTGCTCAGTATGTTTAGGTAATCCTTTCTAACGTAGCTGTTTTGAAATATATCACGAAGAACTGCAAAAGTGTTGCTAATTATTTAATGCTCTCCACTTTCTGAAGGTGCCATGCTGACTCTGACTAAAAATTCATCAGACGATGAGGAAATCCCCGATTTAGGTAAAAACATCTTAATTGAACCAGACATTGTAGTCTTCTGGCGATCAACAGTGTTGTTGTCACGGAAGAAGTTGACCGAGTTTTGAAATTCAGTGGAATGCCCGGTGGTAGCAGAGTATTAGCTAAGGAGATGGAGAAAATTCTGCCGTTTGATTGCAAATATGCAGAGAGAGTCATATAAAACACCTGTCTCCGGATTAAATATTCAAAGTAAGGGAAACCATGGCATTCGTGACAGAGAGGGAAAAGTGTTCATCCAAAAGAGAGTCTAGCTAGCAACGTATTCAGATTTGATACATTTCTAATTCGTCAGAAAGTTGTGTTCATTGCAAGTTAAAGCAAACTGTTAGATAGATAGCTAACGTTAGCTGGCTGGCTCGCTATCTAAAGTTACGTATTTGATCTGTGTAGTAATATTATTAGTATCTCAGAAAATTATTTGCATTTAAGTCAACATATTTAGTTACCCTATTAGATTTTTTAAAAATGTTCTTCATTCTGGTATGAGAACGGTACCCCCTATGTGTAAAAGCAGGTGTCTGCGGAAAGCTGAGTATCTTGGCTATTGATCGGTACCTTCAAATCTTTGGTGTGACTTACTACCATATATGGGAATACAAATTTACAAGGACTGCTAACTACATTCCGGTTAGCGTTATGAAGAATAAACACTGAATACTTTGATACACACTGAAAGCCAGGACTACACAGATCAAGAGGATGTCTTATTTATCTCCCTGTTATTGACTTTTAAAAATCCACCTTTCCAGAAACAAGTCTGTGAATACAGCTGCATCGTTCACTCACGCTGCCAAACATACCCTCGTAAAACTGACCATCCTACCGATCCTCGACTTCTCCACTCTACTCAACAAGTTGGATGCAGTCTATCACAGTGCCATCCGTTTTGTCACCAAAGCCCCATATACTACCCACCACTGCGACCTATATGATCTCGTTGGCTGGCCCTCGCTTCATACTCGTCGCCAAAACCACTGGCTCCAGGTCATCTACAAGTCTCTGTTAGGTAAAGCCCTACCTTATCTCAGCTCACTGGTCACCAGAGCAGCACCCACCTGTAGCACGCGCTCCAGCAGGTATATCTCACTGGACACCCCCAAAGCCAATTCTTCCTTTGGCCGCCTCTCCTTCCAGTTCTCTGCTGCCAATGACTGGAAAAAACTGCAAAAATCTCTGAAGCTGGAGACTCTTACCCACCTCACTAGCTTTAAGCACCAGCTGTCAGAGCAGCTCACAGATCACTGCACCTGTACATAGCTCATCTGTAAATAGCCCAACCAATCTTCCCTCATCCCCATACTGTATTTATTTATTTACCTTGCTCCTTTGCACCCCAGTATCTCAACTTGCACATTCATCTTCTGCACATCCTACTATTCCAGTGTTTAATTGCTATATTGTAATTACTTTGCCACCATGGCCTATTTGTTGCCTTTATCTCTCTTATCCTACCTCATTTGTACATGCTGTGTATAGATTTTTCTACTGTATTATTGATTGTATGTTTGTTTTACTCCATGTGTAACTCTGTGTTGTTGTATGTGTCTAACTGCTTTGCTTAATCTTGGCCAGGTCGCAGTTGCAAATGAGAACTTGTTCTCAACTAGCCTACCTGGTTAAATAAAGGTGGAAAAAAAATAAAAAAAATAAAAAATTGACCACCAGCCGCGAGAGTCAACATTTTTATTTTACACAATGTTTTCACCAAACAACAAACATCTTTCAAGGTAAGCTTCAATTTTGTCTGTGTTTGAGCTATAGCTAAATGGGGGGTGTCAAATTAATCCTTATGTTGGTAGGAACAAATCCAGTCTATTGCTAATGTTTTCTGATGATGTATGATTTAATGGCAACATCAAATGTCCACCGAGTGACTATATCTTTCCTCATCATGTTGCCTGCTTACGCGCTGTATGTATCATTACATAGGGGATTGGCTACTATGGCAGGAACAAAGGAACTTTGGAGAGGCCACTAAAGTCTCATGGCCATTGGAGAGG
Source organism: Oncorhynchus mykiss (assembly GCF_057628025.1). Lineage (NCBI taxonomy): Eukaryota > Metazoa > Chordata > Actinopteri > Salmoniformes > Salmonidae > Oncorhynchus > Oncorhynchus mykiss. The sequence continues at coordinate 37,873,543 of NC_143035.1, read as the reverse complement.
CCACTAAAGTCTCATGGCCATTGGAGAAACCACTAATCTCTCATGGCCATTGGAAAGGCCACTAAAGTCTCATGGCCATTGGAAAGGCCACTAAACTCTCATGTTCATTGGAAAGGCCACTAAACTCTCATGGTCATTGGAGAGGCCACTAATCTCTCATGGCCATTGGAAAGGCCACTAAACTCTCACCGCCTTTGGAGAGGCCACTAAACTCTCACTGCCATTGGAGAGGCCACTACACTTTCATGGTCATTGGAGAGGCCACTAAACTCTCATGGTCATTGGAGAGGCCACTAAACTCTCAGGGTCATTGGAGAGGCCACTAAACTCTCAGGGTCATTGGAGAGGCCCCTAAACTCTCAGGGTCAATGTTTATTCGTGCCACTCACCTCTGCCTTTGTCTACAAACTGTTACTGTTTGCATTGTGTCTGTGCTTCACACCTTCCATGTGAGTCACTGAACAGATTAAGTTTTGCCTTGATGTCTTTACTTTACACGAATGTCGTTTTGGTCAATTTAGACAGCTGTAATTCTATGTGTCTTACAACAATATATCCCTTTATTTTATTCATCACAGTAGGAAGCAGAGTATTTGGATGATGACGTTTGGGAGCCACACCTCCCCAGCAAGCGCCCCCACCGGTCAAGGTCCTGGCCCCACTCCTCTTCAACCACCCCCACTGCTGACCCTGACCCCACTCCTCTTCACCACCCCCACTGCAGACCCTGACCGCACTCCGCTTCAACCACCCCCACTCCAGGCCCTGACCCCACTCCTCTTCAACCATGAGTTCCCGAGTGGCGCCGTGGTCTAAGGCACCGCAGTGCTACAGGCGTCACTACAGACCCTGGTTCAATTCCAGGTTGGTTCACAACCGGCCTTAATTGGGAGTCCCATAGAGCGGTGCACAATTGGCCCAGCGTCATCCGGGTTTGGGTTTTGGCTGGGGTAGGCAGTCATTGTAAATAAGAATTAGTTCTTAAATGACTTGCCTAGTTAAATAATGGTTAAATAAATAATGATCTAGGCATCACCAGAGAAGTGGGAGAGTCAGCGGAAGCAGCACAACAGAGAGAGATGAAACTGAGGACAGGTTGCGTATTGTCCTTGAAGATGATGAGGTGCCTGAATGATTTAGGTTTAAACCCAAATGGCCTGGAGGCCCACAGTTGATTAGTGATGAAACATACACCCCCTTAGAGTTGATTCAGCTTTACTTTACCACCTCTGTACTGGAAAGACTAATTAGTAACACCAACAAGTATAGGGACAAGAAGCAGCAGGGGGGAAGGAAGATGTCATGGAAACCTGTCATGGGTGACATGCTCAACTACATTTCCTTGATGATTTACATGGGACTGGTAAATGTATCAAGTTGACAACTGGAGCAAGTCCCCACTATATCGGTATGATTTCCCTACCTCCATCACTGATTATTGGCCATCAACCGTATTCTTCACATGAGTGACCCACAAACAGATCAGGAGAATGCCCAGAAAAGGGGTCTGTAGGGTATGATCGTCTTGCAAGAGTCAAGCCCCTTTTCATGACGTGATGGAGGCACGCAAAACTTACTTCCAGCCTGCTCAAAATCTATCTATAGATGAGCGCATGGTCGCCTAAAAGGCTCGATTTGACTTGAAGCAATTTAAGAAAAACAAGCGGACCAAATGGGGCTACAAGATTTGTGTGCTAGCCGATTCAGCCTCTGCCTACACGTGGAACTTTTTCATCTACGAAGACAAGACGATCACACCCACTGGGATGGGCCTTAGTAATGACCCTGTCATGTAGCTGATGTACTTCCCCTTACTTGGCAAGGGGTACAAGCTACTTGTTGACTATTTTTTATACTAGTACCATGCTTTTCATAGACCTGAAAAAGTAAATGGGGGCTTTTGTCACCAGTCGTCTTAACATAAGCGGTTTCCCCAAGACCAAGGTAAACGACATGACAAAGACAACAGAGAGGGGGACCTTACATTGGATCAGGACTAACAAGTGGCTTTTTGTGAAGTGGAAGAACACTAGGGGAGTAACCATGCACACCACACAGCGTAAGGCATTCAATAACGACCATGTCCCAAGGAGGGTGAAAAATGCCAATGGGGCACTGTTTGAGGTTGTGGACAGGTGTCTTTTATACTGATAACAAGATCAAACAGATGCCATTAATACAGGTAACGAGTGAAGGACAGAGGAGCCTCTTAAAGAAGAAGTTACAGGTCTGTGAGAGACAGAAATCTGCTTGTTTGTAGGTGACCAAATACTCATAGTTTGCAAATAAATTCATAAAAAATCCTACAATGTGATTTTCTGGATTTTTTTTCTAATTTTGTCTGCAAAGTTGAAGTGTACCTATGATTGAAATTACAGGCCTCTCTCATCTTTTGTGGGTGTGCAACCAAGTTTGTGTTTTAATAAGATATATATTTTTTAATACTGATCATTTGTAGGTGGGACCAATACGTTGGATATGCCTAGGCTAAACATTCAGGCACTTTGGAGAGGTTGAAAAAACACTTGGATTTTCCCTGTGTTTGAGAAGTTGATGTTGTAGAAATGTCGTTTTTATAGTCAATAATAACTTTTAGGCACTTCCAGTGTGCAAAAGCACTGCAATTACCACATGCGGACGCTTTGGAGAGGTTGAAAGGACACTTGAATGTACCCTGGATACCCCATAACACCACCACAATGTTTGAGTGAGGTTCATAGGGTAGAAATTTTATTTTATACTGAACACATAGCATTTAGGAATTGCAAATGTGCAATAGCACTGGAATGATCTAATTTACAGACATATGCCATGTTGGAGAGGTTTAGGGTCACTTGGAAACGTCCCGTGACCACAACTGACACCACTTCCTAGAACATCTGCCCAATTTGAGTTGTCAGGTCTATCAATCCCATTTTTTTTCTGATATTGTTCACATGTTGTGAAAGCTATCTGATGTGTTTCCAGCTCTAGTCGTCAATAACACACTTATAGCTTGTCAATAATAGATGACTTTCAAAATGAAACAAATTAAAAAATTGTTATTTTGTGTGCACTTGATCTTGTGTATTCTGAACTATGTTTCTCCTATCTATCTTCTTATAATTTCCACATAATCTCCCAGATGTCTTCTCTTCAAATATACCATGTCAGACCATATAATTACACATGAATAGCGATTATTTTTGGGTATGCCTATTTAGGCGGGAAATCTACATTTTGCCATTACATTTAAAAGGTTAAAGCGTACCGTTAGATAGCTAGCTAACGCTAACTGGCTGTCTCACTAGCTATGATATTTGTAGTAATATAATTAGTATCTCAGAAAGCCATTTGGACTGCTAGTTATAGCCTAATGTTAGCTAGCTAGCTAACATTGAACCTAGTTGTTTAGCTTTAGCTACCTGCAGATTCATGCATGTTAGCAAAGTTATGAGTTGGAATTGTTAATTGTTTAGCTAGCTAGCTAGCTAGATACATGTCTCAACAAAAGACTCCACTATGCAAGTAACAATTTCACTGTACTGTTTACACCTTCTGTATCCTGTGCATGTGACAAATAAACTTGGACTTTAATTGATTGAATGTGTGTTTACCAGAATGTGAAGAACAACATGTCAAATTAGGATATAACGCCAACGAGTCAATGTACAAGTTCTAAAATTATCCGATAGAACGCCCTGATGTCACACTCAAAACCACACTCAAAACCACACTCAAAACCACATTGAAAACCACACTCAAAACCACACTCAAAACCACACTCAAAACCACATTGAAAACCACACTCAAAACCACACTCAAAACCACAATCAAAAACACATTGAAAACCACACTCAAAACCACACTCAAAACCACACTCAAAACCACACTCAAAACCACATTGAAAACCACACTCAAAACCACACTCAAAACCACACTCAAAACCATACTCAAAACCACACTCAAAACCACATTGAAAACCACACTCAAAACCAAGCTGTTTTCTATAATTGGCTCGCCATTAATCTGTAAATAATGATCTTGTGAGTTTATTTTCCTGCAATAATGAATACTAATTATCTAAAGTTAAGTATAGTTGTCAGCTATATGATATGGTCATTATTTGAACTAGCAAGTAAGCTAATTTAACATTAGCTAGCCAGCTAACAAGCTAGAACCAACACATTGTTTAGAAAGTTGCTTTTAGTTGCATGGTTTGCTAGATTGACATATATTAATTTCATTTTTAAACGGATGAGTTTATTGGTGTTAAAATACACCAGTTATGCTATTTTGAACCACCAGGAAGCTGATGTCCTGCAGCCTGTAGTTTTTGTGTTTATACTTTTTTTTATAACAACATCGACAAGTTTAATGTCAGACGACAATACAATGTTAATGATGTCCCCGTGACAACAGTCTACAGACATGTTGATAGACGTAGAATAAACCAGCCTTTAGTCTTGACATCTTTGGTTGTTTAGTACTCACTCTTTTTAGCACATGGCCTCACATGTGAATCCTTAAAGTGATGGATGGAGCTAAGGCTTAAAAGGGTGTGAACAATTCTGAATTGGTGTAGACGAAGAAGAGCTCTCCAGTAGGTACCAAAACATTCAAGGGCCATTTTCTCAAAAGTGGGCTTACAAGTTTATCAACTTTCAAAGCAGAATTACTTTCCCATTTTTCCTCAACTGTAGTGTATGATATACACGTTTCTAGTTCTGAGTCTATACTTTTATCCAATGTAAAAAACACCATTTCAAATGTTGATCGAGCTGGTCGGTCACATATCAGCATGTATGACTTTACAAAAACATGTACGCCTATCTATCTTATATAGACATACTGTACTGTAACTTCGGACGTTGAAATTTTATTCCCCAAGCATAGTGTTGATGTTATATAATTTTATCTTCTTCTCCATATAGTGATGACATCACAAAGTGTTCACTTCTTCTCCATATAGTGATGACATCATAAAGTGTTCACATCTTCTCCATATAGTGATGACATCACAAAGTGTTCACTTCTTCTCCATATAGTGATGACATCACAAAGTGTTCACTTCTTCTCCATATAGTGATGACATCATAAAGTGTTCACATCTTCTCCATATAGTGATGACATCACAAAGTGTTCACTTCTTCTCCATATAGTGATGACATCATAAAGTGTTCACATCTTCTCCATATAGTGATGACATCATAAAGTGTTCACTTCTTCTCCATATAGTGATGACATCATAAAGTGTTCACTTCTTCTCCATATAGTGATGTCATCATAAAGTGTTCTCTTCTTGTTGTTGTTTGGATCTTGACAATGCCATAGTCTGTCGGGGCTGATTGTCATACATTCCCACATGGTAGCCAGCTACCACATGGTATCTACAATTAGACTGCAGGCGTACATAACTCCAACACCATCCTTAAGTTTGCTGACGATCACCGACGACGATAACACAGTCTACAAGGAAGAGGTCAGTGACCTGGAAGTGTGGTGCAGTGCAGTGCCAGGAGAACAACTTCTCCCTCATCTTCAGCAAGACAAAGCAGCTGATCGTTTACTTACAGGAAACGGACGGCCAAGCATTCCCCCATCCACATCAATAGGGCTTTAGTAGAGAGGATTGAGAGCTTCAAGTTCCCTCCGTGTCCACATCACTAATAAATGATCATGGCACACACACACACACCAACACAGTTATGATGAAGACACGACAACCCCCTAAGGAGGCTGAAACGATTTGGTATATGGGCCTTTCAGATTCTTTAAACGCTCTACAGCTGCACCAGTGAGATCATCTGCATCACCGCCTGGTATGGCAACTGCTTGGCAACTGACCGCAAGGCGCTACAGAGGGTAATGTGTACGACCAAGTACATCAGTGGGGCCCGAGTTCCCTGCCATTCCAAGACCTCTTTAACAGGCGGTGTCATAGGAAGGCCCTAAAAATTGGTCAAATACTCCAGCCAGCCAAGTCAGACTGTTCTCTCTGCTACTGCATGGCGAGCGTTAGCGATGCACCAAGTTTGGAACAAACTGGACAGCTTCTACCCACAAGCCATAAGACTGCTAAATCATTTAAATAAATAGTTAACCAATAATTACCCGGACTAATTGCATTCACCATTTTTTGCACTAACTCTTTTGACTCATCACATAAGCTGCTGCTACTGTTTATTATCTATCCTGTTGCCTAGTTACATTACCCCTAACTTCTGTATATGTACATATCTACCTCAATTACCTGGTTCCCCATGCACATCGACTCGGTACGGGTATATAGCCCAGTTAATGTTAATGTTACACATTGTGTATTTATTCTTGTTTTATTATTTTTCCATTATTATAATTATTTTTCTGTCTGCGTTATTGGGAAGGGGCCCGTAAGTAAGCATGTCACGATTAGTCTACACCTGTTGTTTACGAAGCATGTAACAAATACAATTTGATTTGATTTGATCTGTATGTTGAACGTCAGATCACAATCCTATAGTTTTTACCACGCAACCATCCAAGCAGGCAGGGTTTGAATTTATGCACGGGAAGAGGCCTGTCAGGGCGATAGATGATAATATGGACACTGGCTTTCTGTTTGTCAAGATTTACATTTCTCTTCCTTTTCCCTTGAAGCTTCCAGCCAGCCGCTGTCAAGCAGCTTGCTGCCAATACGCCTGAGAAGCTAAATTCAACATTTGTGGACTTCTCACAGGAATGAATGCAATTAGACTGCTTTGTGGGTGTAAAAACGTCCCTTTGCATAAACCATGACGCAGTGCAATCTATCATTTTAATGGGCCTCAACTTTCCTGAGGGACATTCTGTCATTTGGTGGCTACATGGAGCTTTGCTGTTTGATGTTTGAAGCAAATACACTAGTAATGTTAGCTGAATGGTAGTGTGGGGTATACTCTGCAACGATTTACAAAGTTCCAGTCTGTTCCTATTAGTTTGTTTGCCAACTTCCTCTTCCAGAGAATGTATCTTACGGTTCAATACCACCCCTGATACAATACAAATAATATATCTCTTGGTATGAATGGCATGCCGTTTCTATTCCTTCCAAGGACAAATAATCCAACATTTTGTTTTTTTTCCCCCTCAAGGGTTGACTAAGAAAGACCATTGTTAGCTCTATTTTGCAATTGGGTCTCAAATAGTCCACCTACCTCTTCACACGGTATGTGGCCCACCTCTGCAACAAATTTGTTACAGAAATGCCAAGCAGAATTTAATCACTTCCTTTGTCTGAGTGGTTGGCTTTCTTTCTAGACCCATTACTTACAAATGATTCCCCAAATGGCACCCTCTTTACTTTATAGTGCACTACATTTGAGCACTATGACCTGGGCACCTTGTGGGTTCTGGTCAACAGTAGTGCACTATATAGTGGATAGGGTGCCATTCGGGACGGTCCTCTACTGCTTTTGTTAGTGAAGATGAACGAGCCATGACAATTAAAGCTGGGGGCCATTACTTCCTTTCAATGGAAGGTTAGGTCTCATGTTTAACAGCCTGAGGGAAGAAGAGCTCTACAGGACTATGCCATATAGATTTGTCGTCCCATACCATAATTGAGTAGTTACTATACAGTGCCTTTGGAAAGTATTCAGACTCCTTGACTTTTTCCACATTTGGTTATGTTAGAGGATTATTCTAAAATTGATTAAATAAAACAGTTTACTCAGCAATCTACACACAATAGCCCATAATGATAATGCCGAAAAAGGTTTCTAGACATTTTTGCAAATGTATTAAAACCTAAAAACAGAAATACCTTATTTACATAAGTATTCAGACACTTTGCTATGAGACTCGAAAATGAGCTCAGCTGCATCCATTGATCATCCTTGAGATGTTTCTACAACTTGATTGGAGTCCACCTGTGATAAATTAAATTGATTGGGAATGTTTTGGAAAGGCACACCCCTGTCTATATAAGGTCCCACAGTTGACAGTGCATGTCAGAGCAAAAACTAAGGCATGAGGTTGAAGGAATTGTTCGTAGAGCTCCGAGATAGGATTGTGTCGAGGCACAGATCTGGGGAACGGTACCAAAATATTTTTGCAGCTTTGAAGGTCCCCAAGAACACAGTGGCCTCCATCATTCTTAAATTGATCAAGTTTGGAACCACCAAGAGTCTTCCTACAGCTGGCCGCCCGGCCAAACTGAGCAATCGGGGGAGATGAGCTTTGGTCAGGGAGGGGACCAAGAACCTGATGGTCAATCTGACGGAGCTCAAGCTCTGTGGAGATGGTAGAGCCTTCCAGAAGGACAACCATCTCTGCAGCACTCCACCAATCAGGTCTTTATTGTAGAGTGGCCAGACGGAAGCCACTCCTCAGTAAAAGGCACATGACAGCCCGCTATGAGTTCGCGAAATGGCACATAAAGACTCTCAGACCATGAGAAACAAGATGCTCTGTTCTGATGAAACCAAGATCGAACTCTTTGGCCTGAATACCAAGCGTTTCTGGAGGAAACTTGGCACCATCCCTACGGTGAAGCATGGCGGTGGCAGCATCATGCTGTGGGGATGTTTTTCAGCGGCAGGGACTGGGAGACTAGTTAGGATCAAGGGAAAGATGAATGGAGCAAAGAACAGAGAGATCCTTGATGAAAAACTGCTCCACAGCGCTCAGGACCTCAGACTTGGGCGAAGGTTCAACTTCCAACAGGACAACCACCTTAAGCACACAGTCAAGACAACGTAGTAGTGGATTCAGGACAAGTCTCTGAATGTCCTTGAGGGGCCCAGCCAGAGCCCGGACTTGAACCCGATCTATCTGTGCAGTAACGCGAATTGGAGAAACTCACCAAATACAGGTGTGCCAAGTTTATAGCGTCACACCCAAGAAGATCCGAGACTGTAATCCCTTCCAAAGACTCTTCAACAAAGTACTGAGCAAAGGGTCTGAATATTTATGTAAATGTCCTTTGTCATTATGCTTAGTCATTGTGGGGTATTGTGATGTCATTATGGGGTATTGTGATGTCATTATGGGTTATTGTGATGTCATTATGGGGTATTGTGATGCCATTATGGGATATTGTGTGTAGATTGATGAGGGAAAAAACAACTTTTGAATACATTTTAGAATAAAGCTGTAACCTGTGTGGAAAATGTCAAGGTCTCTGAAAAGTCAACAGCGCTGTAGGTAGTTCAAATAAAGCCTTTGCTATTTGCTATTGAAGAACATATTGGAACTTTAACAAAGTGGAAATGTCTGCACCCCTTTTGCAAAATTAAAGAAGGAACATAAGGCATGTTACTAATGATGTTTAAAATGTCAAAAGCAATCTCAGCAACAGATCCAGTTCTTTCAGAAGAAGTTCTCACATCAGACACAATCAAATGCACGAAAGGAATGCTTTTAAAAAGAAGAATAGCATATTCTTATTCTTGACTACGAAGATGTGTGTGGGGGGTGGGGGGGGGTGGGGGGGGGTGGTGACGCAAAACTGAATCACGCTCAAGTTACAGTGTTCTCGCTACGGGCTATTTGTGTAAAAGTACCTACTGTACAGAGACAGGATCTGAACAGCAGCACACAGGATTTACTGAATCAGTATTTCTGAGCATTTTGCTTCTTGCTATACCTCTGACTAACGACATCACACAGACAAAACCCACATTGCAGACAGTAGGTGGCAGAAGGCCTGCCAACGTTGGAGAAAACCTGAACCGTCCTTATATTTATCATTTCTGCTTCTGTTTGACTTCTCTGAATCTGGTAAAACAACTTCAAAAATTAATTTGATCTCATTACATGTTTTACAGGTGAGCTCCAGCTATGCTACTTCTTGTGGTGTAACTCCTGCATATCTCATAGCTTTCAGCTTGCGGAAGCGCTTTCCCTTCAAATTCAGCCTTGAGGCTCTCAGCTTCACATCTCAGCCCCGTTTTGGCTTACATAAACTTTACATCATTTAAGAAGCATTATGCATTATGAAAGACGTAGCTAGTAGGCTGATAATAGTCTTCATTCACGAAGCTCCAGCTAGACAGGCAGTGATTATAGAAATGTCTCTCCTTGAAAAGGTGTTAGCTTGGCTTAAACCAATGGACAGGTCAGATCAATCCTCATCCGTATTGTCCAATTGTTCGGAAACAATATGCCTTTGAATATGCGACCAAGAAGAAGAAACATCTGATAAATGTAGGCATTTTGGGGACACTATGGTAAATGCCGACTGTCATTGTGTTCAAGCTGAGAAACCCTGTATGACTGTGTACAGTAGTATATCCTTCACATTGCTTTACAGTGAAAGCATGTTTAAGAGTGGTCGTCTGCCCTGTCAGCAAGATCTATCCAACCAATTCTCAGTGCTACGAAAGATGTTGCCTCTAAGTTTCTTGTGTGGCATGGTATTAAGCAATGGTAATCTTCCTGCCGCAGTGCAGTCAATAAATTCCTCTGCATAACTAAGCATCACCATGGCATCGCACCTGGATCCAATATCATAGTGGGCTAGGCATGGGTTGACTACCAAATGGTACCCTATTCCCTATATTGTGCACTGTTTTTTGACTCGGGCCCCTTGGGGGGCCCATAGGGCTCAGGTCCAAAGTAGTGCACTATGTAGGGAATAGGGTGCCATGTGGGACGTATTTTCTGTTCAGTTTGGAGTCAGACCATGCCCTCCAACAATATAAACACATGTCATAAATGCTATACAGCAAGGGACGAGATCACAGCCAGTGTGAGCCATGTCAACGCCACGCAGGGACGTGCTCTGTACTTCAAAAGCTGCACATAAATTATTTCCTCCTAGTTTGCTCTGATTTCAGTCGTCGGCGCATCGATTCATCTGCATCCCTTCAACAATGCAGTTTTCTGGAATGACAAATTTTAAGGCTCTCTGTTTTTTTTTCTCCAGAATCCTCAATGCTGTGGAGAATGATGTAACAGCAAGAGGCTGGGAAGTGGGGTTGATTACTTCACATCATCCAGAATAGAAGTTGTATCACACAAATCTCCAGTGAGAATTTAAAATACTGTTTTGAGTACGATAACAGAAATTAAGCACAGGTTTATGAAGTTCTTCGCACTTGTCTCTATTCTGAGAGAGACACTAAACAATGTAATTATTATTTTAGAAGTACAGAAACCAGGCAGTCACTATTGAAGATCCACCATGTTAAAATGAAATGTATTAATTCATCATTGTTTTGCCTCAAGTGGTTTCAGTTTTCATATCTGTAATCTCACTTCCCTAAAATATAAAGTTTTGACTGCCCTTAAAAACCTATATTGATTAACAAACTCAGCCTAAGGCTAGCTATGAGCTGGGTAGGCGGAATCCAGACGAGAGGGATTTTTAAACATAGATGACCCGTAAATAATTTAAACAAATGCGTTTACAGAATCCAGGCAGTGAATAGAAGTACTGTATCATAATGATACTTAATACTAGAAGAAAAACAGCATCATTTTGTGAACAAAACAAATTTGGGAGCCCCCCCCCCAAAAAAAAATAATAATCATGAGTTACTCCACACAATATAATACAGACATGGAGTTTAACTACTTTACCAGCCACATTTTTAAAAAAAATATATATTTTTTATAATTCTATTCACACCTCCGGCCCGGTTGAATTTTCTAAATTCATGTATCTTATGGTGACACTGAAAGGCCATATAGAGGGAAGTCCCTCTACATTCTCTCTTCTGAGTCCCATATGGCACCCTATTCCCTATGCAGTGCACTACTTCTGACCAGGGTCCATAGGGATTTGCTCAAGTGTAGTGCACTATATAACAAACTGGGTGCCGTTTGGGATTAGAGACCTTTTTGATTCTGTACGACTACGGTAGGAAGTGAATTTGCTGCAGATCCCGGTAACATCCTCGTTGCTATTTATAGTATTTCATTACCATGGCCTTTTGGACACAAGGAAGTGGAGGGAGCCAGGGGCGTTTCATTTCATGCTCTGTCTCCTAACTTCCAGATGTTCACCTCTACATCGTCTATTGATACTAGCACAGGTAGTGACTTAATGGCCCATACAGGTAGCGGCTTAATGGCCCATACATTGCCCCAAGCTCAGGTAATGAAACACAACCCCCTGTACAATTTTAATTTAGACTGACATGTTCTGGACTGAATTCAAACAGTGTGCTCTATTCACAGATGGAAAGTTATAAGAAACACGTTTTGCCCTGCTTAATAAGTGAGTTTTAACATGGATGCAATGAAAGAAGGTTCCTCTCGTGAATCTTACTTGTTAGAGAACAATGTCGGAGAAAGGACTTGGTCATGGCCTAACTACACATCATTTAAATAAAGCATGTACTGTTCAGACTGCACTGTGCAGTACAAAGTATATTCTACAACTACTGTGATGGAAAGATAATCCACACACACTGTGATAGAAAAACAGAATAATAATCTATACCCACTGTGATATAATTATAATCTACTCCCACTGTGATATAATTATAATCTACACCCACTGTGATATAATTATAATCTACACCCACTGTGATATAATTGTAATCTACACCCACTGTGATATAATTATAATCTACACCCACTGTGATCGAAGTACAGAATAATAATCTACACCCACTGTGATAGAAGTATAGTCTACACCCACTGTGATATAATTATAATCTACACCCACTGTGATAGAAGTATCATCTACACCCACTGTGATAGAAGTATCACTACACCCACTGTGATAGAAGTATAGTCTACACCCACTGTGATAGAAGTATCATCTACACCCACTGTGATAGAAGTATCATCTACACCCACTGTGATAGAAGTATAGTCTACACCCACTGTGATAGAAGTATCATCTACACCCACTGTGATAGAAGTATAGTCTACACCCACTGTGATGGAAGTATAGTCTACACCCACTGTGATAAAAGTATAATCTACACCCACTGTGATAGAAGTATAGTCTACACCCACTGTGATAGAAGTATCATCTACACCCACTGTGATAGAAGTATCATCTACACCCACTGTGATAAAAGTATAGTCTACACCCACTGTGATAGAAGTATCATCTACACCCACTGTGATAGAAGTATCATCTACACCCACTGTGATAGAAGTATCATCTACACCCACTGTGATAGAAGTATCATCTACACCCACTGTGATGGAAGTATAGTCTACACCCACTGTGATAGAAGTATCATCTACACCCACTGTGATAGAAGTATCATCTACACCCACTGTGATAGAAGTATCATCTACACCCACTGTGATAGAAGTATAATCTACAACCACTGTGATATAAGTATTATCTACAACCACTGTGATGGAAGTATCATCTACACCCACTGCATTGTGACATCATCATTCTTACAAACCACTCCCTGATGTTGTCTCTCAAGGGCCCCTTAGTTAGTTAATGATGCTCTTCTTCTCCAGGCTTGTACACCGGGCTGCCAGGCACAGTCCTCCCTATCCTGTCTGGACAGCAGGCCTGGATAGCCTGAAGTTGACTCTGAACTAAGGTGCATCCTCTGACAAGCAGCAGGTGACAGACTAAGCCCCACCCCTGCTCATCTGTCCGCAGTAGAGCAGGGTTTTGAACAGCCTATTACCCCAACACAGCACCAGGGAAGGCTATCAGGACCAGAGGAGCACTTCTCTCACACCAGATGGTGGGAAGAGATTCATCGAGCCATTATATTAGTGGTTGATAATTCCTCAGGTGAAAAGACTAATTAATAAAAGCATGCTAGGCTCGCTACGGCTAGACTGCTCATCACCACCAAATATGGCTGCCCATCCCTAAACCACGACTCTCTGAGACGTTGTTAAATTACTGACCGATTGACAACAGTCTGCAAGTAAGAAAGAAAGAGAGAAAGAAAGGAGAAACAAATAGAGAATGTGATAAAAATATTTTTCCAACATTGGCTCCTCTTCCCTTTTAATACACGGGTGCCTAATGAACAATGTGTGTAAACGTTTTATCGGGTTATTTATCAAATCCCTCCACCTGGCCCAGATCCTTGAGACTAATTTCAATGAACACCGGTGATTAAATAATGAATTAACTAACAATCCTTCAGCTGAATGTTTGAAATCAATCCTTTTGGATGACTTTGATCCCGTTGATTGTTCCACCTCTTTTACAAGTAGCTATTTCTTTTATGTCTGATGAGCATTTGATGAGCATTTGTCTATGGGTTCATCTTTCAGTTCAATGAGATCTATCACTGTACAATGTACTAGAATAAACAAGCATGTGTTACAAATACCCTCTGAATTTTCGTCAATCTGCAAATAGATGCAATTTGCAAATCGATCTACAAATAGATCAAGCATTCAAATAGATGAAAATCAGGTCAAAATCTGAGGTTCTGATTGTGGAGATCTTTTGTCCGAGAAGAAGGTGTTATTATCAGTGGCGATTTTAGCATGTACATCTTAGTAAACTCAAACAGAATGGGCTCAAAACAGGTGGGGCTCTGCCTGTCCTGAATGACAGGTCGCCACAGATTATAACCTGTTTTTAGTGCCGCAATAAATAGATAGAGTGATAAAGCACATCCTTGTTTTACACCTTAATTTATGAAGGTAATATAATATTCTTTGAAAAAATGACCATTATTTAAATGATAATGAGAGTATGATTATATGTGTTTAAGTTCATTTTCAGTAAATAGATTCTGTAAAAAGGATTTTAACTACTTACACTCCCGAGGGACCAGTCAAAGGGGATATAATAAATCTGTGTTTTATGATATGCAAATTTATACAACATCCTACAAAGATAAGAGACATCTTTGTGAAAGCACATTTGTGATACTTCCTCTTGCTTTGGTACGGTCAGACGTGGAGTTCTTCTCTACACTATAATTCTGATGACGGAACTTAATTTCAACTCCTTTTCACCGACTTGGCATTGGAAGGAAATACACATCCAGATGGTTTGACTGTTATCCCCATGGATAGAAATCTACATTAACAAAAGGACAATAATAATCATATTCACCTAATCTCCTTTGACAGATTCAGGACATGCTTTTCATTAACGCAAAAGTGGATAACAGAGCAAATAAGCACCGTTTCAGAGTTTACTTAAATCCTTTAAGGCTAACAATCATTCAACATTCCTCCTGTGTCGTTTGATAGCTGACGTCTGCCTGAGCTTAAGCCAATATGGATACCACATTTAGAGAGCTTACGTGATACACTTTGCTGACAGTCAAACACGTCCACACACACACACACACACACACACACACACACACACACGCGCACACACACGCGCACCCACACACACACAGGTACGCCCACGTGCACACACACACACACACACACACACACACACACACACACACACACACACACACACACACACACACACACACACACACACACAAACAGAATGGGCTGCAGGGTAGCCTAGTGGTTAGAGTGTTGGACTAGCAGCCGAAAGGTGGCAAGTTGAAATCCCCGAGCTGACAAGGTACAAATCTGTCATTCTGCCCCTGAACAGGCAGTTAACCCACTGTTCCTAGGCCGTCATTGAAAATAAGAATTTGTTCTTAACTGACTTGCCTAGTTAAATAAAGGTACAAAAAAAACACACTTGAACAGCTTTGGGCTGGTGACCAACGGTAAAGTTTAGTAGCCTAGTGTATCTATGCTGTTAGCAAAAAAATAAACATCCGATGTAACAGAAACATGGAAAACAGGCAATTACGCAGTCCAGATCAATTGGTGTCACTCCAAGGTCGAGAGCCGTGTGTCCTCCGAAACACGACCCCACCAAGCTGTACTGCTTCTTGACACAATGCTCTCTTAAACCGGAAGCCAGTCTCACCGATATGTCGGAAGCCAGTCTCACCGATATGTCGGAGGAAACACTGTGTCAGTGTGCATTGCGCCCTGCTCTCGCCACAGGAGTCGCTAGAGCGCGATAGGACAAGAACATCCCGGCCGGCCAAACCCTCCACTAACCCGGGCCAATTGTGCCCAGCTTAATTGGTCTCCCGGTCGTGGTCGGCTGCGACACAGCCAGCAAACAGCACTTTTTTTAAAACTAAATATAGATGGATATATCGAGGAAATCAGACAATCAGACAATATCGTAAAAGTAACATTCAATTGACCAGTGTGTTGTTGTCCTGGTAATTGAGATGCATAATGTTCTACATTTAGCACCTCACGGCAAGCTGTACCGGAGCGCCAAGTCTAGGTCCAAGAGGATTCTAAACAGCTTCTACCCTCAAGACGTAACACTCCTGAACATCTAATCAAATGTTATTATCTCTGTTATTATCTATGCACAGTCACTTTAACTAACTGGTGCCCCCGCACACTGACTCTGTACCTGTATCCCCCTGTATAAAGCCTTTTGTTATTGTACTGCTGCTCTTTAATTATTTCTTACTTAAATGTATTTTCTTTTTTTTTAAGACTTTTTCTTAAAACGCCGTTGTTGGTTAAGGGCTTGTAAAGGAAACATTTCACTGTAAGGTCTAAACCTGTTGTATTCGGTGCATGTGACAAATACAATTATATTTTTTTATCCTTATTTAGCCAGGTAAGTTGACTGAGAACATATTCTCATTTACAGCAATAACCTGGGGAATGACCAAAATGGAAGCTGGGGATGATTAGGTGTCCATGAATGTATGAGGGACAGATTGGAAATTTAGCCAGGACACCAGGGTTAACATCCTTACAATAAGTGGCAGGGGCTCTTTAGTGACCACAGAGTCAGGACAGTCATTTAATGTCCCATCCAAATAACAGCACCCTACACAGGGTAATGTCCACAATCACTGGCCTCGGGCATTAGGATATATAATATTTTTTTAGAACAGAGGAAAGAGTGACTACTGGCCCTTCCACATCACTTCCAGCAGCAGTCTCCCATCCAGGGACCGACCAGGGCCAACCCTGAGTGAGAAATGTGATACAGCATATTATTTGGTATCTAGAAGTGTGACCTGCCAGATTCAATGAAACTCTCATGTTCTATGACTGAGTGCAATTTCTTTGAATTGCACTGAATTAAGTACTACTTCCTGTCACTCAAATTCAAATTTCACATCCTGTGGGGTGTGGCCAATTCAATTTGAGTTTCAACTCATAACTTGAATGGGAATAAATTCCAAAATTCTGAATTGAGCTCAACCCTGACCGACACCCTTGCCTGCAAACCCCAAAATAGTAAGATGAATGAACGTAGAATAGACGGAGAACGTTTGAGTATGGTACATTTACGTTTGGGTCAATCTTTGCTGTGGATAACACGTTTAAAGGACATTTTCACACTATAAAATGGACCAAGGTGACCCAACCAAGGTCCTTTTCCATCTCTAGCTAGATCACCTGTAGTGAAAAGGACTGTAGAAGTGAAGAGCATTGGCAGATCTATAGGTTAGTGTGTGTTCAAAAATGAGCTGAAAAAACTTGTAGAATATAGATCAAGCAACACCAGACAATTAAAACATCATATATACGGTCCACATTGACATTGATGCATATTTGTGGTATAATCCAAAAAGACACATGGAGTAATTGTTTGTGTGATTGTGTGTGTGTGTGTGTGTGTGTGTGTGTGTGTGTGTGTGTGTGTGTGTGTGTGTGTGTGTGTGTGTGTGCAGGGTGGTCTTGCTGAACAATTAACAATATCGTTATGTGTGTAAATTTTAAAGAGAATGGTACATTTCTTCATAATATTTCACATTGCTTTCCTCATAACATCTGTGATTACATGTGATGGGACTTCTAATGCCTACAATGGTCGGCATGCATTATAGCCAAGAGGAGCCCTCACAATGGTGGTGGATGAGGTGTATTAGCTATTCCAGTACAATATAAAGCACTTCTGATCAGATGATTGAATAAATAAAAAAAGTTTGTTCATTTTATCCTAATTTCCAACATTTTCTAAAGGCCAACAGCTTCCAGTTGGACAGATTGTTATAGTTATCCTCTGCCATCCAGCTTCCAGTTGGACAGGTTGTTATCGGTATCCTCTTCCATCCAGCTTCCAGTTGGACAGGTTGTGATAGTTATCCTCTTCCATCCAGCTTCCAGTTGGACAGATTTATATAGTTATCCTCTTCCATCCAGCTTCCAGTTGGACAGGTTGTTATAGTTTTCCACTTCCAGCTTCCAGTTGGACAGGTTGTTATAGTTATCCTCTTCCATCCAGCTTCCAGTTGGACAGGTTGTTATAGTTATCCTCTTACATCCAGCTTCCAGTTGGACAGGTTGTTATAGTGTTTCCTCTGCCATCCAGCTTCCAGTTGGACATGTTGTTATAGTTATCTTCTTCCATCCAGCTTCCAGTTGGACAGGTTTATATAGTCATCCTCTTCCATCCAGCTTCCAGTTGGACAGGTTGTGATAGTTTTCCACTTCCATCTAGCTTCCAGTTGGACAGGTTGCGTGACTTCAACACTCATTGTTCACTGGTTTTGTTCTCTCTCTTCTCCATCACTATAATTTATGGCCAATCGTTATACCCCTAATGTACAGGTTGAGCCACATTGTTGCATTATATCAAACTAAAATCATGCAAACTGGATCGAAATGTGTCTAGTGCCACTTACAAGAGTGACAATACAATGCAACAACTGGCCCTGAAATTACCATACTCGAAAGTGTAATGTTAATGGTAACAGCAATTGCAACAAAGCTGAAGTTGTTGGATTGCATGAGAAATATACAATCAATCCCAAAGTAATCCATAACACAGCCATGCACTTCTACTAGGCTGTAATTTCCATTTCAATGTGTGATTACAGCAGGAGTCGTTGAGTGAATTCAAATACTGTTTTTTTCCTTTTCAGCCGTGCTGTTATTTCTGCTCGCCAGTTGCACAGTTGTGCTCTCGTGCTCTGTACATTAGAACCATTTGGAGGCGATTGATGTATTTTTATTTGTACTTTTATTTCTACTTGTCTTAGTTTGATATCACACCATAAAATACCACACATAGTACCACACATAGTACCACACATAGTACCACACATAGTACCACACATAGTACCACACATAGTTGCGCGCCAAAATATTTATTCTGTATCTTTCAAACATTATCAGAAGAGAAACATTGGATACAGTAGAATCAAATTGGACTGAAGTTGTTAACGCGATTCGTCTTCCTCTGACGAGGAGTATGAAGGATCGGACCAAGATGCAGCGTGGTACGTTTCCATGTTGATAATTTATTAACATGGTGAAGACACAGAGACAGAAAACAATCACCCACAACTAAAAAAAAAAAATCGGGAAAAACAGGCTACCAAAGAATGATTCTCAATCAGAGACAACGAACGACACCTGCCTCTGTTTGAGAACCATACCAGGCCAAACACATAAATACTACATAGAAAAAAATAACATAGACTCCCCACCCCAACTCACGCCCTGACCAAACTAACACAAAGACATAATAAAGGAACTAAGGTCAGAACGTGACAGAAGTTCAAATACTAACAGACAATAATGTTAATTAATTAAGTAAAAATACTTTGAAGTACTTGTAATGGTTTTCTTCCGTTGAAGGAGAGGAGGACCAAAACGCAGCGTGGTTAGAGTTCAACATATTTAATAAAGACCATACACGAGAACACTACAAAATAACAACAACAACAACAACAACAACAACAACAACAACAACAACAAATGTGGAAACCGAAACAGTCCTATCTGGTGCATAGACAGAAAACAGGAAACAACCACCCACAAAACCCAACACAAAACAGGCTACCTAAATATGGTTCCCAATCAGAGACAATGACTAACACCTGCCTCTGATGGAGAACCATATCAGGCCAAACTTAGAAATAGACAAACTAGACATACAACATAGAATGCCCACTCAGCTCTCATCCTGACCAACACTAAAACAAAGAAAACACAAAAGAACTATGGTCAGAACGTGACAGTACTACTTACATAGTTTTTTGGGGGTATCTGTACTTTACTATTTATATTTTTTGACAACTTTTACTTCACTACAATAGTAAAGAAAATAATATACTTGTTACTCCGTGCATTTACCCTTACACCCAAAAGTAGATTAAAATGGTCCACTTCACTCACTTTTCAAGAGAACATCCCTGGTGATCCCTACTGTGTCTGATCTGGTGGACACACTAAGCAGAAATGCTTTATTTGTAAATGATGTCTGAGTATTGGGGTGTCAGGGTCCATCAGTATGTATAGCCAGTATTTCCTGGCTATCAGGAAATAATAATTTAAAAAAACAAGAAAATGGTGCCGTCTGGTTTGCTTAATATAAGGAATTTGAAATTATTTATGCTTTTAATTTCACATTTGATACTTAAGTATATTTTTTATCAATTACATTTACCTTTGAATCTTAAGTATATTTAAAACCAAATACTTTTAGACTTTTACTGAAGTGGTATTTTTCTGGGTGACTTTCACTTTTGAGTCATTTTCTATTAATAAGGAACTGTATCTTTGCATTTACTCAAGTATGACAATTGAGTACTTTACACCACTGCTAACAGATGGCTTACTCATATATTAAAATCTTTAAAACATTATACACGCGGACAGCCAATGTCTCGTTATAAGCACAACCTTGATATGCAAATATTTGACACGTCTCAAGTGTTTTCTGACAGACAGGAAGAAAACGAGCCTGATGTTGATGTAAATATTATCCTTTTGTTGACAGGAACATTTTCTTCAGATGTAGTTATACAAAGGAGTTAAAAAAAAGCACAGATGAGATCAGCTTGTCTGTTCTCGCTGTCCCAAATGGCACCCTATTCCTTATCTAGTGCACTCATTTTTGATGGACCCTGGTCAAAAGTAGTGCACTTTGTAGGGAACATTGCAGCATATCGAGATGAAAGGCTGTTTTTATTGATGGACGTTTGCCACAGGGAATGTGGTTTCAAACAAAGCACAAGGTACTAATTATTCAGAGACATAATGTTAGAATCCAGTGTGTCTTCTCTAAGCTTCAACTCTGAGATCATTTAATGTTCATGGTGAACATGTTGGTTTAGCAGGCTTGTATCGGTACACGGCGTGTTGGAGAAAACACAGCCAATTGGGGATTGTTAGCAGGGAGAGAGAGACCAGTCGATCATAACATACCATCTCACATTGTACATTCTTAGAAAAAAACGTATCAGAAATGATAGATTCCGCTCCGTTCCAATAAAGCAGAAGACAAGATTCTGCTGAAAATCTGTGTACAATAAAGTCTTCTTCAATCTTCATTCTTCTTCTGAGTGTGTATATATACTACAATACATTTTGTAGAACAGAAACTTCTTTAAAGTGTAAGACTATGCTACTTGGTAATTTAAAAACAAAATGTCAGCAACCGAGTTTCAAAGAGATAAAACATTGCCGGCGTATTCAAGACTCTAAATTCCAATCAATGATGGGGAATTAACGACCACGTGAACGAACTGCACTCTGACAGATGCATTCCAAACAACACCCTTTCCTCCTATATAGTACACTACTTTTGTCCAGGGTCCATCACAAAAGTAGTGCGCTATAAAGGGTATAGGGTGCCATTTGCGACGCGTCAAAAAAGCTGAGCTGACTTATTAGTGGGAGAGCAACAGCAGAGCGAGAGCCTGTTGGTGACAAAACCATAGAATCGGCTGTTCTGCCCTCTGTCGCCTCTTCTCGTTTTCGCCATTTTAATTTTCCGATCCACTTCCTCCACATAGTTAATAAGAGAAGTGAGTTTTGTTCTGGTTTGATACACCATCTAATGAGAGCTACTATGAGCCCTGTTGAAATTGTGTCCTAATAACGCACTCCGAAGCTTTAGAATGAATAATATTTCCACTAACTCCCAGTTCGTGGTTCCCTTGCTTCCTCCACCTCTTGTCCATTCTCTCCTTTTCTACTTCACTTTAATTATTGCCAAATTCAACTGTATTTGGGGAAGATATTTGGACAATCTCTACAGACTGACTTGTATTTGAATTTGAGGAGCTGCATGAGGTAATAGTGGTATTGTAATCTTTGTACCCCACCATGGACATTCTCATCTTTAAAAGGGGAACAAGATAGAGATTAACCCTGGCAGCTGGATATGGTTTTTAGGTTATAATTATTCCACCCCAAAAAAATTAAGTAGTTCTAAAAATCTGTTTGAGGCAATACACCCTCAGTATGTGAGGAGAATTTACATTTTTAACTCCCATCTCAAAATGGTCAGATTTTGGGGATTTGACCTTACTCTTGGTTCGAATGAGTAGCACCTCGGTTTACTCCCAATAATACAGACATGACATTCCATGCATTACCCAGAAAGATTGCTCTTGTTCATTTTAGTAAATTAGGCTGCATGTTAAGATGCTAGCCTGTATCTATAGAGGTTCTGTTATATTAGAATGCATGTTTAAGATGCTAGCCTGTATCTATAGAGGTTCTGTTATATTAGAATGCATGTTAAGATGCTAGCCTGTATCTATAGAGGTTCTGTTATATTAGAATGCATGTTTAAGATGCTAGCCTGTATCTATAGAGGTTCTGTTATATTAGAATGCATGTTTAAGATGCTAGCCTGTATCTATAGAGGTTATGTTATATTAGAATGCATGTTTAAGATGCTAGCCTGTATCTATAGAGGTTCTGTTATATTAGAATGCATGTTAAGATGCTAGCCTGTATCTATAGAGGTTCTGTTATATTAGAATGCATGTTTAAGATGCTAGCCTGTATCTATAGAGGTTCTGTTATATTAGAATGCATGTTAAGATGCTAGCCTGTATCTATAGAGGTTCTGTTATATTAGAATGCATGTTTAAGATGCTAGCCTGTATCTATAGAGGTTATGTTATAATAGAATGCATGTTAAGATGCCTGCCTGTATCTATAGAGGTTCTGTTATATTAGAATGCATGTTTAAGATGCTAGCCTGTATCTATAGAGGTTATGTTATATTAGAATGCATGTTAAGATGCCTGCCTGTATCTATAGAGGTTCTGTTATATTAGAATGCATGTTTAAGATGCTAGCCTGTATCTATAGAGGTTCTGTTATATTAGAATGCATGTTAAGATGCTAGCCTATATCTATAGAGGTTCTGTTATATTAGAATGCATGTTTAAGATGCTAGCCTGTATCTATAGAGGTTATGTTATATTAGAATGCATGTTAAGATGCCTGCCTGTATCTATAGAGGTTCTGTTATATTAGAATGCATGTTTAAGATGCTAGCCTGTATCTATAGAGGTTATGTTATATTAGAATGCATGTTAAGATGCTAGCCTGTATCTATAGAGGTTCTGTTATATTAGAATGCATGTTTAAGATGCTAGCCTGTATCTATAGAGGTTAGGTTACAGACTAGGCAGCTGGCAGTAGTGTGTTGGGACAGAATCAGTTTGACTTGACTGACTTACTCCCATCCCATTGTAACCAGGATGTGTACCATGACCTGAGTCACAATAAGATAGCTGCTTAAAACTTCTCTGTGGGCTTTAATGTTATCTGTTACGAAGATTGAGCATGACACTCTCCCCCTCCCTCCCTCCCTCCTCCTCCCTCCCTCCCTCCCTCCTCCCTCCCTCCCTCCCTCCCTCCCTCCCTCCCTCCCTCCCTCCCTCCCTCCCTCCCTCCCTCCCTCCCTCCCTCCCTCCCTCCCTCCCTACCTCCCTCCCTCCCTCCCTCCCCTCCCTCCTCCCCTCCCTCCCTCCCTCCCCCCCTCCCTCCCTCCCTCACTCCTTCCTAGGGCTCTCTTTATGTTTTAGTTATAGAGAGAACTGGTTGGTATTCCGCTTTGAATTCCAGAATTGTGTCTGCTCCTTGATGTTTGATTGGATCTCTGCAAATACATGTATATGCAAATTCACAGATATCAGTCCTTGCTCCAGGCAAAATAAGACATGATGTTGTGCATTCTGAAAAGGTAGGATCTGTGGGCTCTCCTCCCACCTAAGATAATACAATTTGGGGATTTATAAATTCTCGCTAAGTCTACTCTCCTGTTCTACGATCTGATATTTCTTGACTCCAAATTGTGCATTTTCCTTCAGGTCAAATCTATAATCTGTGTCAATTGTATCAAACACAGTATTCACAAGAGGCCATTGCCAAAGTGAACATTCCATGAATGCATTACGTGGCTCATGTGAGGTTTAATGTTTTGTTCTCACACTTCTTATTCATTCCATGCCTAAGGGCCCTAGTCAACCAATGGCAGTATAACGCTAGCTATTCATTCCGTAGCAATTCATTGACAATCCAATGCATACTAAACTCAGCAACAACAAAAAAACGTCCTCTCACTTTTTAACTGCATTTATTTTCAATAAACTTAACATGTGTAAATATTTGTATGAACATAACAAGATTCAACAACTGAGACGAAAACTGAACAAGTTCCACGGACATGTGACCAACAGAAATGGAATAATGTGTCCCTGAACAAAGGGGTGGTCGAAATGAAAAGTAACAGTCAGTATATGGTGTGGCCACCAGCTGAATTAAGTACTGCAGTGTATCTCCTCCTCATGGACTGCACCAGATTTGCCAGTTTTTGCTGTGAGATGTTACCCCACTCTACCACCAAGGCACCTGCAAGTTCACTTACATTTCTGGGAGGGAATGGCCCTAGCCCTCACCCTCTGATCCAACAGGTCCCAGACGTGCTCAATGGGATTGAATTCCGGGCTCTTCGCTGGCCATGGCAGAACACTGACATTCCTGTCTTGCAGGAAATCATGCACAGAACAAGAAATGGTGGCATTGTCATGCTGGAGGGTCATGTCAGGATGAGCCTGCAGGAAGTGTACCAAATGAGGGAGGAGGATGTCCTCCCTGTAACGCACAGCGTTGAGTTTGCCTGCAATGACAACAATGTCTGGTGAGGACCTGCCGTATTACAGGCCTACAAGCCCTCAGTCCAGCCTCTCTCAGCTTATTGTGGACAGTCTGAGCACTGATGGAGGAATTGTGCGTTCCTGGTGTAATTCGGGCAGTTGTTGTTGCCATCCTGTACCTGTCCCGCGGGTGTGATGTACGGATGTACCGATCCTGTGCAGGTGTCGTTACACGTGGTCTGCCACTTTGAGAACAATCAGCTGTCCGTCCTGTCTCCCCGAAGATCTGTGAAGTTATTTGAATTTTTACAAATTATCTTTGAAAGACGGGGTCCTGAAAAAGGGAAATTTCTTTTTTTGCTGAGTTTATACATTTTTGTATGTTTGTCTCACTTGACTCAGGTGGTTTTCCTGGAAAAATACAAATAACAGAGTTCAGAGTTCATTTGTGCATGTTGTATTGGCTGCCATTGTGAACCAAGATGTTAGACTCTCGTGCTATCAGGTTTTTTCTCCTAGTAAGTTTGGCTCTCTCCTCTTTCTCTCTCCCCCGTCTCTTTCCTCCATCTCTTTCATCCATCTCTCTCCTCCATCCCTCTGCCCTCTCTGAGATCTTTCACAGGGAAGGTATGCTGCAGTAGTCAGCTCAACTTACTTTAAATTGAGTTAATTGAGTACAGAATAAGAGTCTCACGTAGGATAAAAGTCTCACGTAGGATACGAGTCTCACGTAGGATAAAAGTCTCACGTAGGATACGCATCTCACGTAGGATACGAGTCTCACGTAGGATACGAGTCTCACGTCGGATACGAGTCTCACGTCGGATACGAGTCTCACGTAGGATACGAGTCTCATTGCCTGAACTCTTCAAAAAATGCCCCGGTGGTTTTACATCAGAATTCCCTTGCTATTCACAACATGACATAATCAGTCAGGTTCCTCCTGTACGCATTCTGCATCTGTCATTATCTATTTATTTTCAGATATGATGGATCTATTTTGGCACCAGTTTTTGTTTTTATCAGTGACTGGTGAAGTGTTTCCCAAATGGCACCCTATTCCATATATAGTGCCCTACTTTTGTATGGGTCCCGGTCAAACGTAGCGCACTATATAGGGAATAGGCTGCCATTTGGGACTCAAGCTGGTGGTTACACATGGCGCATCTGCATGACAATTTCTAAACGCTTGTCCTTTCATTGTGGCTGACTGTACGCATTTGAACAGTGGTAGTGATAAGTTACTCTTCCTAATCTTAGCTATTAATCTACCTTGACATGATAATTTGCGTGCGCTCTATTTCAGACATCTGGGTTGAACCTCGTCTCAGCAGGGGTAGGTAGCTGGCTCTGTGGAGTGTGACAAAACCCCCAGCGAAACAAAAGGCACCTGCTTTCTATACAATGTCTGTCAAGACAATAAGGTAGTTAACAGAACATGACTAGGGCCCTCTCGCATTGTGTCACTGTATTACATTTGACAAGTGTTTGATGGATGAACAAAGCCATTTCCCACTTGTAATTAATACTAAAGAATGTGTAGTCAGTCATTTTCAGAGGAGACAGATTTATTCATGGTTTCCGTGCGTGGCAGGCAGGCGTTGAAGTAGGTCCCTGTCACGTAGAGGGCAGGTTGTATCAATGTTTAATCCTGATTAAAGAAGTGATCCTCCTGTGCAGGGTTCCATTCTCCCATTAAATACTACTGTAGTTTTAAACCTTAGGAGAATGGCAACAACAACAAAAAATAACAGAAGAAAATGGCACCTTAGTTTATGTATTATCTTTATGTTGATGAACATATGTTGATTTAACAAACCTGATGACAGATATTCAAATGATTTATCCTACATACTGCAACAACGAATGAGACACTTGACTTCCATTTGCTGTCCTGAAACGAGCAGCATAGACCACCACGCATGTGAGCTGACACACAGCCAAGTTCAAGCACTGGCTGTTGGTATTTTGTACATTCCAGACACAACATGCAGAGGTATTGGGCAAATAATTTAGCAAACATTTTGGATACGAAAACCAATACTCCTGAAGTAATAATCTACACCATATGCATTCCAGGATAAACTAATCCATTCTATCAATATCACCACATGTTTTTTCTGCAATGGGTTGTTCTTTTTATTTTAAAAACTCTTGTCAGTCAGATAAATATTGGGTTACTTCTCTATCTATCAACATTGTATAATTTGATGGTTTGTGCAACCCCAACCCCAACCCCAACCCAGGCTGCGTGTGGCTGTAATGTGCTTCCTTGAGTCATTGATTATACAGTACATGACCAAAAGTATGTGGACACGTGCTCGTTGAACATCTCATTTCAAAATCATGGGCATTAATAAGAAGTTCCCCCCCGACCCCCTTTGCTGCCATAACAGCCTCCACTCTTCTGGGAAGGCTTTCCAGCGGATTTGGGAACATTGCTGCTATAACAGCCTCCACTCTTCTGGGAAGGCTTTCCACTAGATGTTGGAACATTGCTGCAGAGACTTGCTTCCATTCAGCCATAAGAGCATTAGTGAGGTCGGGCACTGATGTTGGGCAATTAAGCCTGGCTCGCAGTCGGCAATCCAATTCATCCCAAAGGTGTTCAATGAGGTTGAGGTCAGGGCTCTGTGCAGGCCAGTCAAGTTCTTCCACACCAATCTCAAAAAACAATTTCTGTATGGACCTTGCTTTGTGCACGGGGCCATTGTCATGCTGAAACAGGAGTGTCCTTCCTCAAGCTTTTGTCAAAAAGTTGGAAGCACAGAATGGTCTAGAATGTCATTGTCTACTGAAGCGTTAAGATTTCCCTTCACTGGAACTAAGGGGCCTAGGCCGAACCATGAAAAACAGCCCCAGACCATTATTCTTCCTCCACCAAACTTTACAGAGGGCACTATGCATTGGGGCAGGTAGCGCTTTCCAAACCCAGATTTGTCCGTCGTACTGCAAGATGGTGAAAAGTGATTCATCACTCCAGAGAACGCATTTCCACTGCTCCATAGTGGTGAGCTTGTGTGCGACTGCTCAGCCATGGAAACCCATATCACGAAGCCCCCTGAGAAACAGTTTTTGTGCTGACGTTGCTTCCGGAGGAAGTTTGGAACTCGGTAGTGAGTCTTGCGATGCACACTTCAGCAGTCCCACAGCTGAGCCGTTGTTTATACTTCACAATAACAGCAATTACAATTGACTGGGGCAGCTCTAGCAGGGCAGAAATTTGACAAACTGACTTGATGGAAAGGTGACATCCTATAACAGTGACACATTTTTTTATTTAACCTTTATTTAACAAGGCAAGTCAGTTAAGAACACATTCTTATTTTCAATGATGGTTTAGGAACAGTGGGTTAACTGTCTTGTTCAGGGGGCAGAACGATATATTTCTTTACCTTGTCAGCTCGGGGGATTCGATCTTGCAACCTTTCTGTTACTAGTCCAACGCTCCAACCACTAGGCTACCTGCCGCCACATTGAAAGTCACTGAGCTCTGCAGTAAGGTCATGTTTGTCTATGGAGATTGCATGGCTGTGTGCTCGATTTTAGAAACCTGCCAGCAATGGTTGTGGTTGAAATAGCCGAACCCACTAATTTGAGCTTAGTATGCCTCACTGCAGACTGAAAAGGCAAACTGAAGCCCCTAATCAATGAGAGATGGACCTGTGAAGCAGCATTGTCAAGACTGGCAGAAGGAAGGAAGGATTCCATGTACTACTACTCTTTAGGGCCCAAGGCCTAACCTATCAGACAGAGGGAGGGAAGGACTGCCTTATACTACTCCTTATGGCCCAGGGCCTAACCTGTCAGACAGAGGGAGGGAAGGACTGCCTATACTACTCCTTAGGGCTCAGGGTCTAGCCTGTCGGCAGAGGGAGGGAAGGACTGCCTATAATACTCTTTAGGGCCCAGGGCCTAATCTTTTCAAAAGTCAGGTGATTAGGAGGCTCAACATTTCTATAAAGGAATTAGTCATCCAACAGTCACTTGATTGTCAGCAGGACTGAGCTGTGTTGTATTGAGGAGGGCAGGAGGAGACTGGAGGAGTAAAAAGTGACACATAGTATCATTTAGAGTCTAGAAAGATACATGTCTGTTTGAGTCTAGGAAGATACATGTTTTATAATGCTCTGATAGAGGCTAGGAAGATACTGTTTTGTAATGCTCTGATAGAGGCTAGGAAGATACTGTTTTATAATGCTCTGATAGAGGATAGGAAGATACTGTTTTATAATGCTCTGACAGAGGCTAGGAAGATACTGTTTTATAATGCTCTGATAGAGGCTAGGAAGATACTGTTTTATAATGCTCTGATAGAGGCTAGGAAGATACTGTTTTATAATGCTCTGATAGAGGCTATGAAGATGCTGTTTTGTAAATATCTGTTAGAGACTATTAATATACTGTTTTATAAGTGTTGTTAGAGGCTAGGAAGACACATCATTTCTAAGTGTCTGTTAGAGGCTAGGAAGACACATCATTTCTAAGTGTCTGTTAGAGGCTAGGAAGACACATGTTTTATAAGTGTCGGATGATTCAGCAAATGTTTTGCAAAGATGTAGAGACTAAAAATATATCTCATATCAGTCAGTTTGAATCGTGAGGAATTGGATATTAATTTTTAAATAATCAAATTGTCTTCACTCCTTTTCTCAGCAACCTGTAATGGGAGGAGGTAGCAACTAACACACACAAAGAGGCATTACTGATCTTTGAAGAAAAAAAAGGGTTTCTTTTTTCAATGAGACTGAATATTCAGCTTGAGGAATGAAATGTCCTCTTATTTAATTTGAACGAATGCATTCTATCTGCAATGGCACTATATATTTCATGTGAGAATGATGAATTGCTGCAATTGACAGAAACAGATTTACAGTTAATTAACATTGTAATTACATGCACTTTAGCCATTTAGAAGATGATGAATGGGAAATCATTAGGAGCCCTTTCAAAACCAGATGTTCGTTAAATTACGTCTATACGAACAACATTGTTCAATAGATATGCCAGAGAATGTGCTTACTGTGGAACTCTGTAATTTATCCTCTAAGTGATCTAATCTGGGACAAATAACTCATTCCTGGTGTTAAACTAAAAGATTTCACTTGGTTATCCAACACGGTTTGTTCTTCTTCTTCTGTGGTTTATTCCCCCTCCCGCGCAGTTCATTCTCCTGTCAAATCCAGTCGAAGAATGTTCAGCAAGAAGATATACATCCTCTCACAGACAATGTATGAAATGTGTGTAATGTCAAAAGGTTGAATAATTATAGAATTATAGCAATAACAATGCACATAAGAGTAATGTCCTGTGATTTCCTTTGGTTGTAATCAAAGTACCAATAAATAAAGGAATCCTTTCTTTCTGCTTGTCCTCAGATGCAAATCTCTCTTGAGGATGCTAACAATTCTGGGTGATAGTTTCCCTGCTCCAATTAGTACACGCTGTTCAATTCATTGATTAGTTATAACACTCCCACATCCCTATTTAGAATATAAATACTATTACTTACTTTAAATGACTGTGTGACCAAAAGTAGAACCATAACAGAGCTCTGTTCTAAGAATCCTATGGTTCTAAGAATCCCCAGAACTCTTTTTTTCTGTCTTTTTAGACCAGAACAGATCACAATGCTTTTACGTTAATGCATTCTCTTGCTATTGTTTCCAAATACTACAGAAAGCCGAACAGTAAAAAAAAAACTTTTACCAGTTTTAAAATTCAAAATAAAGTATTGTTAAATGTTCCACTTTCAAAAGAGATAAGATGCAGAGCAGCTTCATGTGTTCCACAGATTGGTATTGAATTGTTTGCGTGCAGGATGCATGGAGACTCTCTCATACTCCTCTGCAAGGGAACGACAGTGCTTCCCACAGTCAGAACACTCTAGAACCCTCCCAGACGTGCATCCACAACTCTTGCGTTCTGTCAAACACGCCAGGAATCTTAGCTACTGTAAAGTACTGTAACAACAGCCTACTGCATTTGACTGCCTCCCTGCTAAACTCCCCTCTACAGGGTTCTCGTCTAATGGAAGCAATCATTTCCCTCTACTTGCAGTAAGAGCGGGAGGGTGCACTTTAAGCCATTGTACACAGCACGTGGCTTTATATGGTGCAATTGAATCGTTACAGTCTTACGGAGGATGACTGTGACCATTCTGTCTAATGTGAATGGAGTGTTTCTAAATGTGTCCCAACATACAGTGCACCACAAACCACCCATAGAGAAGTTGGTCACGTCTTTGACAAAACAACTCTTTTTATATAAATATATAAACATTGAAAATAATTCTGCTGTTTATTCCCTTATTTATGTTGTTTATTCTCTCATTTTAAAATATAAAACTGCCAAACGGTCATATCTTCTTTTTGTTTTAATCTTCATAATTCTTTTGTCATTACCCAAGCTTACCTGTCAAGTCTGCTAATTTAATTGTAAAGATTTGAATTTATTTTGTATATACATTAAGACCAAATATGTGCTGCTTAAGAGATTTCATGCATAAGGCTGCCACTCACTGTTATGTTACAACCCTTTAAATATAGTGCACGGCTGGGGGCTAGCGAGGAGGAGGGTTGGGGAGGATGGGGGCTAGGGAGGAGGAGGGTTGGGGAGGATGGGGGCTAGGGAGGGGGAGGGTTGGGGAGGATGGGGGCTAAGGAGGAGGAGGGTTGGGGAGGATGGGGGCTAGGGAGGAGGAGGGTTGGGGAGGATGGGGGCTAAGGAGGAGGAGGGTTGGGCAGGATGGGGGCTAGGGTGGAGGAGGGTTGGGGAGGATGGGGGCTAGAGAGGAGGAGGGTTGGGGAGGATGGGTGCTAGCGAGAAGGAGGGTTGGGGAGGATGGGGGCTAGCGAGGAGGAGGGTTGGGGAGGATGGGGGCTAGCGAGGAGGAGGGTTGGGGAGGATGGGGGCTAGCGAGGAGGAGGGTTGGGGAGGATGGGGGCTAGCAAGGAGGAGGGTTGGGGAGGATGGGGGCTAGCGAGGAGGAGGGTTGGGGAGGATGGGGGCTAGGGAGGAGGAGGGTTGGGGAGGAAGGGGGCTAAGGAGGAGGAGGGTTGGGGAGGATCGGGGCTAGGGAGGAGGAGGGTTGGGGAGGATGGGGGCTAGCGAGGAGGAGGGTTGGGGAGGATGGGGGCTAGGGAGGAGGAGGGTTGGGGAGGATGGGGCTAGCGAGGAGGAGGGTTGGGGAGGAGGGGGGCTAGGGAGGAGGAGGGTTGGGGAGGATGGGGGCTAGCGAGGAGGAGGGTTGAGGAAGATGGGGGCTAGGGAGGAGGAGGGTTGGGGAGGATGGGGGCTAAGGAGGAGGAGGGTTGGGGAGGATGGGGGCTAAGGAGGAGGAGGGTTGGGGAGGATGGGGGCTAGGGAGGAGGAGGGTTGGGGAGGATGGGGGCTAAGGAGGAGGAGGGCTGCGGAGGATGGGGGCTAGCGAGGAGGTGGGTTGGGGAGGATGGGGGCTAGGGAGGAGGAGGGTTGGGGAGGATGGGGGCTAGGGAGGAGGAGGGTTGGGGAGGATGGGGGCTAGCGAGGAGGAGGGTTGAGGAAGATGGGGGCTAGGGAGGAGGAGGGTTGGGGAGGATGGGGGCTAAGGAGGAGGAGGGTTGGGGAGGATGGGGGCTAAGGAGGAGGAGGGTTGGGGAGGATGGGGGCTAGGGAGGAGGAGGGTTGGGGAGGATGGGGGCTAAGGAGGAGGAGGGCTGCGGAGGATGGGGGCTAGCGAGGAGGTGGGTTGGGGAGGATGGGGGCTAGGGAGGAGGAGGGTTGGGGAGGATGGGGGCTAGGGAGGAGGAGGGTTGGGGAGGATGGGGGCTAGCGAGGAGGAGGGTTGGGGAGGATGGGGGCTAGGGAGGAGGAGGGTTGGGGAGGATGGGGGCTAGGGAAGAGGAAGGTTGGGGAGGATGGGGGCTAGCGAGGAGGAGGGTTGGGGAGGATGGGGGCTAAGGAGGAGGAGGGTTGGGGAGGATGGGGGCTAGGGAGGAGGAGGGTTGGGCAGGATGGGGGCTAGGGAGGAGGATGGTTGGGGAGGATGGGGGCTAGGGAGGAGGAGGGTTGGGGAGGATGGGGCTAGCGAGGAGGAGGGTTGGGGAGGATGGGGGCTAAGGAGGAGGAGGGTTGGGGAGGATGGGGGCTAAGGAGGAGGAGGGTTGGGGAGGATGGGGGCTAGCAAGGAGGAGGGTTGGGAGGGACATAAGAAATTCAAAATTTGACATCCTTGATAAAGGCAAAGACCAAGAAGCCAGTATTACTTTTCGTATGTAGCCTTTTACTGTAGTCTACTGACCTATTGGCCTCATGGGTGGATTGTTATTCATATTTTTCATAATTTCATAATTGTAAAAAAATATATTTTAAGAAGGTGCCGTTATAAAAATTAAAAAAAGCTGCCCGAAATTAAGTGTTTCTTTTTCAAACGGTTTGGTTGTATTTCTGTCTTTTGTGGTGTATATAAAATGTACAGGTGTCTTCTTTTTTTAAAGCCCATAACCATGTCTGTGAGGTGTATAGCTTTGTTTGAAAGTAGATTTGTTTATAAGACTACCAAGAATCACGCTGTGTGACGCTGATTTAGCCCACTGCAGTACAATTTTAAATGTATCTATAATGGCAAGAAAATTGCCTTTGTTAATGTGTATGTTCCAAATTCACATGATTCTACGTTGTTTTATTTATTTAACCTTTATTTAACCAGGCTAGTCAATTAAGAAGAAATTTGTATTTACAATGAACAGCATATTGTTAGAATTAACTGAATTCCTACTATTCATTGGGACAGACATGCATGCCATACTGGACATTCTAAATCTAATAGGACCGATTACAATCTGCAGGCAACCGAGGCTCACTAACATATACTTTCTGATTACAATGTCGTTGATGCCTGGAGAGCTCATAATCATAAAGCCATAGAGTTCTATTCAAACAGGCATAAAACATTCTCCTGAATCGATATTGTACTCTAGTCTACTCCTGCATTTTCTTTATTAATCAAGAACATTGAAGTCCGATGTATCAGCCTACCTGATAATCTTATAGCTTATTACTGCCAGCTGCAAAGTAATCATTTTTTGAATATTTCCTCACTACAAAATCCAACTTTCTGTGAACAATTCCAAGCTGAATGGAATGAATTCATAATGATTAACACAAATTCAGCCAACGATCCTCTGATTTTTATGGGACGCTATTAAAGGTTTTATGGTAACACTTTACAATAAGGTTCCATTTGTAAAGCTTTTCTAAAGAGTTTGCAATTACAATTACACCGTGTTAACAAACCTCAAAATGAGCTTCAATGCCGTACAACACTCCTCCCGTGGCCTCCAACTGCTATTAAATGCTAGTAAAACTAAATGCATGCTTTTCAACCGATCGTTGCCCGAACCCGTCCGTCTGACACTACAAATACCTAGGTGACTGGCTAGACTGTAAACTCTCCTTCCAGACTCATACTAAACATCTCCAATCCAAAATTAAATTTAGAATCTGCTAATCTCCTATTTCACAACAAAGCATCCTTCACTCATTCTGCCAAACATACCCTCGTATAACTGACTATCCTACCAATCCTTGACTTCGGCGATGTCATTTACAAATTAGCCTCCAACACTCTACTCATCAACTTGGATGTAGTCCATCACAGTGCCATACGTTTTGTCACCAAAGCCCCATATACTACCCACCACTGCGTGTCACGCCCTGACCTTGGAGATCCTTATTATTCTCTATGTTTGGTTAGGTCAGGCTGTGACTCGGGTGGGAATGTCTATGTTTTCTATTTCTTTGTTTTGGGCGAGTGTGGTTCCCAATCAGAGGCAGCTGTCATATATAAGTTGTCATTTTCCGTTTGGGTTTTGTGGGATCTTGTTTTCTGTTTAGTGTCTGTACCTGACAGAACTGTGCGCTTTCGTTTTCACTTTTGTTATTTTGTTTGAGTGTTTTTTGAAAATAAAAATCATGAACACTTTCCACGCTGCGCTTTGGTCCACTCCTTTCGACGAGAGCCGTTACACTGCGACCTGTATGCTCTCTTTAGTTGGGCCGCGCTTCATATTCGTCACCAAACCCACTGGCTCCAGGTCATCTATAAGTATTTGCTAGGTAAAACAATGCCTTATTTCAGCTCACTGGTCACCATAACAACACCCAGTCGTAGCACGTGCTCCAGCAGGTATAGATCACTGGTAATCCCCAAAGCCAACTCCTACATTGGCCGCCTTTCCTTCCAGTCCTCTGCTGCCAATGACTGGAACGAATTGCAAAAAATCACTGAAGCTGGAGTCTCATATCTTCCTCACTAACCTTAAGCATCAGCTGTCAGAGCAGCTTACCGATCATTGCACCTGTACATAGTCCCTCTGTAAATAGCCCACCCAACTACCTCATCCTTAAATTGTCATTTATTTATTTTGCTCCTTTGCACCCCAGTATCTCTACTTGCACATTCATCTTCTGCACATCTATCACTCCAGTGTTAATGCTAAATTGTAATTTTTTCACCACTATGGCCTATTTATTGCCTTACTTCCCTAATCTTACAACATTTGCACACACTGTATACACAGTTGAAGTCGGAAGTTTACATACACTTAGGTTGGAGTCAATAAAACTTGTTTTTTAACCACTCCACAAATTTCTTGTTAACAAACTATAGTTTTGGCAAGTCAGTTAGGACATCTACTTTGTACATGACACAAGACATTTTTCCAACAATTGTTTACAGACAGATTACTTCACTTATAATTCACTGTATCACAATTCCAGTGGGTCAGAAGTTTACATACACTAAGTTGACTGTGCCTTAAACATCTTGAAAATTCCAGAAAATGATGTCATGAATTTAGAAGCTTCTGATAGGCTAATTTACATAATTTGAGTCAATTGGAGGTGTACCTGTGGATGTATTTCAAGGCCTACCTTCAAACTCAGAGCCACTTTTCTTGGCATCATGTGAAAATCAAAATAAATCAGCCAAGACTTCAAAAAAATAATTGTAGACCACAAGTCTGGTTCATCCTTGGGAGCAATTTCCAAATGCCTGAAGATACCACATTCATCTGTACAAACAATAGTACGCAAGTTTAAACACCATGGGACCACACAGCCGTCATACCGCACAGGAAGGAAACACTTTGTGTCTCCTAGAGAATATACTTTGGTGCAAAAAGTGAAAATCAATCCCAGAACAACAGCAAGGGACCTTGTGAAGATGCTGGAGGAAATAGGTACAAAGTATCTGTATCCACAGTAAAACGAGTCCTATATCGACTGCTCCAAAACCGCCAAAATCGCGTTCCTAGGAAACTATGCAGTTTTTGTTTTTTTTACGTGTTATTTCTTACATTAGTACCCCAGGTCATCTTAGGTTTCATTACATACAGTCTAGAAGAACTAAAAATGCCAGACTAAATATCATACATTTTGGAGAAATGTCCTCTGGTCTGATGAAACAAAAATAGAACTGTTTGGCCAAAATGACCATCGTAATGTTTGGAGGAAAAAATGGGAGGCTTGCAAGTCGAAGAATACCATCCCAACCGTGAAGCACGGGGGTGGCAGCATCATGTAGTGGGGGTACTTTGCTGCAGGAGGGACTGGTGCACTTCACAATATAGATGGCATCAGCAACATCTCAAAACATCAGTCAGGAAGTTAATGCTTGGTCACAAATGGTCTTCCAAATGGACAATGACCCCCAAGCATACTTCCAAAGTTGTGGCAAAATGGCTTAAGGACTAGAAAGTCAAGGTATTGCATCACAAAGCCCTGACCTCAATCCTATAGGCAATTTGTGGGAAGAACTGAATGAATTGTCTGGTGAAAACAAGATTGAACTCTTTGGCCTGAATGCCAAGTGTGAAGTCTGGAGGAAACCTGGCCCAATCCTTACGGTGGTGGCAGCATCATGCTGTGGGGATGTTTTTCAGTGGCAGGGACTGGGAGACTAGTCAGGATCAAGGCAAAGATGAACTGAGCAAAGTACTGAGAGATCCTCAGTGAAAACCGCCTCGTTAGCTCTCAGGACCTCAGACTGGGGCAAAGGTTCAACTTCCAACAGGTAACGACCCTAATCACACAGCCAAGACAACGCAGGAGTGGCTTCGGGACAAGTCTCTGAATGTCCTTGAGTGGCCCAGCCAGAGCCTGGACTTCAACCTGATCGAACATCTCCGGAGAGACCAGAAAAGAGCTGTGCAGCAATGCTCCCCGTCCAACCTGAGAGAGCTTGATAGGATCTGCAGAGAAGAATGGGAGAAACTCCCCAAATACAGATCTGCCAAGCTTGTAGCATCATACCCAAGAAGACTCGAGGTGATAATCGCTGCCAAAGATACTTCAACAAAGTTCAGAGCAAAGGGTCTGAATATTTATGTAAATGTGATATTTCAGATTTGCATTTTTTATAAATGATCAAAAATGTCTAAAAACCTGTTCTTGCCTTGTCATTGTGTGGTATTATGTGTAGATTGATGAAAAAAAATTAAGAGTAAGGTTGTATCCTAACAAAATGGTGAAAAGTCAAGGGGTCTGAATACTGGCACTGTATATATATAAATGTGTTATTCAATGCAAGGGCTTTAGTAGTAATATCTTAAAATGTCCTAAAATTCTAAATCAAACAGCTAAATAATTCATAGTATGAAAATCTTAAAATAATTCCATATGTCAATTTAGCACCCCCGCAACCAATGTCTTAGACTCTAAAGAATTAATACACAGAGTAAACTACTGAAAGTGAAAAACTCAGCAGCGTTGCAGTTCTTGACTCAAGCCATGCACCTGGTACCTACTACCAAACCCCGTTTTAAAGGCACTTAAATATTTTGTCTTGCTCATTCACCCTCTAAATGGCACACGTCTTAATTGTCTCAAGGCTTAAAAATCCTTCTTTAACCTGTCTCCTCCCCTACACTGATTGAAGTGGATTTAAACATTTACACCAATAAAAGATCATAGCTTTCACCTGGTCAGTCTGTCATGGAATGATTTTGTACACTCAGTGTATATACTAATCTTCATATTTTTTATTTTGCTTCCAGGCCCAAAGAGTTTTTCTCTGGTTGCCAGGAGGGGAGGCAAATGGGGGGACTTACTGTATGCATTTTTTCAAATTATTGTCTGTTTCATTTGGAAAAAAATTGAAATAATAAGTTGGTCAAAAAAACTAAAATGGCAGCCAATAGTTTCCATATCTTTCTCATCCCAATGAACACATTTCAGTTATCATGTCTAAAATGGCATCCAATAGTTTCCATATCTTTCTCATCCCAATGAACACATTTCAGTTATCATGTCTAAAATGGCAGCCAATAGTTTCCATATCTTTCTCATCCCAATGAACACATTTCAGTTATCATGTCTAAAATGGCATCCAATAGTTTCCATATCTTTCTCATCCCAATGAACACATTTCAGTTATCATGTCTAAAATGGCATCCAATAGTTTCCATATCTTTCTCATCCCAATGAACACATTTCAGTTATCATGTCTAAAATGGCATCCAATAGTTTCCAAATCTTTCTCATCCCAATGAACACATTTCAGTTATCATGTCTAAAATGGCAGCCAATAGTTTCCATATCTTTCTCATCCCAATGAACACATTTCAGTTATCATGTCTAAAATGGCATCCAATAGTTTCCAAATCTTTCTCATCCCAATGAACACATTTCAGTTATCATGTCTAAAATGGCAGCCAATAGTTTCCAAATCTTTCTCATCCCAATGAACACATTTCAGTTATCATGTCTAAAATGTCAGCCAATAGTTTCCAAATCTTTCTCATCCCAATGAACACATTTCAGTTATCATGTCTAAAATGGCAGCCAATAGTTTCCATATCTTTCTCATCCCAATGAACGCATTTCAGTTATCATGTCTAAAATGGCATCCAATAGTTTCCAAATCTTTCTCATCCCAATGAACACATTTCAGTTATCATGTCTAAAATGGCAGCTAAGAGTTTCCAAATCTTTCTCATCCCAATGAACACATTTCAGTTATCATGTCTAAAATGGCAGCCAATAGTTTCCAAATCTTTCTCATCCCAATGAACACATTTTAGTTATCATGTCTAAAATGGCAGCTAAGAGTTTCCAAATCTTTCTCATCCCAATGAACACATTTCAGTTATCATGTCTAAAATGGCAGCCAATAGTTTCCATATCTTTCTCATCCCAATGAACACATTTCGGTTATCATGTCTTGATTCATTGGTGTACTATAACAAAATACCCATAATGCCTCATTCCACACCAGTACTATCCAACCTAATCTCTTCTCCATGAACCA
This sequence comes from Oncorhynchus mykiss, assembly GCF_057628025.1. Lineage (NCBI taxonomy): Eukaryota > Metazoa > Chordata > Actinopteri > Salmoniformes > Salmonidae > Oncorhynchus > Oncorhynchus mykiss. The sequence continues at coordinate 37,834,492 of NC_143035.1, read as the reverse complement.
AGAGAGCTAATTTGACGCAATATCACTAGGTGGCAATATGGTAACACAAACCATGCCTGCTCTGATAAATCCCCTGTGCCACACTGTGAATGTAAATCCGCATAGATGAGTTGATAGTATGTATATCAGGTATAAAAATACAGCATGTGGTACTTGATAAACCATAAATTAGATATTATTAGGAAGCGTTATCGGTAATGTATGTGGCTTTTTTATTTTACACTCATGTCTGATTCTCTACCATGCAGTTATCTAATATGATTTTATGACAAATGATGGACATGCACCTATCAATCATATCCTTATGTAGATAATCAAATGAATGAATGTACAATCTTACAATTTTCACAGTGTAATGTACAGAATATATTTACTGTAAAAGTAGAGGGCATTTGAGTGATGAATAGTAGCCTATCTTCCAGTATGATTATGTTTGGCGTTGAGATGTGGTCTGGCTGGTGTACCACTTAGCTTTGCAAGGGTCCGCTGAGAGCTCTCTTTGCCCTCTCCTGAGCCAGGGAAAGTGACAGATCTGAACCAGGGAAAGTGACAGATCTGAACCAGGGAAAGTGAGGGATCTGAACCAGGGAAAGTGTCAGATCTGAACCAGGGAAAGTGACAGATCTGACTGAACCAGGGAAAGTGAGGGATCGGAACCAGGGAAAGTGAGGGATCGGAACCAGGGAAAGTGAGGGATCTGAACCAGGGAAAGTGAGGGATCTGAACCAGGGAAAGTGAGGGATCTGAACCAGGGAAAGTGTCAGATCTGAACCAGGGAAAGTGAGGGATCGGAACCAGGGAAAGTGAGGGATCGGAACCAGGGAAAGTGAGGGATCTGAACCAGGGAAAGTGAGGGATCTGAACCAGGGAAAGTGAGGGATCTGAACCAGGGAAAGTGTCAGATCTGAACCAGGGAAAGTGAGGGATCGGAACCAGGGAAAGTGAGGGATCTGAACCAGGGAAAGTGAGGGATCGGAACCAGGGAAAGTGAGGGATCTGAACCAGGGAAAGTGAGGGATCTGAACCAGGGAAAGTGTCAGATCTGAACCAGGGAATGTATTAGATCTGAACCAGGGAAAGTGACAGATCTGAACCAGGGAAAGTGACAGATCTGAACCAGGGAAAGTCACAGATCTGAACCAGGGAAAGTGAGCGATCTGAACCAGGGAAATTGAGGGATCTGAACCAGGGAAAGCGACAGATCTGAACCAGGGAAAGTGAGGGATCTGAACCAGGGAAAGTGACAGATCTGAACCAGGGAAAGTGAGGGATCTGAACCAGGGAAAGTGAGGGATCGGAACCAGGGAAAGTGACAGATCTGAACCAGGGAAAGTGAGGGATCTGAACCAGGGAAAATTACAGATCTGAACCAGGGAAAGTGAGGGATCGGAACCAGGGAAAGTGACAGATCTGAACCAGGGAAAGTGACAGATCTGAACCAGGGAAAGTGACAGATCTGAACCAGGGAAAGTGTCAGATCTGAACCAGGGAAAGTGACAGATCTGAACCAGGGAAAGTGAGGGATCGGAACCAGGGAAAGTGGCAGATCTGAACCAGGGAAAGTGACAGATCTGAACCAGGGAAAGTGAGGGATCTGAACCAGGGAAAGTGTCAGATCTGAACCAGGGAAAGTGACAGATCTGAATCAGGGAAAGTGTCAGATCTGAACCAGAGAAAGTGTCAGATCTGAACCAGGGAAAGTGACAGATCCTAGAATGGGAGAGGAACGGGCATTGCACGTCAAAGCTCTCATGCATTTCTAAAGAGCAGTTGAAAGTTGGAATTAAATAAACGCTACATATATATATATACACACACACACACACACACACACACACACACACACACACACACACACACACACACACACACACACACACACACACACACACACACACACACATACACACACACACACACACACACACACAGACAAAAACTAACTGCAGCAGTATTAACAGAACATATAATATCATCTTATCCACAAAGACAAATGGAACCTTTTGAAAGAATGTGTGTGAATATATTTTACCAATTCCTCAAGCTTGCTTTGAAATTAATTTAGTGTTTTATGTTTGGCATTAGTTTTGTGTTTCTGTTGATAATTTCTCACTAATTAATAACCAGGGTAAGACAGTATTTCTGTGTGGTTCAGTGGTTGATGAGTGATAATTTCTCACTAAGTAATAACCAGGGTAACACAGTATTTCTGTATGGTTGATTGGTTGATGAGTGATCATTTCTCACTAATTAATAACCAGGGTAACACAGTATTTCTGTATGGTTGATTGGTTGATTAGTGATCATTTCTCACTAATTAATAACCAGGGTAACACAGTATTTCTGTATGGTTGATTGGTTGATTAGTGATAATTTCTCACTAATTAATAACCAGGGTAACACAGTATTTCTGTATGGTTGATTGGTTGATGAGTGATAGTTTCTCACTAATTAATAACCAGGGTAACACAGTATTTCTGTATGGTTGATTGGTTGATGAGTGATAGTTTCTCACTAATTAATAACCAGGGTAACACAGTATTTCTGTATGGTTGATTGGTTGATGAGTGATAATTTCTCACTAATTAATAACCAGGGTAACACAGTATTTCTGTATGGTTGATTGGTTGATGAGTGATAATTTCTCACTAATTAATAACCAGGGTAACACAGTATTTCTGTATGGTTGATTGGTTGATGAGTGACAATTTCTCACTAATTAATAACCAGGGTAAGACAGTGAGTTTAAATCTCTTTCTATTCTTGAAGAATCACCGTTGTGAGTGACAAGGCAGTGATTTATCCAGTGACAGACAACTGCTGTATAATTTGAACATTACTGCTAGATGTCTAGATGTTGACGCAAGCCGTGACTATTTCTGTGTGGTTGAAGAACAATGGCGTTAAAAGGCTTAATGTTATATAACACAATATATTACATGTATTCTATACAGCGGCCGTACAGCTTTGGCATTGAGACAACACTACTGAGTACATTGAGTGCATAGTTCATGGTTTACAGAAACACTCTGGAATGACTTTAGCTCGTCCCCTCGCATTAGCATTGTCTCCTCTCTTCCCTTCGTCCTTCCCCTTACTACCGATGGTGTCTTTGTGATGGTGTGAGAGGGAAATAGAAGGCTCACCCTGCGTCGCGGTTCCTTCAGAGCAGGCAATGTCTTTTAACTGTGGCTCTACTTTTTTTTTTGTCCTCATGCTGAATGATCGTATATTTCATCATCTGAAAAACAAGCAAAACACATCTAAGGCCTTTAATAATGTAAGTCCACAGAGTCACTTTGTCTCACCCCCATACGACGTGGTAAAAAAAAACCACTGTCAGCTCTACGTGAATCTTTTTTTTTCAAAATGACTCACAGAGAGTGAAGCCACTGTGGTAGCTTAGCCTACTGCAAATACATTTGTGAACTCTATTGATGCACTTTGTGAATGATGTTTTAACACATTACAGTGTCGTATTGTATTGTAAAAGTAGTGTGTGTGTGTGTGTGTGGGGGGGGGGGGGTGAAGAAATGTAATCATTTAATTAGACACTGTAGTACTCAGACATGGAGCAGCCGACTGTGATCAATACATAATAAGATCCAATATCAATTAGGTACCCTTTCAACCGGACCAGCAGTATGGACACAGTTCCCCGGAGGGGAACCTCTGCAGACATAACTAACGACTAAGCTGCACTCTGGATCAATGACTCTTTTTGGGCTGTGTTATTGTAGCGAACTAGAGCTGTATATGTGAATCCCTCCTCTGACTAGGTGTAGGTGGAACTTCAGTCTACTGCACTCATCGAGTTAAACCTTGTTGGCAGAGCTTATGAAACTGTCTTTTGATTTTAAATGACGCTGTGTCCACTGCAATCAATCAATCAATTAATCAATCAAACAAATGTATTTATAAAGGCCTTTTTTTACATTAGCTTATGTCACAAAGTGCTACAGTAATACAGAAAACTCAGGCTAAAACCCCACAAACAGCAGGCATTGCAGAGTGCTGTAGAAGCACGGTCACATTGTCCAGGAGTCATCTACATGTTCTAGTAATTAGCCCTTAGAGATGGACAAATGTTCAACGTGTACCTAATACACCTCTATCATTTACTAAACTACACCAGTTCAACGTGTATCTAATACACCTCTATCATTTACTAACCTAAACCAGTTCAACGTGTATCTAATACACCTCTATCATTTACTAACCTACACCAGTTCAACGTGTATCTAATACACCTCTATCATTTACTAACCTAAACCAGTTCAACGTGTATCTAATACACCTCTATCATTTACTAACCTAAACCAGTTCAACGTGTATCTAATACACCTCTATCATTTACTAACCTAAACCAGGTCAACGTGTATCTAATACACCTCTATCATTTACTAACCTACACCAGTTCAATGTGTATCTAATACACCTCTATCATTTACTAACCTAAACCAGTTCAACGTGTATCTAATACACCTCTATCATTTACTAACCTAAACCAGTTCAACGTGTATCTAATACACCTCTATCATTTACTAACCTAAACCAGGTCAACGTGTATCTAATACACCTCTATCATTTACTATCCTAAACCAGTTCAACGTGTATCTAATACACCTCTATCATTTACTAACCTAAACCAGGTCAACGTGTATCTAATACACCTCTATCATTTACTAACCTAAACCAGGTCAACGTGTATCTAATACACCTCTATCATTTACTAACCTAAACCAGTTCAACGTGTATCTAATACACCTCTATCATTTACTAACCTAAACCAGGTCAACGTGTATCTAATACACCTCTATCATTTACTAACCTAAACCAGGTCAACGTGTATCTAATACACCTCTATCATTTACTAACCTAAACCAGGTCAACGTGTATCTAATACATCTCTATCATTTACTAACCTACACCAGTTCAACGTGTATCTAATACACCTCTATCATTTACTAACCTAAACCAGTTCAACGTGTATCTAATACACCTCTATCATTTACTACCCTAAACCAGTTCAACGTGTATCTAATACACCTCTATCATTTACTAACCTAAACCAGTTCAACATGTATCTAATACACCTCTATCATTTACTAACCTAAACCAGTTCAACGTGTATCTAATACACCTCTATCATTTACTAACCTAAACCAGTTCAACATGTATCTAATACACCTCTATCATTTACTTCCCTAAACCAGTTCAACGTGTATCTAATACACCTCTATCATTTACTAACCTAAACCAGTTCAACATGTATCTAATACACCTCTATCATTTACTAACCTACACCAGGTCAACGTGTATCTAATACACCTCTATCATTTACTAACCTACACCAGTTCAACGTGTATCTAATACACCTCTATCATTTACTAACCTAAACCAGTTCAACATGTATCTAATACATCTCTATCATTTACTTCCCTAAACCAGTTCAACGTGTATCTAATACACCTCTATCATTTACTACCCTAAACCAGTTCAACGTGTACCTAATACACCTCTATCATTTACTAACCTACACCAGTTCAACGTGTATCTAATACATCTCTATCATTTACTTCCCTAAACCAGTTCAACATGTACCTAATACACCTCTATCATTTACTAACCTAAACCAGGTCAACGTGTATCTAATACACCTCTATCATTTACTAACCTAAACCAGTTCAACGTGTATCTAATACACCTCTATCATTTACTAACCTAAACCAGTTCAACATGTATCTAATACACCTCTATCATTTACTAACCTAAACCAGTTCAACGTGTATCTAATACACCTCTATCATTTACTAACCTAAACCAGTTCAACGTGTATCTAATACACCTCTATCATTTACTAAACTAAACCAGTTCAACATGTATCTAATACACCTCTATCATTTACTAACCTAAACCAGGTCAACGTGTATCTAATACATCTCTATCATTTACTAACCTACACCAGTTCAACGTGTATCTAATACACCTCTATCATTTACTAACCTAAACCAGTTCAACGTGTATCTAATACACCTCTATCATTTACTAAACTAAACCAGTTCAACATGTATCTAATACACCTCTATCATTTACTAACCTAAACCAGGTCAACGTGTATCTAATACATCTCTATCATTTACTAACCTACACCAGTTCAACATGTATCTAATACACCTCTATCATTTACTAACCTACACCAGTTCAACATGTCTTCAACGTGTATCTAATACACCTCTATCATTTACTAACCTAAACCAGTTCAACATGTATCTAATACACCTCTATCATTTACTTCCCTAAACCAGTTCAACGTGTATCTAATACACCTCTATCATTTACTTCCCTAAACCAGTTCAACGTGTATCTAATACACCTCTATCATTTACTAAACTAAACCAGTTCAACATGTATCTAATACACCTCTATCATTTACTAACCTAAACCAGGTCAACGTGTATCTAATACACCTCTATCATTTACTAACCTAAACCAGGTCAACGTGTATCTAATACACCTCTATCATTTACTAACCTAAACCAGTTCAACGTGTATCTAATACACCTCTATCATTTACTACCCTAAACCAGTTCAACGTGTATCTAATACACCTCTATCATTTACTAACCTAAACCAGTTCAACATGTATCTAATACACCTCTATCATTTACTAACCTAAACCAGTTCAACGTGTATCTAATACACCTCTATCATTTACTAACCTAAACCAGTTCAACATGTATCTAATACACCTCTATCATTTACTTCCCTAAACCAGTTCAACGTGTATCTAATACACCTCTATCATTTACTAACCTAAACCAGTTCAACATGTATCTAATACACCTCTATCATTTACTAACCTACACCAGGTCAACGTGTATCTAATACACCTCTATCATTTACTTCCCTAAACCAGTTCGACGTGTATCTAATACACCTCTATCATTTACTAACCTAAACCAGTTCAACGTGTATCTAATACACCTCTATCATTTACTAACCTAAACCAGTTCAACGTGTATCTAATACACCTCTATCATTTACTAACCTAAACCAGTTCAACGTGTATCTAATACACCTCTATCATTTACTAACCTAAACCAGTTCAACGTGTATCTAATACACCTCTATCATTTACTAACCTAAACCAGGTCAACGTGTATCTAATACACCTCTATCATTTACTAACCTACACCAGTTCAATGTGTATCTAATACACCTCTATCATTTACTAACCTAAACCAGTTCAACGTGTATCTAATACACCTCTATCATTTACTAACCTAAACCAGTTCAACGTGTATCTAATACACCTCTATCATTTACTAACCTAAACCAGGTCAACGTGTATCTAATACACCTCTATCATTTACTATCCTAAACCAGTTCAACGTGTATCTAATACACCTCTATCATTTACTAACCTAAACCAGGTCAACGTGTATCTAATACACCTCTATCATTTACTAACCTAAACCAGGTCAACATGTATCTAATACACCTCTATCATTTACTAACCTAAACCAGTTCAACGTGTATCTAATACACCTCTATCATTTACTAACCTAAACCAGGTCAACGTGTATCTAATACACCTCTATCATTTACTAACCTAAACCAGGTCAACGTGTATCTAATACACCTCTATCATTTACTAACCTAAACCAGGTCAACGTGTATCTAATACATCTCTATCATTTACTAACCTACACCAGTTCAACATGTATCTAATACACCTCTATCATTTACTAACCTAAACCAGTTCAACGTGTATCTAATACACCTCTATCATTTACTACCCTAAACCAGTTCAACGTGTATCTAATACACCTCTATCATTTACTAACCTAAACCAGTTCAACATGTATCTAATACACCTCTATCATTTACTAACCTAAACCAGTTCAACGTGTATCTAATACACCTCTATCATTTACTAACCTAAACCAGTTCAACATGTATCTAATACACCTCTATCATTTACTTCCCTAAACCAGTTCAACGTGTATCTAATACACCTCTATCATTTACTAACCTAAACCAGTTCAACATGTATCTAATACACCTCTATCATTTACTAACCTACACCAGGTCAACGTGTATCTAATACACCTCTATCATTTACTAACCTACACCAGTTCAACGTGTATCTAATACACCTCTATCATTTACTAACCTAAACCAGTTCAACATGTATCTAATACACCTCTATCATTTACTTCCCTAAACCAGTTCAACGTGTATCTAATACACCTCTATCATTTACTACCCTAAACCAGTTCAACGTGTACCTAATACACCTCTATCATTTACTAACCTACACCAGTTCAACGTGTATCTAATACATCTCTATCATTTACTTCCCTAAACCAGTTCAACATGTACCTAATACACCTCTATCATTTACTAACCTAAACCAGGTCAACGTGTATCTAATACACCTCTATCATTTACTAACCTAAACCAGTTCAACGTGTATCTAATACACCTCTATCATTTACTAACCTAAACCAGTTCAACATGTATCTAATACACCTCTATCATTTACTAACCTAAACCAGTTCAACGTGTATCTAATACACCTCTATCATTTACTAACCTAAACCAGTTCAACGTGTATCTAATACACCTCTATCATTTACTAAACTAAACCAGTTCAACATGTATCTAATACACCTCTATCATTTACTAACCTAAACCAGGTCAACGTGTATCTAATACATCTCTATCATTTACTAACCTACACCAGTTCAACGTGTATCTAATACACCTCTATCATTTACTAACCTAAACCAGGTCAACGTGTATCTAATACACCTCTATCATTTACTATCCTAAACCAGTTCAACGTGTATCTAATACACCTCTATCATTTACTAACCTAAACCAGGTCAACGTGTATCTAATACACCTCTATCATTTACTAACCTAAACCAGGTCAACGTGTATCTAATACACCTCTATCATTTACTAACCTAAACCAGTTCAACGTGTATCTAATACACCTCTATCATTTACTAACCTAAACCAGGTCAACGTGTATCTAATACACCTCTATCATTTACTAACCTAAACCAGGTCAACGTGTATCTAATACACCTCTATCATTTACTAACCTAAACCAGGTCAACGTGTATCTAATACATCTCTATCATTTACTAACCTACACCAGTTCAACATGTATCTAATACACCTCTATCATTTACTAACCTAAACCAGTTCAACGTGTATCTAATACACCTCTATCATTTACTACCCTAAACCAGTTCAACGTGTATCTAATACACCTCTATCATTTACTAACCTAAACCAGTTCAACATGTATCTAATACACCTCTATCATTTACTAACCTAAACCAGTTCAACGTGTATCTAATACACCTCTATCATTTACTAACCTAAACCAGTTCAACATGTATCTAATACACCTCTATCATTTACTTCCCTAAACCAGTTCAACGTGTATCTAATACACCTCTATCATTTACTAACCTAAACCAGTTCAACATGTATCTAATACACCTCTATCATTTACTAACCTACACCAGGTCAACGTGTATCTAATACACCTCTATCATTTACTAACCTACACCAGTTCAACGTGTATCTAATACACCTCTATCATTTACTAACCTAAACCAGTTCAACATGTATCTAATACACCTCTATCATTTACTTCCCTAAACCAGTTCAACGTGTATCTAATACACCTCTATCATTTACTACCCTAAACCAGTTCAACGTGTACCTAATACACCTCTATCATTTACTAACCTACACCAGTTCAACGTGTATCTAATACATCTCTATCATTTACTTCCCTAAACCAGTTCAACATGTACCTAATACACCTCTATCATTTACTAACCTAAACCAGGTCAACGTGTATCTAATACACCTCTATCATTTACTAACCTAAACCAGTTCAACGTGTATCTAATACACCTCTATCATTTACTAACCTAAACCAGTTCAACATGTATCTAATACACCTCTATCATTTACTAACCTAAACCAGTTCAACGTGTATCTAATACATCTCTATCATTTACTAACCTAAACCAGTTTAACGTGTATCTAATACACCTCTATCATTTACTAACCTAAACCAGGTCAACGTGTATCTAATACATCTCTATCATTTACTAACCTACACCAGTTCAACGTGTATCTAATACACCTCTATCATTTACTAACCTACACCAGTTCAACGTGTATCTAATACACCTCTATCATTTACTAACCTACACCAGTTCAACGTGTATCTAATAAACCTCTATCATTTACTAACCTACACCAGTTCAACGTGTATCTAATACACCTCTATCATTTACTAACCTAAACCAGGTCAACGTGTACCTAATACACCTCTATCATTTACTAACCTAAACCATTTCAACATGTCTTCAACGTGTCTTCAAACATAACCTAAACCAGTTCAACGTGTCTTCAACATGTCTTCAAACGTAACCTAAACCAATTCAACATGTCTTCAACATGTCTTCAAACATAACCTAAACCAGTTCAACGTGTCTTCAACATGTCTTCAAACGTAACCTAAACCAATTCAACATGTCTTCAACATGTCTTCAAACATAACCTAAACCAGTTCAACGTGTCTTCAACATGTCTTCAAACATAACCTAAAGCAGTTCAACATGTCTTCAACATGTCTTCAAATGTAACCTAAACCAATTCAACATGTCTTCAACATGTCTTCAAACATAACCTAAACCAGTTCAACATGTCTTCAACGTGTCTTCAAACATAACCTAAACCAGTTCAACATGTCTTCAAACATAACCTAAACCAGTTCAAGATGTCTTCAACGTGTCTTCAAACATAACCTAAACCAGTTCAACATGTCTTCAACATGTCTTCAAACATAACCTAAACCAGTTCAACATGTCTTCAAACGTAACCTAAACCAATTCAACATGTCTTCAACGTGTCTTCAAACATAACCTAAACCAGTTCAACATGTCTTCAACGTGTCTTCAAACATAACCTAAACCAGTTCAACGTGTCTTCAACGTGTCTTCAAACATAACCTACACCAGTTCAACATGTCTTCAAACATAACCTAAACCAGTTCAACATGTCTTCAAACGTAACCTAAACCAGTTCAACATGTCTTCAACGTGTCTTCAAACATAACCTAAACCAGTTCAACATGTCTTCAAACGTAACCTAAACCAGTTCAACATGTCTTCAAACGTAACCTAAACCAGTTCAACATGTCTTCAACGTGTCTTCAAACATAACCTACAACAGTTCAACATGTCTTCAAACATAACCTAAACCAGTTCAACATGTCTTCAAACGTAACCTAAACCAATTCAACATGTCTTCAACGTGTCTTCAAACATAACCTAAACCAGTTCAACATGTCTTCAACGTGTCTTCAAACATAACCTAAACCAGTTCAACGTGTCTTCAACGTGTCTTCAAACATAACCTAAACCAGTTCAACATGTCTTCAAACATAACCTAAACCAGTTCAACATGTCTTCAAACATAACCTAAACCAGTTCAACGTGTCTTCAACATGTCTTCAAACATAACCTAAACCAGTTCAACATGTCTTCAAACATAACCTAAACCAGTTCAACATGTCTTCAAACATAACCTAAACCAGTTCAACATGTCTTCAAACATAACCTAAACCAGTTCAACGTGTCTTCAACATGTCTTCAAACATAACCTAAACCAGTTCAACATGTCTTCAACGTGTCTTCAAACATAACCTAAACCAGTTCAACGTGTCTTCAACATGTCTTCAAACATAACCTAAACCAGTTCAACGTGTCTTCAACATGTCTTCAAACATAACCTAAACCAGTTCAATGTGTCTTCAACATGTCTTCAAACATAACCTACACCAGTTCAACATGTCTTCAAACATAACCTAAACCAGTTCAACGTGTCTTCAACATGTCTTCAAACATAACCTACACCAGTTCAACATGTCTTCAAACATAACCTAAACCAGTTCAACGTGTCTTCAACGTGTCTTCAAACATAACCTACACCAGTTCAACATGTCTTCAAACATAACCTAAACCAGTTCAACATGTCTTCAAACATAACCTAAACCAATTCAACATGTCTTCAACGTGTCTTCAAACATAACCTAAACCAGTTCAACATGTCTTCAACATGTCTTCAAACATAACCTAAACCAGTTCAACATGTCTTCAACATGTCTTCAAACATAACCTAAACCAGTTCAACGTGTCTTCAACATGTCTTCAAACATAACTTAAACCAGTTCAACATGTCTTCAAACATAACCTAAACCAGTTCAACGTGTCTTCAAACATAACCTACACCAGTTCAACATGTCTTCAAACATAACCTAAACCAGTTCAACGTGTCTTCAACGTGTCTTCAAACATAACCTACACCAGTTCAACATGTCTTCAAACATAACCTAAACCAATTCAACATGTCTTCAACATGTCTTCAAAAATAACCTAAACCAGTTCAACGTGTCTTCAACATGTCTTCAAACATAACCTAAACCAGTTCAACATGTCTTCAACGTGTCTTCAAACATAACCTAAACCAGTTCAACGTGTCTTCAACATGTCTTCAAACATAACCTAAACCAGTTCAACATGTCTTCAAACATAACCTAAACCAGTTCAACATGTCTTCAACGTGTCTTCAAACATAACCTAAACCAGTTCAACATGTCTTCAACGTGTCTTCAAACATAACCTAAACCAGTTCAACGTGTCTTCAAACATAACCTAAACCAGTTCAACGTGTCTTCAACATGTCTTCAAACATAACCTAAACCAGTTCAACGTGTCTTCAACATGTCTTCAAACATAACCTAAACCAGTTCAACGTGTCTTCAACATGTCTTCAAACATAACCTAAACCATTTCAACATGTCTTCAACATGTCTTCAAACATAACCTAAACCAGTTCAACGTGTCTTCAACATGTCTTCAAACATAACCTAAACCAGTTCAACGTGTCTTCAACGTGTCTTCATCAGACACGTCAGCAAATGATCACATTTAAACCCCGAAAAGCTGTATTAATAAACGAGGAGGAAATAGAAGGCGAAATGGTTTGGCTTCAACCAACAACATCAACAGCCAGCGTTTTCTGCAACACCCCAACCATGCAGGACTGAGGCAGGGAGGTAGGAAGAGAGAGGGAGAGTCACTGAAGCAAAGACAGAGCATGCACTTGAATGATTGAGGTTACACAGGTGACCTCATAAACTAAGATCTATGGCAGATTCCCAAGGTGGAACACTGAATTATGCTGTCATTAAAGGACAGGTCCAGTTGCCAAGGTTAGTATGTAAAGTATAATGATCTTCCTGTTCCTCTTCCAGTCTCTCATTAGTCCTGTTCATGGGCCAACTGAGATTATACCTTGAACTTCCTTTGCTATCACTAAGTCCCCGCTGGGGATAGCTGTGAATGGCTCCGCTAGGGCCGTTTATATCCAGATATCTCAGGCCTGGTAGGCAGGTTTACCGCTGCCTGGTGACGATATGGATATATCCCAAAATGACACCCTATCCCCTATATTATAGTGCACTACTTTGACCAGAAGCCTATGAAACCTGGTCAAAAGTAGTGCACTAAATAGGGAATAGGGTGCCATTCCGGACACAACCTGTGTGAGATCTGCCACCCCCCCCCCCACTGATCATGGCATTAAGCCCATAAAAAACGACCTACGTTTTGAGTTATGTTACGTCCTCATTTATAAAAAAGGACCACTGGAGATGGCCCTCTTGCGTTGTATCAATGTGAATCAATTTGTTCAGAATTACAACCATTTGATATGTCTCCTTGGGCATTTTAGTGATCACACAACATCCCTCATTGAATAGAGTTAGTATAATGCTATGACATACAGTACCAGTCAAAAGTTTAGACACACCTACTCATTCCAGGGTTTGTATAGATTTTTGACTATTTTCTACATTGTAGAATAGGAGTGAAGTCATCAAAACTATGAACTAACACACATGGAATCATGTAGTAAGTAAAAAAGTGTTAAACAAATCAAAATATATATTATATTCTAGATTCTTCAAAGTAGCCAACCTTTAACTTTATGACAGCTTTGCACACTCTTGGCATTCTCTCAATCAGCGTCATGAGGAATGCTTTTCCAACAGTCTTGAAGGAGTTCCCACATATGCTGAGCACTTGTTGGCTGCTTTTCCTTCACTCTGCGGTCCAACTTATCCCAAACCATCTCAATTGGGTTAAGAATGGGTGATTGTGGCCAGATCATCCGATGCAGCACTCCGTCACTTTCCTTGGTCAAACGGCATTTATACAGCCTGGAGGTGCCTTTTGGATCATTACCCTGTTGAAAACAAATGATAGTCCCACTAAGCGCAAACCAGATGGGATGGCGTATCGCTGCAAAGTGCTGTGGTAGCCATACTGGTTAAGTATGCCTTGAATTCTAAGTAAATCACTGACAGTGTCACCAGCAAAGCACCCCCACACCATCACACCGCCTCCTCCATGCTTCACAGTGGCAGTTAGTCTAGTGGGGCAGCAGGTAGCCTAGTGGTTAGAGCGTTGGGCCAGGAACCAAAAGAAAAGGTTGCTAGATTGAATCCCTGAAAAATCTGTCATTCTGCCCCTGAACAAGGCGGTTAACCCACTGTTCCTAGGCTATCATTGCAAATCATAACTTGTTCTTAACTGACTTGCCTCGATAAATAAAGGTTAACTTAAAGAGGTTGCGATTTTTTTCAGCTTTTTGTTAAAAATCGCGCAAAATTTCAACGTCCTGCTACTCATGCCAGGAATATAGTATATGCATATGATTAGTATGTGTGGATAGAAAACACTCTGAAGTTTATAAAACTGGTTAAATCATGTCTGTGACTATAACAGAACGTGTGTAGGAGGCAAAATCCCAAGGAAAACTGTTCACAAAAAACCCCCAAAAATATCTTTCCGCCAGTCTCTGTATGTCTATGGCAAGGGAAAATAGATAGCGTCCAGTTTACAGTTCCTACAGCTTCCACACGATGTCGCCAGTACTGGCAATTGGGTTGAAGTTTATCCTTGGTTAAATGAGAAATAGGCACTTCCTGTCGTCGAGTACACCGGAGGAAGTTATGAAAGGGAGAATATGGATCATGATTTCAAGACTCGCTGCTATTGAATACAGATCGCCCCGTGATCAATTTGATCGATTATTAACGTTTACTAATACCTAAAGTTGGATTACAAAAGTAGTTTGAAGTGTTTTGTCAAAGTTTATAGGCAACTTTTTTAATTTTAAAAAATGACGTTGCGTTTTGGAACGGTGCTTTTTCATGGATCAGACGGGCTTCATAAATGGACATTTTGGGTATACATGGACGGATTTAATCGAAAAAAATACCCAATTGTGATGTTTATGGGACATATAGGAGTGCCAACAAAGAAGCTCGTCAAAGGTAATGAATGTTTTATATTTTATTTCTGCGTTTTGTGTAGCGCCGGCTACGCTAATTATTTTGTTTACGTCCCCTTCAGGTATTTCGGGGGGTGCATGCTATCAGATAATAGCTTCTCATGCTTTCGCCGAAAAGCATTTTAAAAATCTGACATGTTGGCTAGATTCACAACGAGTGTAGCTTTAATTGAGTACCCTGCATGTGTGTTTTAATTAAAGTTTGAGTTGTATCGAGTACTATTAGTTGTCACTCTGAAATGTCCGCTGATGTTGATCCCTGTACAGGGACAGCAGCCATAATTAAATAAAAAATGAAAAAAAAAAAAACAGTGGGAACCTAACATGTGGAGATCAACCATTCACCTGCGTCGCACAAAGACATGGCGGTTTGAACCAAAAATCTCAAATTTGGACTCGTCAGATTAATGTGAAATGGTTGTGTTTCTTGGCCAAAGCAAGTCTCTTCTACTTATTGGTGTCCTTTAGTAGTGGTTTCGTTGCAGCAATTCAACCGTGAAGGCCTGATTCATGCACGTCTCCTCTGAACAATTGATGTTGAGATGTGTCTGTTACTTGAACTCTGTGAAACATTTTTTGGCCGCTGCAATTTCTGACGCTGGTAACTCTAATGGTTTTTGTACAATAACAGTATAATAACAACAGTATACGAACAGTATATTAATACATAATAACAGTATAATAACACATGTATTACCAAATATTTATAATAAGATGTATAACAACAGTATATCAACATGCACAATAACACATATAATAACATGCATAATAACATGTATTATAACCGTATAATAACATACATAATACACAATAACATGTATAATAACAGTATAATAACAAGGTTAAGTGCAATTTGTGTGCAATAACAGTAGGCCAATTTAACTCATCAGCATGTTTGATAGGACATCACCAAGGAAGTGTCAAGAACTGTACATATGGAAGTACACTGTAATTAAAGTACATATTTCAGTCATGTACGGGTCATCAGCATGCACACATGAAATGGTCCTATTCAAACAACAGGAACACTCAGTATTTTAATGGTTTAAACTTCACCATCCTGGCAGAGGGAACTGATCGGGGCTGAATAGATACACATGGTTGTTCATTTGGGAAAGTCTGGAGTGATAATGCTTAGTATAATTGTTATGAATGGAATTTTGCTTATTAGAGTATGATTTTGTAACACCAAAAAGACATCTGAACAGAGATGTTTATCTGATATATTTAACGACTACTCACACAGCTACTACACCTGCTGTATTATCCCCTGCTAAGAGTGGACTTCATCTCAAGACCGGGCAGCAAAATGAAAAACACTTGAAACCGTGAGTGTTACTGGTGGCAAATGGCCCTAATACGTTAGGATTTTTTTTGGGACACTGTGTGAATTGTTCCACCTGCCACGATTTGGATTCAAATTGGTTGAATCCAGGAACACAGGGTTGGTGATGATGTTTCCTGGTTTGTGAGGAGTGTATATATTCCTACTGTGAAATGGTTCCCAGAATAGCACATGTCGTATGAGAACACAGAGGCGTTCCGAAAGACAAACAGGATACGAAATCCCTAATTCCTCTGAAGACAAGAGACTTGTATAGCTCCTTCTAAGATGCTGCAATCAAAACAAGGCCATTACCGTATCCTTGCAAGGCAGAGTACGAATGGGAAGAAAATGGGCTACACGCTAGGCTACAAATTCTAAGCTACACATTACCATGGTTGTGTTGTCTAGAGATGCTCCGCGATACATTACCATGGTTGTGTTGTGAAGGTGTTCTTTTATTCATCTTTGAATTTCCTCTCTGAAACCATATCTTTGTGTAGGGTGCCGTCATTCAGATGGGACATTAAACGAGTGTCCTGACTCTCTTTGGTCACTAAAGATCTTATGGCACTTATGGTAAGAGTAGGTGTGTTAACCCCGGTGTCCTGGCTACATTTCCCAATATGGCCCTCATACTTCATGGCCACCTAATCATCCCTAGCTTCCAATTGGTTCATTCATCCCCCCTCCTCTCCCCTGTCACTATTTCCCAGGTTGTTGCTGTAAAAGAGAATGTGTTCTCGGTCAACTTCCCTGGTAAAATAAAAACAACTTGTAAATACATGTCTTTCATTGGAGCGAGAGACGGCCATCTTTGTCAGCCAAAGGCTTTCTTCTTCTTCAACTACAGCAGTCTCAGCAAGTTGTGGTATTAGACCTACTTTGTGAATGTTTGACACATAATCAAATCACAGTAAAGATGGTTTGATTTACAGTTATTTTTGTTTGGCTATTTCGAGAAAAGCCTCACCAGGAGAATAGTCCAACTGTACAACATATATTATTCTCTGTCAACTTTTAGCAGGCTGTTTGGCACAGAGAATGTACTCTATATGTCAGTGAACATAATATTAATATTATGTTTACTCATATATTATGTTCACTGTAATATTAATTGATCATGGTAGTGGCTATGTCCTTCAAGGACATGCATTGTCTGTGCCCCAAATGGCACCCTATCACCTATGTACTGGGCTCTCGAGTGGCGCAGTGGTCTAAGGCACTGCATCTCAGTGCTAGAGGTGTCACTACAGACACCCGGGTTTGATTCCAGGCTTTATCACAACCGGACGTGATTGGGAGTCCCATAGGGCGGCAACGCAATTGGCCCAGTGTCCTCCGGCTTAGGGTTTGGCCGGTGTAGGGCCTTCATTGTAAATAAGAATTTGTTCTTAACTGACTTGCCTAGTTAAATAAAAAACATAAATAATTAGTGTACTATTTTGAGCAGGGCTTACAGGGCTTTTATATAAGGAATAGGTTGATGTTTGGGATGCATACTTTGGCTTCTCAGGGATTCCTCAAAAATCCTTTAAACATCATGTTTAAGCATTTTTTAAGCATCAGTCTGACAAGAAAAAACAGGTGCTTTTGTTGGAGTGGCTTTGCTAAACCTGTGGCATAACTCACTATGTGGCAACCTAGCCTAGCAGTGCATCATTAAGGTTGAGATGCTTGAAAGTATCATAAGTATAATGCAATGCTAAGTGCTACGTGATACATGTAGTTTCTTGACTTGACTCAAGCTTCCCAATATGGCCTTAGCGTAGCTAAACTTGCTAGTTAGTATAGGCCATTGTAGTATGTAAGGTAGCTAGCAAGATACACCAATCTACGCTAGCTGCTTGGTACCTTTTTTAGCTAAATCAGCTAATCACACTAGTATATGGTCAGTGACGGTGGCTAGCCAGACAACTTATTCGGTAAGTTACCAAAAAGTTAGCAAAGTGGCCATATAAAGGTAGCCATATCAATCAAATCAAATGTAAAAAAAAAAAACTTCTTACATCAGCAGCAGTCACAAAGTGCTGTACAGAAACCCAGTCTAAAACCACAAACAGCAAGCTATGCAGGTGTAGAAGCACGGTGGCTAGGAACAACTCCCTAGAAAAGGCCAGAATTGGCCTGTCATTGTTTCGAAGGTATTTTTAATGGTCACTAATATTGACGAAATCCATTTTGTTTCCATGTCATGCACTCAAAAACACATACTCTCTTTCAAACAAGAACCACACGTTAATTAATTCCACCAATGTACATTTAAAGAAACGTTTAGGTATGTACTAGGTAGGCCTATACTATTGACCGAGAAAAAAAATGGAATTCACTTGTTCTCCTAACACAACGTTGTCTGACAGATGCCGTTATTTTATTAATGATTTAGAGCTGAACTTTACATTGTGCTGACACCAGCGATGGGATGGCTAAGCTGTGAATTAAGCCCCCCCCCAAATCCCTTCGATACCTCCTGGCAGAAGACTTGCACCGTCACTGATTCTCAAACATTTTTTTTTTCAACAGGACTGCTATTCTATATGCATCTCTTATTAAGGTACAGGGCCAAAAGTAGTGCACTATATATGGAATAGGGTGCCATTTGGGACTCATACCCTCCTCTACAGTATGTAGCCAGCCTGCGCTCCCCGTCCATCAAACTACCTGTTATAATCCTGCGTAATGAAAAAGCAGAATGTCACCTTGTCTCTCTGAGAGGCAGCTGATATCCTCCCCTTCTGCAAGTCACTTAGCACAAGCGCAGATCACATTTAATTAGAAAGAGGGGATTTAAATTGCCATGAATCAAACGCTGTGGGATTGACCAAACGTAAGGAACTTGGGGCCATGGGCCAGGTTTCCATGAGCTGCCTCACATCCATCCAAATCCCTTGAGCTACGGAGGTCAACAAGTCACAGAACAGCCACCTTAATTAATGATCACCAGGGTTCAACAAACCACCAGAATCTCAATGACCAACAGGTTGTGCGTCCCAAATTGCCTCCTATTCTCCATAGGGCTCTAGTCAAAAGAAGTGCAATATATAGGAACTATGGTGCCATTTAGGATTTATCCTATGATCTATTCTCTTCTAAGAAATATATGATAAGATAACACAAATAAGATAACACTAACAGTTTTCCTGTTTCAAATCCTCCTCATCAAAGTTATTTTGATCTACAAAAAAATAAGAAAAGTATCTCCTTTTAGTTAGACATTTTACAGTATTTTCTATATCACATACGTGGTAGGATTATTATGTGGTGGTCAGGTAATGGATCTTATTTTGTGCACTGAGGACGGATTGAGATGTTCGGTGACGGGTCTGTCGCTAACTAATCCATTTTCCAACATTTTCTGCGGAGAAGTAGAAGCAGGGTCATTTTTGTCATGCCTGTTAACCTGTCAAAGTGGGTGCATATTTTTACCACGTAGCCAACACCTTTTGTTGGTGGTTGATTTTACTCTCATTATGTTTCACCGACCCCATCAATAATAACCCCACAGCTGTCAAAGTCCATTAATGCACATCTACACGAGGAGGAGTGCAAATATTAATATTCAGGCATATCAGTTTTCATAACGCAGCTCGTGAGATGGATTGGACAGACACTAAAATGAATTTTCTTTTGAATCAATTCTGAGACAGTAACACACAGCCAGACGTATTGGATCAAGGTAAAATATTATTCATACTTATTTATCTATTTTACAGAAGGCTTGGGTTCTGTGGAACCCTTTAAATCAAATGTGATTTAAAGGGTTCCACAGAAGGCTTGGGTTCCACAGAAGGCTTGGGTTCCACAGAAGGCTTGGGTTCCACATAAGGCTTGGGTTCCACAGAAGACTTGGGTTCTGAGGAACCCTTTAAATCAAATCAAATGTGATTTAAAGGGTTCCACAGAAGGCTTGGGTTCCACAGAAGGCTTGGGTTCCACATAAGGCTTGGGTTCCACAGAAGACTTGGGTTCTGAGGAACCCTTTAAATCAAATCAAATGTGATTTAAAGGGTTCCACAGAAGGCTTGGGTTCCACAGAAGGCTTGGGTTCCACAGAAGGCTTGGGTTCCACAGAAGGCTTGGGTTCCACATAAGGCTTGGGTTCCACAGAAGGCTTGGGTTCCACAGAAGGCTTGGGTTCCACATAAGGCTTGGGTTCCACAGAAGGCTTGGGTTCCACAGAAGGCTTGGGTTCCACAGAAGGCTTGGGTTCCACAGAAGGCTTGGTTCTGTGGAACACTTTAGTGTTGGACAGCTACTTTTGTTTCTGAAAATTAAACAAATACAAATATTGTGTAGAATAAAAATGTAAAAAAAACACATTTCTCACAATATTTATTTTTTACTTTCTGTGCATGTTGAGTTCTACTTTTAGATTGATACTTAAATTAAAAATACATTGACCGTACAATTTTTACAAGACCATAATAATTTCATCATCTCGGAAGAAATTGTGATTTACTTCCACTCTTCACAGTCCAGTAAACTGTGAGAATACATTGGGAAATTCCTCCATTACATGACCATACTATACAGCTCTATAGCGAAGCTCTCTTTAGCCTCATCCAATCAGTGGTGTAAAGTACTGAAGTAAAAATACTATAAAATAATTAAGTCATTTTTTGGGGTTATCTGTACTTTGCTTTACTATTTATAATTTTGACAACTTTTACTTTTACTTCACTATATTCCTAAAGAAAATCGAGTACGTTTTACTCCATACATTTTCCCCGATACACATTTTGACAGGAAAATGGTCAAATTCACACATATCAAGAGAACACCCCCGGTCATCCCTACTGCCTCTGATCTGGTGGACTCACTAAACAGAGAACACCCCCGGTCATCCCTACTGACTCTGATCTGGTGGACTCACTAAACAGATAACATCCCCGGTCATCCCTACTGACTCTGATCTGGAGGACTCACTAAACAGAGAACACCCCCGGTCATCCCTACTGACTCTGATCTGGAGGACTCACTAAACAGAGAACACCCCCGGTCATCCCTACTGCCTCTGATCTGGTGGACTCACTAAACAGAGAACACCCCCGGTCATCCCTACTGACTCTGATCTGGAGGACTCACTAAACAGAGAACACCCCCGGTCATCCCTACTGACTCTGATCTGGTGGACTCACTAAACAGAGAACACCCCCGTTCATCCCTACTGTCTCTGATCTGGAGGACTCACTAAACAGAGAACACCCCCGGTCATCCCTACTGCCTCTGATCTGGTGGACTCACTAAACAGAGAACACCCCCGGTCATCCCTACTGCCTCTGATCTGGTGGACTCACTAAACAGAGAACACCCCCGTTCATCCCTACTGTCTCTGATCTGGAGGACTCACTAAACAGAGAACATCCCTGGTCATCCCTACTGACTCTGATCTGGAGGACTCACTAAACAGAGAACACCCCCGGTCATCCCTACTGACTCTGATCTGGTGGACTCACTAAACAGAGAACACCCCTGGTCCTCCCTACTGACTCTTATCTGGAGGACTCACTAAACAGAGAACACCCCTGGTCATCCCTACTGACTCTGATCTGGAGGACTCACTAAACAGAGAACACCCCTGGTCATCCCTACTGACTCTGATCTGGAGGACTCACTAAACAGAGAACACCCCTGTCATCCCTACTGACTCTGATCTGGTGGACTCACTAAACAGGGATGTTCTCTGTTTAGGTAGTCTGCCTGATCTGGAGGACTCACTAAACAGAGAACATCCCTGGTCATCCCTACTGACTCTGATCTGGAGGACTCACTAAACAGAGAACACCCCCGGTCATCCCTACTGACTCTGATCTGGTGGACTCACTAAACAGAGAACATCCCTGGTCATCTCCTGCCTTTGATCTGGCGGACTCACTAAACAGAGAACATCCCTGGTCATCCCTGCCTCTGATCTGGTGGACTCACTAAACACGAATGCTTTGTTTTTTAAATTATGTAATTAAACATAGGCACACGCACGCACACGCACGCACACACACACACACACACACACACACACACACACACACACACACACACACACACACACACACACACACACACACACACAATGACATGTGCACTGTATACACACATAAACATGGATTTAGTACTGTAGATATGTGGTAGCGGTGGAGAAAGGGGCCTGAGGGCAAACAGTGTGTTGTGAAATCTGTGAATGTAATGTTTTTAAAATTTTATAAACTGCCTTAATTTTGCTAGACCCCGGGAAGAGTAACTGCCGCCAGGGGATCCATTATACAGTTTTTTACAGTCACTTAATTAATAATTTCAGAACCTAGTGGTCATTTTTCAAAGCTCTAGACACAAAACTCAAAACGGTCATCAATTGTAACACAGGCTGTCCAATGTGCAAAACATTGCATTGTGCATTCATATCTTTAAGGAAATCTTGGACTCTTGCAGAATCATTGGTTCAAATAACTAATTTATCATGAAATACCACAGGAAACATTCATTTAGATCACCCACACACAAGATACCGATAGTTTCACTGTGTCGTTGTTCGTACAATCATTAAATATTGTAGTACAAAATATGTGATACATGTTTCATTATGCTACTACATGTAAATACATCACTGTAAAATGACTAGTAGAGAGAATACTACAGACACAGTGGAATCATTGAACACAATCTGAAATGTATTGATAAAATACAATATAATCACAACACAGGTTTAGTTGAATCAAAGCAAAAATAATTAGCTACAAAAAAAGAAAAAAACTACAGTAAAACATCAACTGCAGTGTTCCTCACTTGGCTTACTGTAAAACATCAACTGCAGTGTTCCTCACCTGGCTTACTGTAAAACATCACTGCAGTGTTCCTCACCTGGCTTACTGTAAAACATCACTGCAGTGTTCCGCACCTGGCTTACTGTAAAACATCACTGCAGTGTTCCTCACCTGGCTTACTGTAAAACATCACTGCAGTGTTCCTCACCTGGCTTACTGTAAAACATCACTGCAGTGTTCCTCACCTGGCTTACTGTAAAACATCACTGCAGTGTTCCTCACCTGGCTTACTGTAAAACATCACTGCAGTGTTCCTCACCTGGCTTACTGTAAAACATCACTGCAGTGTTCCTCACCTGGCTTACTGTAAAACATCACTGCAGTGTTCCTCACCTGGCTTACTGTAAAACATCACTGCAGTGTTCCTCACCTGGCTTACTGTAAAACATCACTGCAGTGTTCCTCACCTGGCTTACTGTAAAACATCACTGCAGTGTTCCTCACCTGGCTTACTGTAAAACATCACTGCAGTGTTCCTCACCTGGCTTACTGTAAAACATCACTGCAGTGTTCCTCACCTGGCTTACTGTAAAACATCACTGCAGTGTTCCTCACCTAGCTTACTGTAAAAAGCAAAACAAAGGATTGATTACTGTATTGATTACTGTATTTCCCTCAACTCTGTCTTGTGGATTTGGCCACAGGTTCTCATCCACATCACAATGGATGTTTTCATTAGCCAAACATCTTGGGAAGAATCTTCGGGCGAATCCAGGCCTGACACTGGTCTGCCTTGATGTCATTGCATGCATGGTCTGGAGAAGGGTGGCTTGTTCGTGAGGGCCCCTATCATATACCTTCCATCTTCATGTGGAGAAAAAAATCCTCAATTGGGTTAAGGAAAGGAGAGTATGGGGGTAAGTACAGGGTGGTAAATTGCGGTTGGGCCTGAAACCATGCTTGCATCATTCTGAGCATGGTGGAACATGACATTATCCCACACAATGACATAGGTCATGCCATCAGCTCTACAGACCTGATTTAGCTCATCAAGAAAGGTTACATTCGAACAGCGAATCATGTGGCTGCCTGCATCTCAATATATAGAGTATATAGAGTAGAGAGCTTTAGATGTTGTTCGACCAAACATTAGAACAGGCAAGATGCGTAATCTAAGCAGCTTTGACCGTGGTATGATTGTTGATGCCACACATGGTGATTCCAGCATCTCAGAAACAGCTGCCTTCCTGGGATTTTTATGCACTACAGTCTCTAGAGTTTACAGAGAATGGTGCGATAAACAAAACACATTCAGTGAGCGGCATTTCTGTGGGCAAAACCACCTTGTTAATGAGAGAGGTCAGAGGTCAGAGGAGAATGTCCAGACTCATTCAAGATAACAGAAAGGCCACACATGCTCAAATAACAGCTGTTTAAAACAGTGGTGTGCAGAATGGCATCTCTTAACGTACAACACCATGAATCATTCAGGCTGCTGTGGAGGCAAAAGGGGGTCCTACCCAGGACTAGATAGGTGTACTTAATAAAGTGGCCGGTGAGTGTACAGTAATGTCAAATCTGAAAACATGGTCTGGAAAAGTGGTACATGGGACCATAGAAACAGTGTCTGATAAAGAATGATGATGAAATATTACATCCATAGATAATGTCGTCCAGTTGGTTCAATGTTCCACGGTAATTGGTGTCAACGGATCTCGTTACCCTGAAACTTTCATGATCTAAACATGGAATATTGTTTGTCAGTTTCCATAAAACTATACATTAAGAGTAACGCAACAGTTACTTATCATTTTGAGCCGTTGTATCAATCTGATAGTTAGATCACTGTAACGAAATGAATAGACGGTCATCTCAGATGTAGTGTGTGAATTGCATTTTGAAATGGTAATACGTTGATGGTAAGTTGTGTCATTTTGAACAGGTGATTTTAGTTCAATGAACAAAATGATCTTAGCTTCATGTGTACTGTATCCAAGCAATTGGAGAGAAGAAAAAATAGTTTGAGTTTTGAAACATTTAGAATTTTGATCATCGGTTGTGAGTTTTGTGTCTAGAGTTTTGAATAAAGACATCAAGGTTCTGAAATTAGTGCCAAAGTGATTGTAAAAAAAGTGTAGATATAAATACAAATGACTGAGTGTTGGAGTGTGCCCCTGGCTATCCCTCAATAAAAAAAACATTTAATTTTTTTTTATTTTTTAAATTGGGCCGTCTGGTTTGCTTAATATACAGAATTTTAAATGGTTTATACTTTTACTTTGGATACATAAGGACGTTTTAGCATTTTACCATTTACTTTTGATACTTAAGTCCATTTAAAACCAAATAGACTTTTAGACTTTTTCTCAAGTAGTATTTCACTGGGTGACTTTCACTTTTACTTGAGTCATTTTCTATTAAGGATATCTTTACTTCAACTCAAGTATGACAATCGACTACTTTTTTTTCACCACTGCGTCCAATGTGCAAAGAAGTCACCATGTTATTAACATTTCCCCAGGATATCTGCAAGAAAGCCCTACCAGTACAACCCCTTCAGCGTTTTTCAAAACGATATTGCTTCGCATGATGAAGTGGTTATCGCATCATTGCACCAGGTATAAAACATGCAACGTTTATAGGTCCCACATTGAGATTGAATTAATATTCAGCGGCCATATTGTCTTTACTTCTGAACTCAGCAGGGGAAAAAAAAGGGAAATTAATTCACCAGCTACAACCATGTTTCATAATCCTCCAGGTACTTCCAGGATGTAGGGACTAGGTATCCTGATGTTCTAGGACATGTGTCCCAAATGGCTTCTTATTCCCTACATAGTGCACTCCTTTTCACCAGAGAACTGATGAAAAGTAGTGCACTATGTAGGGAATAGTGTTCCATTTGGGATGTAGCCTAGCTATCCTCCAGCAGTTACCATAACAACAGCGCCAGCTCTTCCCTGAGGTCCTCATGTGAGTTAGAGCCCTGTCTAGCTGGGCTCTCCCATGGGTTAATGGACCCCCTGCCTAGACCCATCCCTAAGCCCCCTACCAACCCCCTGCCATCTACCGAGCTCTGCACTTCCTCCAGTCTAAGCCCATATTCCTCATTATCACCGTGTTTCATGAGAGAAGATCGATAGGTAGATAGATAGACACGTGGATGTACTACACAGAGGAGATACATGGAGGTACTACACATAGAAGATACATGGAGGTACTACACAGAGGAGATACATGGAGGTACTACACAGAGGAGATACATGAAGGTACTACACAGAGGAGATACATGGAGGTACTAGAGACATAGGGGATACATGGAGGTACTACACCGAGGTGATACATGGAGGTGTTAAACAGAGGAGATACATGGAGGTACTACACAGAGGAGATACATGGAGGTACTAGAGGCCTAGGGGAGATCAGTCCAAACATCTTGTGAACTAAACACCAGGTGTTATTACACATTACTTTAGAACCCCTTAATAAAGGCACAGTCTGCCAGATTTATCAATGTTTACCATTGATTGCATAGTTACTGTATACTCACATGCTACAAATACCTAATTGCAGCCATTTACTGAGGTGATTAAGTCCTTTAAAAATGGTTTTGGCAACAAAGGGACAAGACTGTAAGATGAGAGTGACCTTAAAGCCATTCCTGGAGCCAATGAACCGGAGGACCAGGAACAGACTCACTCCTCCCACTTCAACAATTGATACAAACAGGATCAATGGTCACCACAAACAACAGAGTCACAATCCATGTTCACACATGCACGCACACACACACCGGCACACACACCCTGTCTACTATTGGACAGGTCTATCTATAATAGATAGCCTACTGCTTGTTGGTCCACTTGAGGCCGTAGCTGCATAGCAACACAACGGTCTTCAGGTTCTTAGTAAGATTCGCAGAAGGCTAACGCATAGTCAGAATATTCTTAAATATACTGAACAAAAATACAAACAACATGCAAAAAAAAAAAAACAACAACTGAGTTACAGTTCCTTTAAGGAAATCAACCAATTGAAATGAATGAAACAGGCGCTTATCTATGAATTTCACATGACTGGGAATACAGATATGCATCCGTTGGTCACAGACACCTTAAAAATAAATTAGGGGCGTGGATCAGAAAACTGGTCAGTATCTGGTGTGACCACCATTTGCCTAATGCAGCGTGACACATCTCTTTCATATAGAGTTGATCAGGTTGTTGATAGTGGCCTGTGGTATATTGTCCCTCTCAACGTTCCCTCAATTTTTTTTCCAGCACTGATCAAATTTCAGGTCTGATGAGCGCAAACTTGAATGTTGTGAAAATTCCTGCGTGCGTTTACTGTAAACACAGAGGTTATACCCAGTTTAAGTTACAGTTTTAACCAGGGACGCATCAAAAATATATATACAGTTTGATATAAAGTTTGGACATATCCCTACTCATTCAAGGATTTATCTTTATTTCTACTATGTTCAACATTGTAGAGTAATAGTGAAGACATCAAAACTATGAAATAACACATGTAGTAACCAAAAAAGTGATTAACAAATCAAAATGTATTTTAGATTTTATAGATTCTTCCAAGTAGCCAGCCTTTCTATTGATGACAGTTTTGCACAGTCTTGGCATTCTCTCAACCTGCTTCACCTGGAATGTGTTTCCAACACACTTGAACAAGTTCCCACAAATGCTGAGCACTTATTGGCTGCTTGTTCTTTACTCTGCGGTCCAACTCATCCCAAACCATCTCTATTGGGTTGAGGTCGGGTGATTGTGGAGGCCTGGTCATCCGCTGCAGCACTCCATCACTCTCCTTCTTGGTCAAATAGACCTGACACAGCTTGGAGGTGTGTTGGATCATTGTCCTGTTGAAAAACAAATGATAGTTGCACTAAGTGTAAACCAGATGGAATGATGTATCTCTGCATAATGCTGTGGTAGCCATGCTGGTTAAGTGTGCCTTGAATTCTAAATAAATCACAGACAGTGTCACCAGCAAAGGCCACCCAAATCATCACACCTACTCCATGCTTCACGGTGGGAACCACACATGCGCGGAGATCATCCATTCACCTACTCTGCGTCTCACAAAGACGCGGCGGTTGGAACAAAATATTTTGACTCAAATTTTGACTCATCAGACCAACGGACAGATTATCACCGGTCTAATGTCCATTGCTCGTGTTTCTTGGCCCAAGCAAGTATCTTATTCTTATTGGTGTCCTTTAGTAGTGGTTTCTTTGCAGCAATTCGACAATGAAGGCCTGATTCATGCAGTCTCCTCTGAACAGTTGATGTTGAGATGTGTTTGTTACTTGAACTCTGTGAAGCAGTTATTTGCGCTGCAGTTTCTGAGGCTGGTAACTCTAATGAACTTATCCTAACTCTAATGAACTCTAGGTCTTCCTTTCCTGTGGCGGTCCTCATGAGAGCCAGTTTCATCATAGCACTTGATGGTTTTTGCGACTGCACTTAAAGAAACTTTTAACGTTCTTGACATTTTCCGGATTGACTTATCATGACTTAAAGTAATGATGGACTGTCGTTTCTCTTTGCTTATTTGAGCTGTTCTTGCCATAACATTGACATGGTCTTTTACCAAATAGGTCTATCTGTATATCACCCCTACCTTGTCATAACACAACTGATTGGCTCAAACGCATTAAAGAAGGAAATAAATTCCACAAATTTACTTTTAACAAGGCACACCTGTTAAATTGAAATACATTCCACCTCATGAAGCTGGTTGAGAGAATACCAAAAGTGTGCAAAGCTGTCATCAAGGCAAAGGATGGCTACTTTGAAGAATCTCAAATATAAAATACATTTGTATTTGTTTAACACTTTCTTGGTTACCACATGATTCCATGTGTGTTATTTCATAGTTTTGATGTCTTCACTATTATTCTACAATGTAGAAAATAGTACAAATAAAGAAAAACCCTGGAATGACGTTTGAGTGGTACTGTACGTTTATCCAGCAGCAGACTATGATCAATAATCTTTTTATCATACATTTCTCTCAGCCAATCATCAGTAATTTGTGTAAGTGTTCTGCCTGTTGAATGTCTTTCCCTATAAGTGTGCTGAAAGTCTGTTGTCAATTTGTTTACTGTAAAATAGCATTTGTATCTGGTGAAACACCATTTTTTCCAGAAATTTACTAAAGCTTGGTAACAGGCTGATTGGTCGGCTATTTGAGCCAGTAAAGAGGTCTTTACTCTTCTTGGGAAGCGGAATGACTTTATCTTCCCTCCAGGTCTGAGGGCGCACACTTTCTAGTAGGCTTAAATTGAAAATATAGCAAATAAGAGTGGCAATATCGTCCCCTATTATCTTCAGTAATTTTCCATCCAGATTGTCAGATCCCGGTGGCTTGTCATTGTTGATAGACAACAATTATTTGTTCACCTCTTCTACACTGACTTTACGGAATTCAAAAGTACAACGCCTCTAGTTCAGTCAGATATACTTGGATATCTCGCTGGCATGTGAGCCATTTGATTCAATGAATTATGGAGCTAGTTAGATTATTTTTCCCAAAAACTTCATTTAAGCTGACTATCATTCTATCATTTATTTTTGTTTCATAGTATACGCATTTATTTAGTTTAGTCACATGATTTCTCAATTTGCAGTACGTTTATCAATCAGTTTTCAAGTGATGTACTGGGCCAAGGGGATTTTTACTGTCATTTTCTTAGTGGGCCTATGTTTATTAGTACCTGGAATAAGCAATTTCCTAAATGCAGCACCTGATTACACACCACTAGGCAAATCTGTTAAGAACAAATTCTTATTTTCAATGACGGCCTAGGAATAGTGGGATAACTGCCTGTTCAGGGGCAGAACAACCTTGTCAGCTCGGGGGTTTGAACTTGCAACCTTCCGGTTACTAGTCCAACGCTCTAACCACTAGGCTACCCTGCCGCCCCAAAATGTATAACATAAGAATCACTACAAAACGTATTGTCAAATCAAATCAAACTTTATTTGCCACATGCCACCGAATACAACAAGTGTAGACTTTACCATGAAATGCTTTACTGACCAGCCCTTAACCAACAGTGCAGTTCAAGAAGAAGAAAATATTTACCAAGTAGGCTAAAATAAAAAGTAATAATAAAAAGTAAGACATTATGTCACGAATCCCGTTTCCTGAGTCTGTTTTTTACCTATGTTCTGTCCTGGAGAGTTTTTCCGGCGTCCTGGAACGCACCCTGTCTGGTTGCCGGGCAATGTAGCCCGTTGGGGTTTCTGATTACCCGCACCTGTATCCCATCAGCTATCTGCACACCTGGTCCTGATCATCATCTCTCCTCTTCATAAGCCCGGACCTGACATCCATTCCCTGCCGGATCGTTAGCCATGAACAGTATGTTGTGCCAGAGTATCAGCCTCAAGTTGGATAGAAGTTGTTTTGTTGTTTGTTATGTATTGCTTGCCTTGAACTTACCTCTGTTTGTTCTGTCTTCAGTTACTCACCCGGATCATTTACCTCATTCCCGCCTGGTCGTCAGAAGATTCCGCTTCCCCATTGGATCCACCTATTTACTCCCATCAACTCATCACCGCTACCCGCTACACCACCTGGATATATCTACCCATTCACTTGTAAATAAATACTCACCTTTTTTCTACTCTCCTTGTCCTGGTCTGCTTCTGGGTTCGACTTTGAAGAATCGTGACACATTAAGAATAACATTACCAAGTCAGTGTGCAGGGGTACAGGCTAGTTGAGGTAATCTGTAGATGTAGGTGGTGGCGAAGTGACTATGCATAGGTAAGAAACAAACAGCAAGTAGCATTAGTCTATAACTTGGTGATTGGAGTCTCTGACAATCTTATGTGCTTTCCTCTTACACCGCCTATTATATAGATCCAGGATGGCAGGAAGCTTGGCTCAAGTGATGTACTGGGCCATTCGCACTACCCTCTGTAGTGCCTTATGGTCAGATGCCGAGTGGTTGCCATACCAGGCGGTGATGCAACCGGTCAGGATGCTCTCGAAGGTGCAGCTATAGAACCTTTTGAGGATCTGGGGACCATGCCAAATCTTTTCAGTCTCCTGAGGGGGAAAAGGTTTTGTTGTGCCCTCTTCACGACTGTCTTGGTATATTTGGGCCATAATAGTTTGTTGGTGATGTGGACACCAAGGAACTTGAAACTCTCGACCCGCTCCGCTACAGCCCAATCGATGTCATTGGGGGCCTGATCGGCCCGCCTTTTCCTGTAGTCCACGATCAGCTTCTTTGTCTTGCTCACATTGAGGGAGAGGTTGTTGACCTGGCACCACACTGCCAGTTCTCTGACCTCCTCCCTATAGGCCATCTCATCGTTGTCGATGACCTCTTATACAATATATTAGGCCCTGCCTTTAGAACTTTGGTTTCCCTAGATATTATATTAAATATTACCTAGACATTCCCTAGATATGGCTACTATATTGTGATCACGAGGGTTGGTAGGCTACTTTCTAAATGTAATCAGCTACAGTTGCTAGTTATAAGTGTCCAAAATTGTAATCAGTAACGTAACTTTTGGATTACCCAAACTCAGTAATGTAATCTGATTACATTCAGTTACTTTTAGATTACTTCTCCCTTGAGAGGCATTAGAAGAAGACAAAAATGTATGTTACCAATTGAACAACATCTATTGCAGGATAAATCCATGTTAAAGTTTACATAGCTGGCCACATAATGGATGTTACATTTTACTTTATGGGTTTGTTATATGTAGGCTTCTTCTTACCCATCACTTTCTATTACATGTACTAATACGATCAAATTGTATTTACATTAACATTTACAGTTTATAAGTCCAAAAATGGATGTAGCAACTACAGATTGCCCCTTTAAGCCTATCAAAAGTGTGTGAATTTGAGCATGTTTCCATTAGGCCCACGGATTATTGTTTTGCAGCTGTTATTCCATAGGCTGGGATCCTCACTATGCAGCTGTTATTCCATAGGCTGGGATCCTCACTATGCAGCTGTTATTCCATAGGCTGGGATCCTCACTATGCAGCTGTTATTCCATAGGCTGGGATCCTCACTATGCAGCTGTTATTCCATAGGCTGGGATCCTCACTATGCAGCTGTTATTCCATAGGCTGGGATCCTCACTATGCAGCTGTTATTCCATGGGCTGGGATCCTCACTATGCAGCTGTTATTCCATAGGCTGGGATCCTCACTATGCAGCTGTTATTCCATAGGCTGGGATCCTCACAATGCTGCTGTTATTTCATAGGCTGGGATCCTCACTATGCAGCTGTTATTCCATAGGCTGGGATCCTCACTATGCAGCTGTTATTCCATAGGCTGGGATCCTCACTATGCAGATGTTATTCCATGGGCTGGGATCCTCACTATGCAACTGTTATTCCATAGGCTGGGATCCTCACTATGCAGATGTTATTCCATAGGCTGGGATCCTCACTATGCAGCTGTTGCAAGAGCACATTTTTTCAGTGGCTGTCCACTGGTTTCAAAAATAATGATTTGATAGGCTTAAATGTCTTCAATTCAACCATTATTGGGTTCAAATGCACATTTAGATTTGTGAACAGCCATCCACAACAACCACAATCCGTAAGGCGCAAATAGCTAAATGAGAGCAGCAGTGTGATTCACATCAATGCGCTACGTAGATATCATAAATAAGTTATATCCGTATCGCCGTAGACTACACCACCGCTGTCATCCTTACCTCCAAGCGTGTTATTCAAGTTAGAATAATCATTGGAACAGCAGTCGTACCATTGAAAGACATAGCTTGGACTGTAGCCTGCTCATTTCCCCGCGATCCATCAAACACAATTGGTGTGTCATCATAGCGGTCTCTGATTGGTGGTCATCATTTGGTGTGTCATCATAGCGGTCTCTGATTGGTGGTCATCATTTGGTGTGTCATCCTAGTGGTCTCTGACTGGTGGTCAGGATCGATCAGGTGGAACAAATTCCAATTTGCGCCTCTTTTTAATGCTGAATGTCATTAAGAAAACAGAGAAGTGTCAGAATTATTTTTCTCGCAAACAATCCTTTCTGAATTTAAAAGTAATCCTCAATGTTTTTCATAAGTATCAGTAATCTGATTACAATATTTGGGTAATGTAACAGATTACAGTTTTTTCTTGAGTGGGCAGCTTGATGAAAGCCAGTCAATATTTAAATCACCCCGAAAAATATCTGCTCTCTGAGCCAGCCGGAAGGCAGAGTTTGTGCCTTCAGACCAGAGTATGTGAGAGGAGCTGGAGCAGAGCAAGGAATGGAGCATGCCCAATTTGACTCTAGCACAGAGCGAGATTCCCAAAGGCCAGAGAGTCGGCCTTCTAGCTCGCTCCAATTTCGCTCCAGTAGTGCTCACTTCATGAGCTCAGGGCATGTCTGCCCCAGTATGCATTTGTAGTCTACTTGTGTGCTGCTACAGCCCCTTGCTTTAACTACTGTCATGGAGATCTCTAAATATTTTCATGAAGAAACTGATAAAACACAGTTGTTAAATCAAGGTGACTTCAGTGGCACAGCGGTCTAAGGTACTGCATCTATTTTTTTTGTTTATTTTTTGTTGTTGGATTTTACCCCTTTTTCTCCCAATTTCGTGGTATCCAATTGTTAGTAGCTGCTATCTTGTCTCATCACTACAACTCCCATACGGGCTCGGGCTCGGGAGAGACGAAGGTTGAAATTCATGCGTGCTCCGATACACAACCCAACCAAGCCGCACTGCTTCTTTAACACAGCGCGTATCCAACCCGGAAGCCAGCTGCACCAATGTGTAGGAGGAAACACCGTGCACCTGGCAACCTTGGTTAGTGCGCACTGCGCCCAGCCCACCACAGGAATCGCTGGTGCGCAATGAGACAAGGATATTCCTACCGGCCAAACCCTCCCTAACCCGGACAACGCTAGGCCAATTGTGCGTTGCCCCATGGGCCTCCAGGTCGCGCCGGTTACGACAGAGTCTAGGCGCGAACCCAGAGTCTCTGGTGGCACAGCTGGCGCTGCAGGTACTGCACCTCAGTGCTTGAGGCGTCACTACACACACACTGGTTCAAATCCAGGCTGTATCACATCCGGCTGTGACTGGTCCGGCGTAGGCCGTCATTGTAATTAAGAATGACTGACTTAACTGACTTGTAAAGTTACATTTTTTTCTTATACAAAGATGAGGACCAGGAGCAAGACAGGGAGTGCGGTGATGAAGTAAAGCATTATTGTGGATTCTGAAAAGAACACATCCAAAAGTATGATGGTGTACTTACTACATACACATGCTAAGGTAAATGAACGAGGTGGGTAGATAATTAAGTGTGTCATTGTGGCAAACTATTATAAGCAACAACAAAAAAATTGTTGTTCGATTATCTATACAATAGGCCAAAATTGATATTGACACAATAGGCCTGGCACATTCTCACGTTCAAGGAGCTTTCCGTTTTGATTGGGTTATTTTGCATAAAAAACCTATAGAAAAAAATAAATACAAAAAAATTCTGCATCTCTGACCAGCCTGGCATGAGTGGCCAAAAGGCTGTTTAGCATCCCCAGTGGTGAGAGGACATTCTCCGCTGCTGGCCAGCTCCCCAGGCACCATTGCAGGAACCTGAAGCTGGCCAAGACTGGCCAAACGCGTGTTTCTAAAAATGTATTCTAAATCTGAATTCAAAGGCACTAATAAGTCATCTTTCTTTAATTATTTTGTATTTAATTCTAAGTAAACCACAGCCTGTATGAGCAATTTATAGATTATAATGATTTAATTAATACAACGAAATGTTGTTTAAATGCTGCGCGCTTTCTGTCCCTACCGGCATATTGTGTCGCACTAGCAAATGCTTCACAAGGTATTTCTTTGAACGCTATAGCCTTGAAATAAATGACATTATATAGCCTAAATAATTCACGTTTGTTCCATCTTTGGCTCCCTGTCTGGCTCCTGACCTATTTATCATGTTTATATGCTGCTTAAATATGACATGTAGCCTGTTTGAGATGATGTGTGCGCATCTTACATTCACCTTTTCATGCTCATTCAAATACTTTTCATTCAAATCCATTTGGTTTGGTTTCAATAGGTCCAGGTAGTAACAAAAAATAATTGAGCGAATTTGGAGGTGGAGTCAGATTTTTTTTCGAGTGAGCCTGGAGCAGATTTTTTAGCAGAGAGGTGTGCAAGCATTAAGGATTTCCATCATCCTACTCCTCTCACACGCTCTACTTCAGACACAGGAAGTGGTTCAACATGGCAACAGTTCACCTCCCTGGCACACAGGCCTGCTGAATCAGGTGCACCTATGCACCAACAGCCCTAGACAAAAAACAAATAAAAAATAGGAACAAGAGGCTGGTTGAGTTTTTTTTACAGAAATGGTTGGTGATATAGAAATTTGAGTGAAGTTCAGTCTTGTGCTTCTCTCTGTGGGCTGATATTTCTGTGCACACAGTTTAGAGGGAAACATTGGTTCCATTACAAAATAATTTCTAGGCAAATTCATAACCCAAAACAATAAAAGGTGAACCTGGTGCTTTGCCAAATGTGGCACGACGCTTCAAAAGTTTTCCTCCTTTGAAAGCAGCACAGAGATTTACAGCTTCTGTCTGGTGACCTTTGGAACACCCCAGATTGACTTATCCTAATATACTATGGATCTGTGTCCCAAAATTCACCCTATGTTTTACCAGAAGTAGTACACTATATAGTACACTTTATAGGGAGTAGGGTGTCTTTTGGGACGCTGTCCTCTACAATGGCTGTGCAAAGTTGCTGGATATTGGCGAAAACTGGAACGCGCTGTCATACACGTTGATCCACAGCATCCCAAACATGCTCAATGG
Source organism: Oncorhynchus mykiss (assembly GCF_057628025.1). Lineage (NCBI taxonomy): Eukaryota > Metazoa > Chordata > Actinopteri > Salmoniformes > Salmonidae > Oncorhynchus > Oncorhynchus mykiss. Next base: position 37,798,100 of record NC_143035.1, on the reverse strand, counting down.
GTGACATGTCTGGCCATGGAGGAACTGTGACATTTTCAGCTTCTAGGAATTGTGTACTTCTTTGTGACATAGGTCTGTGCATGATCGTGCTAAAACATTAGGTGATGGCGGCAGATGAAAGGCAGGGCAATGGGCCTCAGGATCTCGTCATGGTTTCTCTGTGCATTCAAATTGCCATCGATAAAATGCAACTGTGTTCGTTGTCGGTAGCTTATGCCTGCCCATACTATAACCCCACCATGGGGCACTTTGTTCACAACGTTGACATCCGAAAACCGCTTACTCACACGATGCCATACATGTGGTCTGTGTTTATGAGGCCAGTTGGACGTATGGCCAAATTCTCAAATGTTGGAGGTGGCTGGTGGTAGAGAAATTGACTTTCAATTATTTTTCAACAGCTCATGTGGACATTCCTGCAGTCAGCATGCCAATTGCACACTCCCTCAAACCATGAGACATATTTGGCATTGTATTGTGTGACAGAACTGCTGATTTTAGTGTGGTCTTTTATTGTCCCCAGCACAAGGGACACCTGTATAATAATCATGCTGTTTAATAAGATTCTTGATTTGCCACACTTGTCAGGCAGATGGATTAACTTGGAGAACATCTCACTAACAGGGATGTAAACAAATTTGTGCACAAAAATTGAGAGAAAAACTTTTTTTGTGTGTATGGAACATTTGTGAGATGTTTTTTTTTCAGCGCATGAAACATGAGACAGACACTTTATGGCAACAGCCAACTTTATTACAGCGTTCATAAAAATATATATATAGATTTTTTTTGGTAATAGCAAATCAATTAAAATGACTCTCCTCATTTTTCATGGCATCTTGTCTATTTAACCCTATTGATTTTTCCAGATTTTAGGAGAGCAGAGCAGAACTAAACAGAACAGTTTCTATGTACAGGACCAGACGTTCTTTTGTATTTGTATACCCTAGTCTGCTATGTATTTTTTGTATTTAACTGGGTAAGTCAGTCAGGAACAATTTCATATTTACAATGATGACCTACCAGGGAACAGTGAGTTAAAACATTACAGGGGCAGAACAACAGATTTTTACCTTGTCAGCTCAGGGATTCGATCCAGCAACTTTTCAGTTAGTGGCCCAACGCTCTACCTGCCACCCCAAATTTGACGTATCTCCAGTTTATATGCTTTACAAAATAATTTCTAGGGCAAATTCATAACCCAAAACAATAAAAGGTGAACCTGGTGCTTTGCCAAATGTGGCACGACGCTTAAAAAGTTTTCGTCCTTTGGAAGCAGCACAGAGATTTACAGCTTCTGTCTGGTGACCTTTGGAACACCCCAGATTGACTTATCCTAATATACTATGGATCTGTGTCCCAAAATTCACCCTATGTTTTACCAGAAGTAGTACACTATATAGTACACTTTATAGGCAGTAGGGTGTCTTTTGGGACGCTGTCTTTTGCTTGAGTGAGAATGGATTCCCTCCAATGAAGAAAAAAAAAAAATGATCACAGAATCTTCTGTCTTGCATTTACCCGACCTGACACGGTAACAATGGGAGATCAGCTGACTTGCCACTTCATTCAAGAGGCTTTGTCAGACCAATCAAAAATAACTTTGCTCAAAGCCCTGTGTAATCCCTCTTTGTTGTCGCACCAGGAAATCAGGCAGTTGGACACGCTATCTACAGTAGGTGCACAGTGGGGCCGGCTGGTTCCATAGAAATATAATCCCTTAGAATTGCCCATTTCCATTCAAGTCAGAATTGAGTGTACCCATAATTGTACTGTCAAATTGCTGTGGTCACAGGGGCTTTTATTTGTTCTAGTAATTCTGTTTTATGGTTGATTCATTGCAGTCACGTTGCTGACGTTTGATGCAGTCATACTGTGTATAGTTAGTATTGTGTTGATATAATAATAAATAACATTTAGTTTGAAAATTCACCACTAAGACTTAGATTCAATGCGGACCACGGAAGATCCGCGGTGTATTATCCAACCGATATATGCAGTGTTTACCATGAAAGGTGCATAGTCGAAAAGAAAAATCCATGTACATTGTTTACCCACAAATCCCTACTTTTTGGCCGTCCAATCAGAAGCAGTAGAAAGTCAAAGTACATGCATTGCACTATTGGAGGAGTTTGACTTAAAGAGTAGCAAATCATAATGGACTGGGATTCCAGGAACTAATGCCCCATAGAAGGCCCCATGTTGTGCTACTGTCAGCACCCGACGGGTACAAGGGTGGGAAAGGCCTTCTTTTGGCCCACCTGGTGGCTAAACCCACTCATTACAAGGCGTGGCATCTCTCCACAGAGACTTAACTGACTGCAGCTGCACATCCTGTACAGCTGGCTGCAATTACAGCTGCAGCCGCAACACGTGGGTAGGTAGTGGAATTCAGACAGAGAGTCGGGAGGAGCACGAACATTGAACCAGTCAGCACCTCAATGCAGACATTTTGAAGCTCTCTGCCCTGTGGTAAAAAAAAAATACTTCCCCAGTGATTTAAGTTTACGTTCAGTTACTGCGATAAAGGGCCAGTTGTTGATTTAGAGTTATTTGCCTTGTTTTTTTGTGAGAAAGTTATTTTGGAACATGAAGATTCCCCTAGCTACCTTTGAACCATTATTTATTTTTTTGTTCATAAATCCCCTTTGAGTGCAGAACTGCCTTGTCTGTCTCTTGGTTTGGCACCAAAACACTAAAACACACAACCTCTGCCTACAGAGTCGCTACACTTGTTATAGAAAGGCCTGTCTATCATGACTTGAACCAAACATATTGCTTTATGTGGATCTATTCATCTGTACCTCTGTGATTTGAGATGTTATTGGACCCGTAGTTATTCTCTAGTTCTGTTCATCCTATTGACATTCTAACAACAGACTTATTTATGAGGGGGGCACGACTTTAACAGAGACAGAGATCCTGTCTTTCAAAATGAAATTAAATATACGGTCAAAATCACTGCCTCGACGTTTCTACTGTTATAGAAAGGCCTACTACAAAGTGCTTCATGTGGGTCTAGTCGTCTGTACCATACCCCTGTAGTCTCTAAGTTGTCTCTTCAACTAAAAAGATGGTAGCCAATCTTCCACGAAAAAAAAGATGAGTTACTTCGTAATCAGCATGAAGAGGTTCCACTGAATGAGAACAAATAATACCTTTCTCTGTCAGGGCTTTTTTGTGATTGGGAGTTATGTCATCACCTCACTTGAATTCCCTCGGTGGCCAAGACAGATAGACGTGGTGCAAAATATCAACACTCTTATTGTTAAAAGTTCTGTGAAGAAAGAAGAAGAAGAAGAAGAAGGATAAATGTGAGTTATCATGGTTATAGCCCTACACAGAAGAAGTTACATGACAATATAATGCTACTGCTGTATCAACATTTAATAAGTTTAACAACTCATATCAACATTTAACAAGTTATCTTAGCTTCATTACTGCCCTGTCAAAGAAGATGGCCAATTAGCTTCAAATTGATGCTTGCGGACAGAGTCATTTTCAGGAATATTACTTCTTTAGAATAATTGCCATTGAACTTCATATTGAGAGACGATTGCACCTGTGGGCAGGCTTCTGGTAACCATGGCACTTAACCGATTCACAGAGCCTCTGTCCACCTCCTGATATCACCTTGTTAGAAGTGTTTTGAATGACATCAAACGGTTCTGCCAGAGCGAGATGAACAAGAACAAAACACTTAAGTGACAATACGCAAATCTATGCTGTAAAAAGTTGCCGTGGAAACAAATAACAGCATAGAATGAAGAGGAACAGGAATGGCTGTTTAGATTCAAAACGTGTTGTACAATGTCTGAATGATTCCACAGAGCCGTGTGAAGAGTTGAACAGGCTAGCGCGTTACTGTGGCCACCTTGCCTTTTTCTTCCTTGTCCCAATGTCCATGAATGATACTCAGGTTGCTGCCTGAGATAAAAGCTGTCACAATACAACATGCAATATATGTCATTGAGCAGATGCCTTTATCCAAAGCGAACCTACAGTCATGTGTGCATACATTTCTTATGTATAGGTGGCCCTAAAAATGGACCCACTCTCGTGGCCAGTGCCGATTTTAGCACGTGAATCTTGGTGGGGCAAAACAAATGAAAAGTGGGATGCATGCCAGCAAAGCCACTACACAACACAACACTAAACAATACATTAATTGCACCATAATGATGACAAATGTTGCCCACAAACGGCCTACATAAAGCTGTCCCAACAGCAGTCCCAACATCTTACCGCTGCTACATCAGCAGAGCCTTGTCTAGCAGCAAAACAGTTCATTCAGCCTCATTTACTGCCTTTAAAAAAAAACATAGCTGATATGGCTGAGTTGCTTGAACAAATATGGTTTCTATAATGACAATTGAGATGTACAAACTATGGCATAAGGGGATGACAAGCGGATAAGAGGCCATCCGTAATTTCAATTAAGACAATGAGTGAGCTACAACAGACATGGCACTTTTGAAATGTACAGCGACAGAATTCAGAACATCAAATCAAATTGTATTTGTCACATGCGCCGAATACAACAGTGAAATGCTTACTAGGGTGGCTAGAGTCTTTGACAATTTTTAGGGCCTTCCTCTGACACAGCCTGGTATAGAAGTCCTGGATGGCAGGAAGCTTGGCCCCAGTGATGTACTGGGCCATATGCACTACCCTCTGTAGTGCCTTGCGGTGGGAGGCTGAGCAGTTGCCATACCAGGCAGTGATGCAACCCGTCAGGATGCTCTTGATGGTGCAGCTGTAAAACCTTTTGAGGATCTGAGGACCCATGCCAAATCTTTTCAGTCTCCTGAGGGGGAATAGGTTGTGTCGTGCCCTCTTCACGACTTTCTTGGTGTGTTTGGATCATGTTAGTTTGTTGGTGATGTGGATGCCAAGGAACTTGAAGCTCTCAACCTGCTCCACTACAGCCCCGTCGATGAGAATGGGGGCGTGCACGGTCCTCCTTTTCCTGTAGTCCACAATCATCTAATTTGCCTTGATCACGTTGAGGGAGAAGTTGTTGTCCTTGAACCACATGGTCAGGTCTCTGACCTCCTCCCTATAGGCTGTCTCATCATTGTCAGTGATCAGGCCTACCACTGTTGTTTCACCGGCAAACTTCATTGATTGTGTTTGAGTCATGCCTGGCCGTGCAGTAATGAGTAAACAGGGAGTAAAGGAGAGGACTGAGCACGCACTCCTGAGTAGCCCCCGTGTTGAGGATCAGCGTGGCGGATGTGTTGTTACCTACCCTTACCACCTGGGGGTGGCCCGTCAGAAAGTTCAGGATCCAGTTGCAGAGGGAGGTATTTTGATGAGAATCAATGATGAGCTTTGAGGCACTATGGTGTTGAATGCTGAGCTGCAATTTAATCTTAGTCATGTTTTGATGCTTTGCCTGTTTGGTGGTTCGTCGGGCGGCATAGCGGGATTTCTTATAAGCTTCCGGGTTAGAGTCCCGCTCCTTTAAATCGGCAGCTGTACCCTTTAGCTCAGTGTGAATGTTGCCTGTAATCCATGGCTTCTAGTTAGGGTATGTACGTACGGTCACTGTGGAGATGACGTCATTGATGAAGCAATGACTGGTATGGTGTACTCCTCAATGCCATCGGAAGAATCATGTTCCAGTCTTCACTCTAAAACAAGAAGCTCCCGCGCTGAGGTCTGTTCAACGCTGGTCCGACCAATCTGATTCCACACTCCAAGACTGCTTCCTTCACGTGGACAGGGATATGTTTCGTATTGCGTCAGACAACAACATTGACGAAGACGCTGATTCGGTGAGCGAGTTCATTAGAACGTGCGTTGAAGATGTTCCCATAGCAACGATTAAAACATTCCCAAACCAGAAACCGTGGATTGATGGCAGCATTCGTGTGAAACTGAAAGCGCGAACCACTGCTTTTAATCAGGGCAAGGTGACCGGAAACATGACCGAATACAAACAGTGTAACTATTCCCTCCTCAAGGCAATCAAACAAGCTAAGCGTCAGTATAGAGACAAAGTAGAATCTCAATTCAACGGCTCAGACACAAGAGGTATGTGGCAGGGTCTACAGTCAATCACGGATTACAAAAAGAAAACCAGCCCCGTCACGGACCAGGATGTCTTGCTCCCAGGCAGACAAAATAACTTTTTTGCCCGCTTTGAGGACAATACAGTGCCACTGACACGGCCCGCAACTAAAACATGCGGACTCTCCTTCACTGCAGCCGACGTGAGGAAAACATTTAAACGTGTCAACACTCGCAAGGCTGCAGGCCCAGACGGCATCCCCAGCCGCTCCCTCAGAGCATGCGCAGACCAGCTGGCTGGTGTGTTTACGGACATGTTCAATCAATCCCTATCCCAGTCTGTTGTTCCCACATGCTTCAAGAGGGCCACCATTGTTCCTGTTCTCAAGAAAGCTAAGGTAACAGAGTTAAATGACTACCGCCCCGTAGCACTCACTTCCGTCATCATGAAGTGCTTTGAGAGACTAGTCAAGGACCATATCACCTCCACCCTACCTGACACCCTAGACCCACTCCAATTTGCTTACCGCCCAAATAGGTCCACAAACGATGCAATCTCAACCACACTGCACACTGCCCTAACCCATCTGGACAAGAGGAATACCTATGTGAGAATGCTGTTCATCGACTACAGCTCGGCATTTAACACCATAGTGCCCTCGAAGCTCGTCATCAAGCTCGAGACCCTGGGTCTCGACCCCGCCCTGTGCAACTGGGTACTGGACTTCCTGACGGGCCGCCCCCAGGTGGTGAGGGTAGGCAACAACATCTCCACCCCGCTGATCCTCAACACTGGGGCCCCACAAGGGTGCGTTCTGACGAAACAACAGTGGTAGGCTTGATTACCAACAATGACGAGACGGCCTACAGGGAGGAGGTGAGGGCCCTCGGAGTGTGGTGTCAGGAAAATAACCTCACACTCAACGTCAACAAAACTAAGCAGAGGGTAGTAAGTTTTAAGTTCCTCGGCGTACACATCACAGACAAACTGAATTGGTCCACCCACACAGACAGCATCGTGAAGAAGGTGCAGCAGCGCCTCTTCAACCTCAGGAGGCTGAAGAAATTTGTCTTGTCACCAAAAGCACTCACAAACTTCTACAGATGCACAATCGAGAGCAGCCTGTCGGGCTGTATCACCGCCTGGTACGGCAACTGCTCCGCCCACAACCGTAAGGCTCTCCAGAGGGTAGTGGGTAGTGCACAATGCATTACCGGGGCAAACTACCTGCCCTCCAGGACACTTACACCACCCGATGTCACAGGAAGGCCATAAAGATCATCAAGGACAACAACCACCCGAGCCACTGCCTGTTCACCCCGCTATCATCCAGAAGGCAAGGTCAGTACAGGTGCATCAAAGCTGGGACCGAGAGACTGAAGAACAGTTTCTATCTCAAGGCCATCAGACTGTTAAACAGCCACCACTAACATTGAGTGGCTGCTGCCAACACACTGACTCAACTCCAGCCACTTTAATAATGGGAATTGATGGGAAATGATGTAAAATATATCACTAGCCACTTTAAACAATGCTACCTAATATAATGTTTACATACCCTACATTATTCATCTCATATGTATACGTATATTGTCAGGTGCGTGAATGAGGACCCAAAAGCGAATTAACAAACAGAGTTTCTTTAATGATGAACACACGTGGGCTCAGATGGACAGGTAGATTCCGACAGGACAGGACAAGGTTGCAGCAAACACGATGATAGTCTGGTTCAGGCATGAGACACACAAACAAGAATCCGACAAAGACAGGAGCAGAAACAGAGAGAGATATAGGGACCTAATCAGAGGGAAAAAGGGAACAGGTGGGAAAAGGGGTGAATGAGGTAGTCAGAGAAGACAAGGAACAGCTGGGGGAAAGAGGGACAGAAACGGTAACCTAGTACGACCAGCAGAGGGAGACAGGGTGAAAGGAAAGGACAGAAAGACACAACATGACAATACATGACAGTACCCCCCCACTCACCGAGCGCCTCCTGGCGCACTCGAGGAGGAAACCTGGCGGCAACGGAGGAAATCCTCGATCAGCGCACGGTCCAGCACGTCCCGAGAGGGAACCCAACTCCTCTCCTCAGGACCGTACCCCTCCCAATCTACGAGGTACTGGTGACCACGGCCCCGAGGACACATGTCCAAAATCCTACGGACCCTGTAGATGGGTGCGCCCTCGACAAGGATGGGGGGGGGGGGGGAAGACGAGCGGGGGCGCGAAGAACGGGCTTGATACAGGAGACATGGAAGACCGGGTGGACGCGACGAAGGTATCGCGGAAGAAGAAGTCGAACTGCGACAGGATTAATGACCCGAGAAATACGGAACGGACCAATGAACCGCGGGGTCAACTTGCGAGAAGCCGTCTTAAGGGGAAGGTTCTGAGTGGAGAGCCAAACTCTCTGACCGCGACAATATCTAGGACTCTTAGTTCTACGCTTATTAGCAGCCCTCACAGTCTGCGTCCTATAACGGCAAAGTGCAGACCTGACCCTCTTCCAGGTGCGCTCGCAACGTTGGACAAAAGCCTGAGCGGAGGGGACGCTGGACTCGGCGAACTGAGATGAGAACAGCGGAGGCTGGTACCCGAGGCTACTCTGAAAAGGAGATAGCCCGGTCGCAGACGAAGGAAGCGAGTTGTGGGCGTATTCTGCCCAGGGGAGCTGTTCTGACCAAGACGCAGGGTTGCGAAAAGAAAGACTGCGTAAGATGCGACCAATAGTCTGATTGGCCCGTTCTGCTTGACCGTTAGACTGGGGGTGAAAGCCGGAAGAGAGACTGACGGAAGCCCCAATCAAACGGCAAAACTCCCTCCAAAATTGAGACGTGAATTGCGGACCTCTGTCCGAAACGACGTCTGACGGAAGGCCATGAATTCTGAAAACATTCTCGATGATGATTTGTGCCGTCTCTTTAGCAGAAGGAAGCTTAGCAAGGGGAATGAAATGAGCCGCCTTAGAGAACCTATCGACAACCGTAAGAATAACAGTCTTCCCCGCTGACGAAGGCAGTCCGGTGACAAAATCTAAGGCGATGTGAGACCACGGTCGAGAGGGAATGGGAAGCGGCCTGAGACGGCCGGCAGGAGGGGAGTTACCGGACTTAGTCTGCGCGCAGACCGAACAAGCAGCCACGAAACGACGCGTGTCATGCTCCCGGGTGGGCCACCAAAAACGCTGGCGAATGGAAGCAAGCGTACCCCGAACGCCAGGGTGGCCGGCTAACTTGGCAGAGTGAGCCCACTGAAGAACGGCCAGACGAGTAGGAACGGGAACGAAAAGAAGGTTCCTAGGACAAGCGCGCGGCGACGGAGTGTGAGTGAGCGCTTGCTTTACCTGCCTCTCAATTCCCCAGACAGTCAACCCGACAACACGCCCCTCAGGGAGAATCCCCTCGGGGTCAGTGGAGGCTACTGAAGAACTGAAGAGACGAGATAAAGCATCAGGCTTGGTGTTCTTAGAGCCCGGACGATAAGAAATCACGAACTCGAAACGAGCGAAAAACAGCGCCCAACGCGCCTGACGCGCATTAAGTCGTTTGGCAGAACGGATGTACTCAAGGTTCCTATGGTCAGTCCAAACGACAAAAGGAACGGTCGCCCCCTCCAACCACTGTCGCCATTCGCCTAGGGCTAACCGGATGGCGAGCAGTTCGCGGTTTCCCACATCATAGTTACGTTCCGACGGCGACAGGCGATGAGAAAAATACGCGCATGGGTGGACCTTGTCGTCAGAGAGGGAGCGCTGAGAAAGAATGGCTCCCACGCCCACCTCTGACGCGTCAACCTCGACAACGAACTGTCTAGAGACGTCAGGTGTAACAAGGATAGGAGCGGATGTAAAACGATTCTTGAGGAGATCAAAAGCTCCCTGGGCGGAAACGGACCACTTAAAGCACGTCTTGACAGAAGTAAGGGCTGTGAGAGGAGCTGCCACCTGACCGAAATTACGGATGAAACGACGATAGAAGTTCGCGAAGCCGAGAAAGCGCTGCAGCTCGACGCGTGACTTAGGGGCGGGCCAATCAATGACAGCTTGGACCTTAGCGGGATCCATCTTAATGCCTTCAGCGGAAATAACAGAACCGAGAAATGTGACGGAGGAGGCATGAAAAGTGCACTTCTCAGCCTTCACAAAAAGACAATTCTCTAAAAGGCGCTGGAGGACACGTCGAACGTGCTGAACATGAATCTGGAGTGACGGTGAAAAAATCAGGATATCGTCAAGGTAAACGAAAACAAAGATGTTCAGCATGTCTCTCAGGACATCATTGACTAATGCCTGAAAGACAGCTGGAGCGTTAGCGAGGCCGAAAGGAAGAACCCGGTATTCAAAGTGCCCTAACGGAGTGTTAAACGCCGTCTTCCACTCGTCCCCCTCCCTGATGCGCACGAGATGGTAAGCGTTACGAAGGTCCAACTTAGTGAAAAACCTGGCTCCCTGCAGGATCTCGAAGGCTGAAGACATAAGAGGAAGCGGATAACGATTCTTCACTGTTATGTCATTCAGCCCTCGATAATCTATGCAGGGGCGCAGAGACCCGTCCTTCTTCTTGACAAAAAAAAACCCCGCTCCGGCGGGAGAGGAGGAGGGGACTATGGTACCGGCGTCAAGAGCTACAGACAAATAATCCTCGAGAGCCTTACGTTCGGGAGCCGACAGAGAGTATAGTCTACCCCGGGGGGGAGTGGTTCCCGGAAGGAGATCAATACTACAATCATACGACCGGTGTGGAGGAAGAGAGGTGGCCCTGGACCGACTGAACACCGTGCGCAGATCGTGGTATTCCTCCGGCACCCCTGTCAAATCACCAGGCTCCTCCTGTGAAGAAGAGACAGAGGAAACAGGAGGGATAGCAGACATTAAACATTTCACATGACAAGAGACGTTCCAGGAGAGGATAGAATTACTAGACCAATTAATGGAAGGATTATGACAAACTAGCCAGGGATGGCCCAAAACAACAGGTGTAAAAGGTGAACGAAAAATTAAAAAATAAATGGTTTCGCTATGATTACCAGAAACAGTGAGGGTTAAAGGTACCGTCTCACGCTGAATCCTGGGGAGAGGACTACCATCCAGGGCGAACAAGGCCGTGGACTCCCTTAACTGTCTGAGAGGAATGTCATGTTCCTGAGCCCAGGTCTCGTCCATAAAACAGCCCTCCGCCCCAGAGTCTATTAAGGCACTGCAGGAAGCTGACGAACCGGTCCAGCGTAGATGGACCGACAAGGTAGTGCAGGATCTTGAAGGAGAGACAGGAGTAGTAGCGCTCACCAGTAGCCCTCCGCTTACTGATGAGCTCTGGCTTTTACTGGACATGAAGTGACAAAATGACCAGCAGAACCGCAATAGAGACAGAGGCGGTTGGTGATTCTCCGTTCCCTCTCCTTAGTCGAGATGCGGATACCTCCCAGCTGCATAGGCTCAGCTCCCGAGCCGGCAGAGGAAGATGGTAGTGATGCGGAGAGGGGGGCAACGGAGAACGCGAGCTCCTTTCCACGAGCTCGGTGACGAAGATCAACCCGCCGCTCAATGCGAATAGCGAGTTCAATCAAGGAATCCACGCTGGAAGGAACCTCCCGGGAGAGAATCTCATCCTTTACCTCTGCGCGGAGACCCTCCAGAAGACGAGCGAGCAAAGCCGGCTCGTTCCAGCCACTGGAGGCAGCAAGAGTGCGAAACTCAATAGAGTAGTCTGTTATGGATCGATTGCCTTGACATAGGGAAGACAGGGCCCTGGAAGCCTCCTCCCCAAAAACAGATCGATCAAAAACCCGTATCATCTCCTCCTTAAAGTCCTGATACTGGTTAGTACACTCAGCCCTTGCCTCCCAGATTGCCGTGCCCCACTCACGAGCCCGTCCAGTAAGGAGAGATATGACGTAGGCGACACGAGCAGTGCTCCTGGCGTAAGTGTTGGGCTGGAGAGAAAACACAATATCACACTGGGTGAGGAACGAGCGGCATTCAGTGGGCTCCCCAGAGTAACACGGCGGGTTATTGATTCTGGGCTCCGGAGATTCGAAAGCCCTGGAAGTGGCCGGTGGATCGAGGCGGAGATGGTGAACCTGTTCTGTGAGGTTGGAGACTTGGGTGGCCAGGGTCTCAACGGCATGTCGAGCAGCAGACAATTCCTGCTCGTGTCTGCCTAGCATCGCTCCCTGGATCTCGACGGCTGAGTGGAGAGGATCCGAAGTCGCTGGGTCCATTCTTGGTCGGATTCTTCTGTCAGGTGCGTGAATGAGGACCCAAAAGCGAATTAACAAACAGAGTTTCTTTAATGATGAACACACGTGGGCTCAGATGGACAGGTAGATTCCGACAGGACAGGACAAGGTTGCAGCAAACACGATGATAGTCTGGTTCAGGCATGAGACACACAAACAAGAATCCGACAAAGACAGGAGCAGAAACAGAGAGAGATATAGGGACCTAATCAGAGGGAAAAAGGGAACAGGTGGGAAAAGGGGTGAATGAGGTAGTCAGAGAAGACAAGGAACAGCTGGGGGAAAGAGGGACAGAAACGGTAACCTAGTACGACCAGCAGAGGGAGACAGGGTGAAAGGAAAGGACAGAAAGACACAACATGACAATACATGACATATATACTGTACTCTATATCATCTACTGCATCTTTATGTAATACATGTATCACTAGCCACTTTAACTATGCCACTTTGTTTACATACTCATCTCATATGTATATACTGCACTCAATACCATCTACTGTATCTTGCCTATGCCGCTCTGTACCATCACTCATTCATATATCTTTATGTACATATTCTTTATCCCCTTACACTTGTGCCTATAAGGTAGTAGTTTTGGAATTGTTAGCTAGATTACTTGTTGGTTATTACCGCATTGTCGGAACTAGAAGCACAAGCATTTCGCTACACTCGCATTAACATCTGCTAAACATGTGTATGTGACAAATAAAATTTGATTTGATTTGATTTGATTTGAGTCTGTGCAAAACAGTCCTGTAGTTTAGCATCTGCTTTATCTGACCACTTTTTTTACAAGCCGCTTTAGTTTTTGCTTGTAAGCAGGAATCAGGGGGATACAATTATTGGTCAGATTTTCCAAATGGAGGGTGAGGGAGAGCTTTGTACACATGTCTGTGTGTGGAGTAAAGGTGGTCAAGTGTTTTTTCCTTCCTTCTTCCTTGCCTTGTAATGCTTGCAGTTAACGTTAGCCATTGTCACTCATTCCTTCCAAACCACTCATTGTTGAATTTGCAATTTCCAACTTGTCGTGTAACATTTATGTCCAATGGTTGATGAGCACCGATACATTTTATATTTAATTTATCTTTATATGACAAGGATTAAAAAGGATTAGCCAGTAGATTGTCGACTTGATTCATGATGATGACTGCTAGCTAAGTCCAATCAAAGCTACTGTACACGTAATGTGATTTGACATAATTTTATCCAATGACCTTGAACCTTCTTGGATGGGCACTTCTAATGTAACTCTATGGTAGCACCGAAGGGGTTAGAATTTTCTGTCTCTCCCCTTGAGTGACAGAACACTGAGCCAATCATGGCGGAAATGCTCTTAATTTTCTGCTGGCTTGCCCCACCACCACAGAAAGCGCTGAGCTAGGCTGAAACACCTGCATTTTGGAGATGCCTTACTCAAGAAAACAAATGTTTGTGTTGTGGCTTTATTACCTCAATGATATATATATATTATTTACATTGTTTGCTAACTGACATGTGATACGTATCAATAATAATATTCAAAATAACATTCAAAACAGTCATGCTGCAAAAAAATGACATTTAAAAAATATATATATTTTATTTTTAGCAAAACAATTGGGGCTCCTGGCATTGCAAGAGCCATGCTTTACAAACTGAGCTACTGGCCATGCTCTACCAACTGAGCTACTGGCCATGGTCTACAAACTGAGTTACTGGCCATGCTCTACAAACTGAGTTACTGACCATGCTCTACAAACTGAGCTACTGGCCATGCTCTACCAACTGAGCTACTGGCCATGCTCTACAGACTGAGCTACTGGCCATGCACTACAAACTGAGCTGCTGGCCATGCTCTACAAACTGAGCTACTGGCCATGCTCTACAAACGGCGCTACTGGCCATGCTCTACAAACAGAGCTACTGGCCATGCTCTACAAACGGAGCTACTGGCCATGCTCTACAAACTGAGCTCCTGGCCATGCTCTACCAACTGAGCTACTGGCCATGCTCTACAAACGGCGCTACTGGCCATGCTCTACAAACTGAGCTACTGGCCATGCTCTACAAACGGAGCTACTGGCCATGCTCTACAAACTGAGCTCCTGGTCATGTTCTACAAACGGCGCTACTGGCCATGCTCTACAAACGGAGCTACTGGCCATGCTCTACCAACTGAGCTACTGGCCATGCTCTACAAACGGCGCTACTGGCCATGCTCTACAAACGGAGCTACTGGCCATGCCCTACCAACTGAGCTACTGGCCATGCTCTACCAACGGAGCTACTTGCCATGCTCTACAAACGGAGCTAGTGGCCATGCTCTACAAACGGCGCTACTGGCCATGCTCTACAAACTGAGCTACTGGCCATGCTCTACCAACTGAGCTACTGGCCATGCTCTACCAACGGAGCTACTGGCCATGCTCTACAAACAGAGCTACTGGCCATGCTCTACAAACGGAGCTACTGGCCATGCTCTACAAACGGAGCTACTGGCCATGCTCTACAAACGGAGCTACTGGCCATGCTCTACAAACTGAGCTCCTGGTCATGTTCTACAAACGGCGCTACTGGCCATGCTCTACAAACGGAGCTACTGGCCATGCTCTACCAACTGAGCTACTGGCCATGCTCTACAAACGGCGCTACTGGCCATGCTCTACAAACGGAGCTACTGGCCATGCCCTACCAACTGAGCTACTGGCCATGCTCTACCAACGGGGCTACTTGCCATGCTCTACAAACGGAGCTAGTGGCCATGCTCTACAAACGGCGCTACTGGCCATGCTCTACAAACTGAGCTACTGGCCATGCTCTACCAACTGAGCTACTGGCCATGCTCTACCAACGGAGCTACTGGCCATGCTCTACAAACAGAGCTACTGGCCATGCTCTACAAACGGAGCTACTGGCCATGCTCTACAAACGGAGCTACTGGCCATGCTCTACAAACGGAGCTACTGGCCATGCTCTACAAATGGCGCTACAGAGGGCTGTGAATTCGACTTAGAAATATTGACTTTATTTATTGCGCACAGAATAGACAAGTAGGATGACATTGAAGCATCAGCTTTTTTCAGGTATTAAACAAACATCGGATTTAATAAATTTACATCTACATTTTGATTCCTTGACCGTTGAAAAGCAGGGCCCGAAAAAACGTGTCAAGAATAACATTGGCCATGGCTCAGTCAGTGTAGCTCTGTAGGGGACTTATTAGTCTACTGGATAAAGCCTCTGTCCCAAATTACACCTTATTTCCTATTTAGTTCGCTGGTCAAAATTGTGCACTAAATAGGGAATGGGATGCCATTTGGGATGAAGCCAAGGTCTTCTCTATTACTTGTGATAATATCCAGTTGTTTCTGTGTGTTTCTGGAGGGAAAAAGACCATCACGTGTAATGTGAAATACACAGTGAATTATAGGAGCTACTTTTATCACAATCTGTCTCAGTAGATTATTACAGGCCTGATTGATTCCCTGATTTTCATGTAATCTGCCTCCGAGATGCTGCTCACCATTTATGATCTCATATTGTTTTATTGAACAGGCATTGTGCCTCTCTGGCAATACCCATTTTTACAGATCCACAGTAAATTTTCTCCAGTTTTGTTTAATGAAATCTTGTACAGTATTACTTAAAATGCTGTTGTATATAACACAAAAGCGGCTTTAATATGTAAACATTTAGGTCAGGGATGGGCTTACATTAGCCACAATGGTTGAGTCCCAAATGCCTCCCTATTCCCTATGGGCCGTGATCAGAAGTAGAGCATAGTTAACAGGGTAACATTTGGTATTCATCCAATATCCTACATGTACACATAGGCCTACAGTGCTCGTACAACATAATAATGTATTAATATTATATATATGTGTTAGATTTATCAATATAATAATAATACATAAAATGACTGACACCGTCCTGTACTGTAATATACACTGGAAATATGTATCAACCTTCAGTCTAAATGTGTAACTGAAAATGGCGTTATATTTTATCAATAAACATGCATATATTTTGTTCAAAATATATTCAATTCAGGGGATCCCAAACACTGTAGTTTGTTTGTTACCAGGATGTATAGAAAGTCTAGACTCCCTAGATATTTTTTTCAAAATTTGCTGTCTACACAACCTTCTCCACATATTCAAAGTGTTAGAAAGTTATAGAAAAATATTTAAATTAAGATTTTTTTTAAAACAACTGAGTTAATAATTTGGCAGCCATTACTGCTGCGAATAATTTTCATTAAGATAAGACCAATTTTGCACAACATTTAGGGAAACATACAATATCAGTAAAACGTTTGAACACACCTACTCTTTCATGGAATCATGTACTGACCAAAAAAGTGAGAGAAAAAAATCTAACTAGATTCTTCAAAGTAGCCACCCTTTGCCTTGGTGACAGCTTTGCACACTCTTGGCATTCTCTCAACCAGCTTCATGAGGAATGCTTTTCCAACAGTCTTGAAGGAGTTCCCACATATGCTGAGCACTTGTTGGCAGCTTTTCTTCCCTCTGCGGTCCAACTCATCCCAAACCCTCTCAATTGGGTTGAGGTCGGATGATTGTGGTGGCCAGGTCATCTGATTCAGCACTCCGTCACTCTCTTTGGTCAAATAGCCCTTACACAGCCTGGAGGTGTGTTTTGGGTCATTGTTCTGTTGAAAAGTTTACAGTGCATGTCAGATGACAGTCGGAGAAAAAAACAAGCCATGAGGTCGAAGGAATTGTCATCATTCTGTGGGGATGCTCCTCAGCGGCAGGGACTGGGAGACGAGTCAGGATCGAGGGAAAGATGAATGGAGCAAAGTACAGAGAGATTATTGATGAAAACCTGCTCCAGAGCTCTCAGTCCCTCAGACTGGAGTGAAGGTTCACTTTCCAACAGGACAACAACCCTAAGCACACAGCCAGGACAACACAGGAGTGGCTTCAGAACATGTTTTTGAATGTCCTTGAGTGGCCCAGCCAGAGCCCGGACTTGAACCCCGATCGAACATCTCTGGAGAGAACAGAAAATAGCTGTGCAGTGACACTCCCCATCCAAAGTGACAGAGCTTGAGAGGATCTGTAGAGAAGAATGAGTGAACCTCCCCAATTACAGGTGTGCCAAGCTTGTAGCGTCATACCCAAGAAGACTCAAAGGCTGTAATCGCTGCCAAACGTGCTTCAACAAAGTACTGAGTAAAGGGTTTGAATACTTCAGTAAATGTTTTTTTCCCTTCTATTTATACACACCAAACATTTCTAAAAGCCTGTTTTTGATTTGTCATTATGGAGTATTGTGTGTAGATTTGATGAGGGAAAACATTTTTTTTTAATCAATTTTAGAATAAGGGTGTAAAAAAGTCAAGAGCTTTCTTTCAGGTTGAACATGTGGAGTAGGTTATGTAGATCTGTAAAGCAAATCAAATGTAATCCCTTTTTAGATTTAATTTTCAAGAGGATGCGGACCTTCTATAGGCGCTGTATGTGCACTATAAAGCTCCCTAAATACACTGTATGTACACTATAAAGCTCCCTAAATACACTGTATGTACACTATAAAGCTCCCTAAATACACTGTATGTACACTATAAAGCTCCCTAAATACACTGTATGTACACTATAAAGCTCCCTAAATACACTATATACTATTTCTATAGGCACTGTATGTACACTATAAAGCTCCCTAAATACACTGTATGTACACTATAAAGCTCCCTAAATACACTATATACTATTTCAATAGGCACTGTATGTACACTATAAAGCTCCCTAAATACACTGTAGGTACACTATAAAGCTCCCTAAATACACTGTATGTACACTATAAAGCTCCCTAAATACACTGTATGTACACTATAAAGCTCCCTAAATACACTATATACTATTTCTATAGGCACTGTATGTACACTATAAAGCTCCCTAAATACACTGTATGTACACTATAAAGCTCCCTAAATACACTGTATGTACACTATAAAGCTCCCTAAATACACTGTAGGTACACTATAAAGCTCCCTAAATACACTGTATGTACACTATAAAGCTCCCTAAATGCACTGTATGTACACTATAAAGCTCCCTAAATACACTATATACTATTTCTATACATGCTATATGTACAGTATAAAGCTCCCTATATACATTGTATGTACAAGTATGTGGACACCCCTTCAAATCAGTGGATTCCGCTATTTCAGCCACACCCGTTGCTGACAGGTGTATAAAATCAAGCACATAGCCATGCAATCTCCACAGACAAACATTGTCAGTAGAATGGCTTTACTGAAGAGCTCAGTGGCTTTCAACGTGGCACCGTCACAGGATGCCACCTTTCCAACAAGTCAGATTGTCAAATTGCTCTGCTAGATCTGCCCCCCCTTTGTACTGTAAGTGCTGTTATTGTGGAATAGAAACGTCTAGGAGGCAACAACAGCTCAGCTGCGAAGTAATAGGCCACACAAGCTCACAGAACGGGACTGCTGAGTGCTGAATCACATAGAGTGTAAAAAACGTCTGTCCTCGGTTGCAGCACTCACACAATAATGGTTTGGGGCTGTTTTTCATTGTTCGGGCTAGGCCCCTTAGTTCCAATGAAAGGAAATCTTAACGCTACTGCATACAATGACATTCTAGATGATTCTGTGCTTCCAACTTTGTGGCAACAGTTTGTGGATGGGCCTTTCTTGTTTCAGCATGACAATGTCCCCGTGCACAAAGCGAGGTCCATATTGAAATGGTTTGTTGAGATCGGTGTGGAAGAACTTAACTGTTCTGCACAGAGTCCTGACATCAAACCCATCAAACACCTTTGGGATGAATTGGAACACCGACTGCAAGCCAGGACTAATCGCCCAACATCAGTGCCCGACCTCACTAATGCTCTGTGGCTGAATGGCAGCAATGTTTACATTTACTGGAAAGCCTTCCCAGAAGAGGGAGGTTGTTATAAGAGCAAAGGGGGGGACAAACTCTATATTAATTCCCATCATTTTGGAATGAGATGTTCGACGAGCAAGACGTCCAAATGGTTTTGGTCATGTTGTGTATCTTCATAAATGTTTTCTGTAATCACTTGAGGAGATCCTTAAGTAATGATATTTACGATTACTTTTGGCAACATAAGTGTTTCTAGTTGTCAGATGCCCGGTTTGTCACCATGCAGTCATTTTAGTACTTAAGGGGGACAGACCTAGGACCTGGGAGGGAATCCTCCATATGAGAATGCTAGGTTTAATAAATAAAAAGCACATTCTGAACGAATAAAGAAGAAGATAAATAGTCTCAATCCAATAGTGCTTCCAGACAGGGACCTTTGGGCTGTGTGAATTTAGATCCAGCACCCCTTCTACAATAAGCCATGAACGGGATAAATGGACTTTTCCCCTTTTCCCCTACCCTGATTGGTGCCGACAAACTATAGATCACCTGTGAGGGAGCGGAAACACCCTATTTCACCCCGCTGTCACACTCCATTCCTCAGAGGCTTACATCACTCTCTTCTAATAAAAATGACAACCAGGTCTTTGTTTGGTTTGTCTATCGAGACGTCCTCCAGGCAGAACATTAACATAAATACATGGAATACTAGGTCGCAATTGAATGTTTCTCGATTGTTAAAAATTGCATGACCATGGAAAATTGGGTTTTATTCCTTCTAGTGCATCTGTTGTTGAACTCATTTAAAGAGTTTCATGCAGAGTATCCCAGCTGTCTGCCCATGCAGCTTCTTGCCACCAGAGGAAATATGCGAAAACCAAAATTAGATTCATTACAAACACTAGATTTAACACGTCATAAATGGAAGTCTGAATCCTGCGCCATAAAACACAATTAGAACAAATTCTAATATTATAACCTTCTGATCTCCTGCTTTCATCTGTCAGGTAGCTAGCATCCTGATAAGAACCTGATCTCCTGCTTTCATCTGTCAGGTAGCTAGCATCCTGATAAGAACCTGATCTCCTGCTTTCATCTGTCAGGTAGCTAGCATCCTGATAAGAACCTGATCTCCTGCTTTCATCTGTCAGGTAGCTAGCATCCTGATAAGAACCTGATCTCCTGCTTTCATCTGTCAGGTAGCTAGCATCCTGATAAGAACCTGATCTCCTGCTTTCATCTGTCAGGTAGCTAGCATCCTGATAAGAACCTGATCTCCTGCTTTCATCTGTCAGGTAGCTAGCATCCTGATAAGAACCTGATCTCCTGCTTTCATCTGTCAGGTAGCTAGCATCCTGATAAGAACCTGATCTCCTGCTTTCATCTGTCAGGTAGCTAGCATCCTGATAAGAACCTGATCTCCTGCTTTCATCTGCCAGGTAGCTAGCATCCTGATAAGAACCTGATCTCCTGCTTTCATCTGAACTCCTGTGTTCATACAGCAGCAACATCTGTGTTTAATAGGGTCATTCATTGGTTAGTTAATTTCTTCTCCAGCCTAGATGTTCCTCTTTATTGGTGTGGCTTGTCCAGGTTACAGGCTGTATGTCAGTTCTATAAGGAGATAAAAAAAGTAATCAGTTGACTTATTTGCCAGATTACGGTGATTTATATAAAACAATACTTTCACCATCTCACGGGTGTCAAAGACAAGACAGGACAACCAACCAGGGTTGGAACGGATTAGCCTACAAAGAATGAAGAGTTGAGCCCACTCGTGCCCTGGGTGACTTTAACTTTTAAAAATATCTCATTAGGGTTGGCTAGAAAAGTTATATTTTTCTCTCTGGCACAAGGAACCTGTTAGTTTAGTAGTTATTGGAGCAGTAATACTTGTGAATGATGAAAATGGTCTGTGAACTACAGGCATTGCCGATTTACCAATTGAATAAATTGAATGATTTTCACCCTGTTAGTATATCGTTCAAGGCAAACTCATTTTTAATACATATTTTATTGCCCTGGGCTAAACTGTGTTTCTTTGATCCCACTGCAAGGCTGAGCATAAATGGATCATAAAGAATTATGCCATTAGGATAAGAAAGTACAATGTTATTTTATCAATGACATCAAAGTTCATCTGGTTGCCCATTAAAACACACACATTTAGGTCTCTCAGAAAAGTCACAAAAAAAAGATTGTTGTAAAAGAAATAAGAACGAGAAAATAAAAATTAAGAAAACAATATCCTGATTTTTTCTTTTTACCAACCATATAGCTTCTACGTGTGATTGGTAATAATCAGGCTGTACATTTGGCTTGCATCACAAAGCATCATGCTTGTTATGGTCTGTGCTTGGGGCTAGCCTGGGCGCAGTGGTCTATGGCACTGCATCGCAACGCTAGCTGTGCCACCAGAGACTCTGGGTTCGCGCCCAGGCTCTGTCGCAGCCGGCCGCTGCTGGGAGGTCCGTGGGGCGACGCACAATTGGCTTAGCGTCGTCCGGGTTAGGGAGGGTTTGTCTCATCGCGCACCAGCGACTCCTGTGGCGGGCCGGGCGCAGTGCAAGCAAACCAAGGTCTCCAGGTGCACGGTGTTTCCTCCGACACATTGGTGCGGCTGGCTTCCGGGTTGGATGCGCGCTGTGTTAAGAAGCAGTGCGGCTTGGTTGGGTTGTGTTTCGGAGGACGCATGACTACTAATAATTGGATACTACGAAATTGGGGAGAAAAAGGTTTTATTTTTTTTACAAAAATGAAAATCCCTTAGTGTTGCCACTATGCTAAAACAATCCTCTACTACCAGCATCACTGTAGTCCTGTGTTATTTACTATACAACAATGGTACACAAACAAGCCCTGTTGAAAACAAGCAGAACAGAAGCTACAGTATTTAAAAAAGGGAACGATGTAGAATATACTGCTGTGTCAATGAGTCAAGGCCATTCAAACAGAACTACTTAAATTGTAGCAATTATAATATTTTTATTTTATTTCATAACATCAAGAATATTGCCATCTTTAATAAAAAATAAAGGTTTCATTCATAATTACATTGAATTATAATTAAGTTATTTTTGCTAGAAAGCGCTTGAATTTATACACTTCTATAACTGTAACTTTTCTGCCTGTTATTGAATGTAGCTAGTGCCTTTAATAGGTCCTTTGGAGATATACGATTGTATGATGAAGTCCTCCATCTTGGGAACTCATCACCTCTAATCCCCCATGTCTTGTTAAATGGCAGCCCAGGAGAGATGGATTGGCCTGTAAAAAGCAGATGGTGCCAACAGCAATAGGCTGTTGCAGCAATGCACTGATGATCTTCTAGGAAAAACTAAAACCACAGACAGACAGACAGACAGACAGACAGACAGACAGACAGACAGACAGACAGACAGACAGACAGGCAGACAGACAGGCAGGCAAATAAGCAGACAGACATGCAGGCAGACAGACAGACGGACGGACGGGCAGACGGACATACATACAGACAGGCAGGCAGGCAGGCAGGCAGGCAGGCAGGCAGGCAGGCAGGCAGGCAGGCAGGCAGGCAGGCAGGCAGGCAGAAAGACCTGCACGCAGGCAGGCAGGCAGATAGACCTGCACACACACACACATACAGACAGGCAGGCAGGCAGATAGACCTGCACACACACATACAGACGCTTAAAAAGTCAAATTACAGTAATTATTCAACACACAACTAAATTGAACAGTGATGCCTTGGAAATGTCCCGCTGATCTACAGCAGGGTTCTCCAACCTTCTCAAGTATGAGATACTTTTTAATATTTAACACGTCTGTTGCTACTCATTTTTATTCTAACTTTCATAAAGGCCCGTTCTTCTTCTCTTCTCTTCTCCCTGCTGCTCATCCCTGGGTCCTTCGTGTACCAGAGAATGTCATGCACTATGTTTTCTGCCAAAATGCCTGGTAAAATAAAGGTTCATGAAGAATTCTAAGGGAGGCCTATAAAATCTGTGATTTTTCCCCCTAAATGATTTTACATTTTCCAAAATGTTGTTATCTCAGATTTTCTTTTTTATATTCCACTCTCAAAATTACAATTGTTCAAAGAGAAACAATGAAATGTGATGTTTTGAACCGATGTCAATGCTGAAATCACTTGATGAAAACAAACACATTTAGATTTTTTGTTTGTTTAATTCCTCTTTAATTGCACATCTAGTGTTCCATCTAATGTGCTGGTCTAGCGATGGTTCTGTACTGCTGCTGCTCTCAGACACACCAGAACCCTCAGACACACAGCTTTGTGTTTACAGTGACGTAACAGGAGTAGATACTGTGACTGAACTGTGATATCACATGGTACTGTGACTTAACAGTGATATAACATGTTACTCTGACTTAACAGTGATATCACATGGTACTGTGACCTAGTAGTGATATAACATGTTACTGTGACTTAATAGTGGTATAATTGGTGCTGTGACTTAGTAGTGATATAACATGTTACTGTGACTTATTAGTGGTATAATTGGTAGTGTGACTTAACAGTGATATAACATGTTACTGTGACTTAATAGTGGTATAATTGGTACTGTGACTTAGTAGTAATATAACATGGTACTGTGACTTAATAGTGGTATAATTGGTACTGTGACTTAACAGTGATATAACATGTTACTCTGACTTAACAGTGATATCACATGGTACTGTGACCTAGTAGTGATATAACATGTTACTGTGACTTAATAGTGGTATATTTGGTACTGTGACTTAATAGTGGTATAACATGTTACTGTGACTTAATAGTGATATAACATGGCATTTATCACATTTGATTTGACATTACGATATATAACAGATAACTACTTTACATAATTCATTCGTAGGTAAACAATTTAAATGATATTAACTGAAAGTTAAAATGACTGTACCTCAGATTATGGTAGCGTAAGGAACAAGACTCTAGTGTGTGATCAGCACTGTGAACTTCTCTCATTGTCTCCATGGTGTAATTTTTTAACAGGAAACCATTTGCATTACGTGGCATTAGTAAAGGAATTAGCAAACATGATTTATACTTGCAAGACATTCTTTATTTGAGCAAATTCGTTTCTGTTCCCTTGAAGAACAATGGAGCACTGTCTGACCCTCCCTTCATCTGAGAGACCGAAAAGGCTTTGCTAAACTGGAACTGTGGGACCTTTTTATTCAGACCCTGATTAAGCCACTGCTCCTGAATTAACATTAGAACTGACTCCCAAATGGCACCCTATTCCCGATATAGTACATTACTTTTTGACCACAGCCATATCAAAAGTAGTGCACTATGTAGGGAATAGGGTCTATTTGCGATGGAGACTAGGGCTAGTTCTCTATTCATTCTACAGTGTTATCACTGTTAATCACTCTGCTAGCCAGCCAATCAGGGTGGTAAATAACTAAATGATGACTTTTTGTTTCATTGTTGCTGTCGATAGAGACAAAAAACCAAAAGGAAACTCCGGAGGTATCGATCTGTGTTTGAAATAAATCTGTAGGAACTTGTCTTTTTAGCTGCCTGGCGCTCCAGGCTACTAGTTTCAGTGACATGCTACTGAATCACCTGGCGTGTTTCCTGAATGGCACCCTACTCCCTACATAGTTGCTCAGGCCTGGTCAAAAGATAGTGCACTATGAAGGAAATAGGGAGCCATTTGGAATGAAAACATGTTTATTTAAATTTTTTATCTTCCCTCTCCGTCATGGCTCACCTGAAACGTGCTCGTAGTATACCACGGCTGGTTAAACCGCTGGTTCAGGAACATGGCCAGGTTACGGCAGGTTACCACTGATTCAGGAAGATGGGCAGGTTACGACGGGTTAAACTGCTGGATCAGGAAGATGGGCAGGTTACCACTGATTCAGGAAGATGGGCAGGTTACGGCGGGTTAAACTGCTGGTTCATGAAGATGGGCAGGTTACCACTGATTCAGGAAGATGGGCAGGTTATGGGTGGGTTATGCTGGTTCAGGAAGATGGGCAGGTTATGGGTGGGATATGCTGGTTCAGGAAGATGGGCAGGTTACCACTGGTTCAGGAAGATGGCAGGTTATGGGTGGGTTATGCTGGTTCAGGAAGGTGGGCAGGTTACGGATAGGTGACGCTGATTCAGGAAGATGGAATGGTTACGGGTGGGTTATGCTGGTTCAGGAAGATGGGGAGGTTATGGGTGGGTTATGCTGGTTCAGGAAGATGGGCAGGTTATGGGTGGGTTACCGCTGGTTCAGGAAGATGGGCAGGTTATGGGTGGGTAAGGTGGTCGTAGTGTACGGACCGGGGACGGACGTGCAACTATAATCAAAATAGGCCCGAGGGGACCTACTAAGTGAGGATGATTGGCATGGTTTTGTGTGAGATGGTCAGACAGGTGAACAGTGAGTTGGGACCAGGCTGTTAACACATGGCCAAGCACTCAGCCAATGAGATTAATGGTTTTGACTGTGTGGCATCAGAGTGACTGGGGATCAGTAAAACGTAATTTGATTGAGCCATATAAGGACATAGTCAGACAGCTGCTCATAGCAAGAGCCAATCAATCCCACACGTCTCCATCCCTGACACACTTCCAGGGGTTCACCTCAGGTAAAGATTATCACGTCCAGATGCCTTAGTTATTTTTTCACAATCTTGAAGAATAAGGTTACATTCAGCTACATTTCGAATGATAACTTGTTGTTAGTGCTGAGCGACTATCCAACATTTCACTATTTTTTATTATTTTTAAGAACTAATTGACAGATGCTGGTTCAATTATTTGAATTACATTTATTATTCAAAAAAATAAATATGTGAGCTCTACGTAGTTTAGCACAGAAAAAGTGGTAATTAACTACAATGACCATAATCCTTTTTTGTGCACCTACATTTCCAGTCTGTTTGTTTATTTTACACCTGCTACAGAAGAGACTAAAGAATGTGCGATCAAGAGGGGATGTAGAGATCAGCTGTTGCTTCGGGAACGTATCTCTACCAAGATCTAAGCGATTGATAGTTGGTATTCAGCAGTCATAAAAGTGTGTCTTATTTTATTTGAAGAACTACAAAAGAATGATTTTGTCAGACAGCGTAGTCAGCAGCTCTAACGAGAGGAGACGATGACATAGAACCAAATAATACAGTCATCAAATAAAATAAATGTAATATAAACAAAGAAATCAGAAATGTGTTAGAGTGAAGTAATGTGAATAAACGATGGTTAATGAGGAGTAATGAGCAGTCACTACCATTATGGGACTTGTATTAATTTTTTTGTTCTGTGTTGTAACAGAATTCAAGCCACGTAATGCATGTGTATTTAATACAAATAATAATAATAATCGAAACCAAAATAAAAAAAAAACGTGATATATATATATTTTTTAATTGAATCGAAAAACCACAAAAAAGACCACAAAAAAAATCATTAATCGCTCAGCACTACTTGTTTTGAATCAGAAAAAACCCCAGAAGAGATACGGTTTAAAAATAAATATTTTAATTAACTTATCAAGAAATATTTAATGTTGTGTCTCAGTATACATGACTGGTACTGCTGCTTCCAAGGATACATTGACTCTGAGCTAGAGTCAATAGAAACTTTTGCTGCCAATTGCTCAACACTTCCAGTTGTGCCTCTCCCTGAGTGCTTTTGACATCTACGTGCTCCTCTAATTCCACCTATGTCCTGTGGCAGATGTTATGAAATCATGTAAATTTATTGGTGACATTGAGACACTTTTTACTTCCTTCCCATGCGATTCAAATGAGTGTCACCCTGCTTAACACTAAACGGTTCACGTATTGGTTGGCAGTGGCAGCCTCTCAGCCTCTCCACCAACAGCTGTGACCCCTCGCAGGAAGTCAGCTATCCCACTTCCTGTAGCAAGCTGTGCCACTGGCTCCTCCTGGCCGGCGATGGCATTCTAATTGGTGTCCTCTCACCTTTTAACACCGCAATGCGAAAATCTCTGACAGTTCTTGGCAGCAGGAAGACTTCAACTGTCCTTGAAAAAAAGACCCCGCAAAAAAAAGTCTGATCAGATGCAAAAACACGAGGAAGTTAAAACAAGTCTTTTAAAGGAAAAGTCAGGTTGAAGGAGGTTGTGGAGACGATTGAGGTTGGACTCAACAACTGAAAGGAATGGAAGGGACGATGGTGAGAAGGAACTGGCTCATATTAACGTTGTCAGATGGTGAGAAGGAACTGGCTCATATTAACGTTGTCAGATGGTGAGAAGGAACTGGCTCATATTAACGTTGTCAGATGGTGAGAAGGAACTGGCTCATATTAACGTTGTCAGATGGTGAGAAGGAACTGGCTCATATTAACGTTGTCAGATGGTGAGAAGGAACTGGCTCATATTAACGTTGTCAGATGGTGAGAAGGAACTGGCTCATATTAACGTTGTCAGATGGTGAGAAGGAACTGGCTCATATTAACGTTGTCAGATGGTGAGAAGGAACTGGCTCATATTAACGTTGTCAGATGGTGAGAAGGAACTGGCTCATATTAACGTTGTCAGATGGTGAGAAGGAACTGGCTCATATTAACGTTGTCAGATGGTGAGAAGGAACTGGCTCATATTAACGTTGTCAGATGGTGAGAAGGAACTGGCTCATATTAACGTTGTCAGATGGTGAGAAGGAACTGGCTCATATTAACGTTGTCAGATGGTGAGAAGGAACTGGCTCATATTAACGTTGTCAGATGGTGAGAAGGAACTGGCTCATATTAACGTTGTCAGATGGTGAGAAGGAACTGGCTCATATTAACGTTGTCAGATGGTGAGAAGGAACTGGCTCATATTAACGTTGTCAGATGGTGAGAAGGAACTGGCTCATATTAACGTTGTCAGATGGTGAGAAGGAACTGGCTCATATTAACGTTGTCAGATGGTGAGAAGGAACTGGCTCATATTAACGTTGTCAGATGGTGAGAAGGAACTGGCTCATATTAACGTTGTCAGATGGTGAGAAGGAACTGGCTCATATTAACGTTGTCAGATGGTGAGAAGGAACTGGCTCATATTAACGTTGTCAGATGGTGAGAAGGAACTGGCTCATATTAACGTTGTCAGATGGTGAGAAGGAACTGGCTCATATTAACGTTGTCAGATGGTGAGAAGGAACTGGCTCATATTAACGTTGTCAGATGGTGAGAAGGAACTGGCTCATATTAACGTTGTCAGATGGTGAGAAGGAACTGGCTCATATTAACGTTGTCAGATGGTGAGAAGGAACTGGCTCATATTAACGTTGTCAGATGGTGAGAAGGAACTGGCTCATATTAACGTTGTCAGATGGTGAGAAGGAACTGGCTCATATTAACGTTGTCAGATGGTGAGAAGGAACTGGCTCATATTAACGTTGTCAGATGGTGAGAAGGAACTGGCTCATATTAACGTTGTCAGATGGTGAGAAGGAACTGGCTCATATTAACGTTGTCAGATGGTGAGAAGGAACTGGCTCATATTAACGTTGTCAGATGGTGAGAAGGAACTGGCTCATATTAACGTTGTCAGATGGTGAGAAGGAACTGGCTCATATTAACGTTGTCAGATGGTGAGAAGGAACTGGCTCATATTAACGTTGTCAGATGGTGAGAAGGAACTGGCTCATATTAACGTTGTCAGATGGTGAGAAGGAACTGGCTCATATTAACGTTGTCAGATGGTGAGAAGGAACTGGCTCATATTAACGTTGTCAGATGGTGAGAAGGAACTGGCTCATATTAACGTTGTCAGATGGTGAGAAGGAACTGGCTCATATTAACGTTGTCAGATGGTGAGAAGATATTGAACGACTCCAGTATTAAATTAGGGCTCGTATGAGCTGAAAATGCGCTTCATAGCAAGTGTGACAATTAAAGGCATTGTTCCTGAAGTCTGAACTCTCGGTAAACACTGCAGTATGTCGGCTCAATCGGAAATTACCTTTAAATTCGAAAGCAGATATTCTGCGATACGGATTGACTCCAGCCCTTATTTGCTTTTCATCTCTGCTAGTGGTTAAAAGCCCTAAATCACGTGGGCCTGATTGTGGGACTCGAGTTAAGGCTGGCACGATTGGTATATAACATACTATTCACTGTGTATTATAAGAGAGGATTTAACTTTAGGAATCAGGTGTTAGCAATGCATGAGAAGTGGAATTGAACAATTTCACACATTCAAAGTCAGTTATGTACTGTACATCATTAAACACGATTTTAATAAATAATGATTTGGTTCTGTATAAACCAATAAACCTTCTAATAAAAATATAATTACAAATAAACTCTTTGAATTAAAAGTAATGCAAACACTTCAACTTTTAGTTGCCGTTTTACATGAATAGTTACACTGCAAATTAGTTTAGCGATAAATATGATTCATAATAGTTTTGTTAATAAAAACTGTATTCTACTGGAATGAGATCATACAGTATAATCATAATGTTTCACTACAATTTGTCCATGTTTGTCATTGCTTGGTATCAGTTACAATGAACAAACGCATAGGATTTACATATCTATGGAGCATGATGGGATATCAGATCACTGTAAAAGAAGGGGGTTTAAATATCAACGACATCGCCTGCACTTTGGACTTTATCAGATGATGCAGTGAGGAAAATAACATTCTCTACACTGTTAAAAGAGGAAGCCCTTGAGCATCAAACATCTAAATGTCAGAGCCGGGCTAAATTCAAAGAGTAAATTATTCATGTGACCCCCGGCAGAGGCAGAACCGGAGGTCATCGCCAAGACTCATAAGGAAAGGGGGAAACTGACAGCAAGCAGTACCAGTGATGATGTGTCACAAACGGAATCCTATTCCCTATTAAGTGCACTACTTTTGACCATATGCTTATGGCATTCCCTATGGGCCCTGCTTAAAATGTAGTGCACTAAATAGGGAATAGGGTCCAATTTGAGACACATACATAGTCTTCAGACGTCGGTTTAGAGAGGTGGTCAGGTGGAGGTGGGGGTGGGGGGGTGGGGGGGGGGGGCAGCGTTTCAGCAGCTGTTACAGCAAGCAGGGGGAGTGACCTGCTCACTAAACCATAAATAAATGTTGGATAATATGCAGAAGGGTAATCTCTAAGAAGAGTAGTAGTGCTTGGAGGTATGGTGGCTCCTTTGCCCTGGAGGGTGATGCATGGAGATGAGAGGCGACACTCCCTCCACAGCCAACACTGTCATGTCACTGTTTACTTCATGTTTCCTTTGATCTCCATTGACCAGTGAACATATTTTAAAACTGATATGAAAGAATTAATGCGACACCGGTAGAAAAGAGGTGGTAACAGAACAGATAGGTGGTAACAGAACAGATAGGTGGTAACAGAACAGGTAGGTGGTAACAGAACAGATAGGTGGTAACAGAACAGGTAGGTGGTAACAGAACAGGTAGGTGGTAACAGAACATATAGGTGGTAACAGAACAGGTAGGTGGTAACAGAACAGGTAGGTGGTAACAGAACAGGTAGGTGGTAACAGAACAGATAGGTGGTAACAGAACAGATAGGTGGTAACAGAGCATATAGGTGGTAACAGAACAGATAGGTGGTAACAGAACATGTAGGTGGTAACAGAACAGATAGGTGGTAACAGAGCATATAGGTGGTAACAGAACATATAGGTGGTAACAGAACAGATAGGTGGTAACAGAACAGATAGGTGGTAACAGAACAGTAAGGTGGTAACAGAACAGATAGGTGGTAACAGAACAGATAGGTGGTAACAGAACTGGTAGGTGGTAACAGAACAGGTAGGTGGTAACAGAACAGGTAGGTGGTAACAGAACAGATAGGTGGTAACATAACAGGTAGGTGGTAACAGAACAGATAGGTGGTAACAGAACAGATAGGTGGTAACAGAGCATATAGGTGGTAACAGAACAGATATGTGGTAACAGAACAGATAGGTGGTAACAGAATATGTAGGTGGTAACAGAACATATAGGTGGTAACAGAACAGATATGTGGTAACAGAACAGATAGGTGGTAACAGAATAGATAGGTGGTAACAGAACAGATAGGTGGTAACATAACAGATAGGAGGTAACAGAACAGATAGGTGGTAACAGAACAGATAGGTGGTAACAGAACAGATAGGTGGTAACAGAACAGGTAGGTGGTAACAGAACATATAGGTGGTAACAGAACAGATAGGTGGTAACAGAACAGGTAGGTGGTAACAGAACAGATAGGTGGTAACAGAACAGATAGGTGGTAACAGAACAGGTAGGTGGTAACAGAACAGATAGGTGGTAACAGAACAGAATGGTGGTAACATAACATGTAGGTGGTAACAGAACAGATAGGTGGTAACAGAACAGATAGGTGGTAACAGAACAGATAGGTGGTAACAGAACAGATAGGTGGTAACAGAACAGATATGTGGTAAAAGAGCATATAGGTGGTAACAGAACAGGTAGGTGGTAACAGAACAGATAGGTGGCAACAGAACAGATAGGTGGTAACAGATAGGTGGTAACAGGACAGATAGGTGGTAACAGAACAGGTAGGTGGTAACAGAACAGATAGGTGGTAACAGAACAGGTAGGTGGTAACAGAACATATAGGTGGTAACAGAACAGGTAGGTGGTAACAGAACAGGTAGGTGGTAACAGAACAGGTAGGTGGTAACAGAACAGATAGGTGGTAACAGAACAGATAGGTGGTAGCAGAGCATATAGGTGGTAACAGAACAGATAGGTGGTAACAGAACATGTAGGTGGTAACAGAACAGATAGGTGGCAACAGAACAGATAGGTGATAACAGATAGGTGGTAACAGGACAGATAGGTGGTAACAGAACAGGTAGGTGGTAACAGAACATGTAGGTGGTAACAGAACAGATAGGTGGTAACAGAACAGGTAGGTGGTAACAGAACATATAGGTGGTAACAGAACAGGTAGGTAGTAACAGAACAGGTAGGTGGTAACAGAACATATAGGTGGTAACAGAACAGATAGGTGGTAACAGAACAGGTAGGTGGTAACAGAACAGGTAGGTGGTAACAGAACAGATAGGTGGTAACAGAACAGATAGGTGGTAACAGAACAGATAGGTGGTAACAGAACAGATAGGTGGTAACAGAACAGATAGGTGGTAACAGAACAGAATGGTGGTAACAGAACAGGTAGGTGGTAACAGAACAGATAGGTGGTAACAGAACAGAATGGTGGTAACATAACATGTAGGTGGTAACAGAACAGATAGGTGGTAACAGAACAGATAGGTGGTAACAGAACAGATAGGTGGTAACAGAACAGATAGGTGGTAACAGAACAGATATGTGGTAAAAGAGCATATAGGTGGTAACAGAACAGGTAGGTGGTAACAGAACAGATAGGTGGCAACAGAACAGATAGGTGGTAACAGATAGGTGGTAACAGGACAGATAGGTGGTAACAGAACAGGTAGGTGGTAACAGAACAGATAGGTGGTAACAGAACAGGTAGGTGGTAACTGAACATATAGGTGGTAACAGAACAGGTAGGTGGTAACAGAACAGGTAGGTGGTAACAGAACAGGTAGGTGGTAACAGAACAGATAGGTGGTAACAGAACAGATAGGTGG
The DNA here is from genome assembly GCF_057628025.1 of Oncorhynchus mykiss. Taxonomy (NCBI): domain Eukaryota; kingdom Metazoa; phylum Chordata; class Actinopteri; order Salmoniformes; family Salmonidae; genus Oncorhynchus; species Oncorhynchus mykiss. The sequence goes on along the minus strand of NC_143035.1, from coordinate 37,765,426 downwards.
TAGCAGAGCATATAGGTGGTAACAGAACAGATAGGTGGTAACAGAACATGTAGGTGGTAACAGAACAGATAGGTGGCAACAGAACAGATAGGTGATAACAGATAGGTGGTAACAGGACAGATAGGTGGTAACAGAACAGGTAGGTGGTAACAGAACATGTAGGTGGTAACAGAACAGATAGGTGGTAACAGAACAGGTAGGTGGTAACAGAACATATAGGTGGTAACAGAACAGGTAGGTAGTAACAGAACAGGTAGGTGGTAACAGAACATATAGGTGGTAACAGAACAGATAGGTGGTAACAGAACAGGTAGGTGGTAACAGAACAGGTAGGTGGTAACAGAACAGATAGGTGGTAACAGAACAGATAGGTGGTAACAGAGCATATAGGTGGTAACAGAACAGATAGGTGGTAACAGAACATGTAGGTGGTAACAGAACAGATAGGTGGTAACAGAGCATATAGGTGGTAACAGAACATATAGGTGGTAACAGAACAGATAGGTGGTAACAGAACAGATAGGTGGTAACAGAACAGTAAGGTGGTAACAGAACAGATAGGTGGTAACAGAACAGATAGGTGGTAACAGAACTGGTAGGTGGTAACAGAACAGGTAGGTGGTAACAGAACAGGTAGGTGGTAACAGAACAGATAGGTGGTAACATAACAGGTAGGTGGTAACAGAACAGATAGGTGGTAACAGAACAGATAGGTGGTAACAGAGCATATAGGTGGTAACAGAACAGATATGTGGTAACAGAACAGATAGGTGGTAACAGAACAGATAGGTGGTAACAGAAAAGATAGGTGGTAAAAGAGCATATAGGTGGTAACAGAACAGGTAGGTGGTAACAGAACAGATAGGTGGTAACAGAACAGATAGGTGGTAACAGAGCATATAGGTGGTAACAGAACAGATATGTGGTAACAGAACAGATAGGTGGTAACAGAATAGATAGGTGGTAACAGAACAGATAGGTGGTAACATAACAGATAGGAGGTAACAGAACAGATAGGTGGTAACAGAACAGATAGGTGGTAACAGAGCATATAGGTGGTAACAGAACAGATAGGTGGTAAAATAACCTATAGGTGGTAACAGAACAGATCGGTGGTAACAGAGCATATAGGTGGTAACAGAACAGATCGGTGGTAATAGAACAGATAGGTGTTAACAGATTGGAAGGAAACAATTCAAGGACTAAATAAACAACAACATTATTCACTATTCAGTGTTTTGGTACAGAATGCATTTTCAAAAGAGGCTGAATGAATATGGTGTTATCCTCAATAACTATTTTGTGCACCGAACAGGTAAGACCAGAGAGTACTACCATGCAGTGTTGCCAACTAAGTCGCTAGAAGCATGTTGAAACGTTGCTAAAAGTTGCTAAATGACGTTGTGATGTCATTGCGTAATAACGTAAAACTGCGTCATTACGTAGAATACAAAATAACGTCACTCACATTGACTGGGCATCTCGGCAAAAAATATGATTTGACATTTGTTCAGGTACAAACTCCCACTCATTTCTGTACTTCTGGCTGTACAATTTTGATTGAGACATGTTGATTGATGTTGTAAGTTCTGTTCAAGATCAAACATTCGTGACTATCTTAATTCATTGGGTTTGGCTCGTCGAACCCGTACTACTGCTGCTGCAGTCAGCCAACATGCATGAGCTGAGCACATGCTGCTGCCTGTGTACGAGCTGAGCGCCTGCTGCTGCCTGTGTACGAGCTGAGCACCTGCTGCTGCCTGTGCACGAGCTGAGCACCTGCTGCTGCCTGTGTACGAGCTGAGCGCCTGCTGCTGCCTGTGCACAAGCTGAGCACCTGCTGATGCCTGTGTACGAGCTGAACGCCTGCTGCTGCCTGTGTACGAGCTGAACGCCTGCTGCTGCCTGTGCACGAGCTGAGCACCTGCTGCTGCCTGTGTACGAGCTGAGCACCTGCTGCTGCCTGTGTACGAGCTGAGCACCTGCTGCTGCCTGTGTACGAGCTGAGCACCTGCTGCTGCCTGTGTACGAGGTGAGCGCCTTCTGCTGCCTGTGTACGAGCTGAGCGCCTGCTGCTGCCTGTGTACGAGCTGAGCACCTCCTGCTGACGTCACTCACAATGCTCTTTTGAAGCCAGGCACGTGTGCTAAAATTTACATTTTTTTTTTAAGTAGCTAAATTTGTTGCTAGGTGCTGTTTGAAAAAAACGTTGCCAGGGTAGTCTGAAAAGTTCCTAAATCTAGCAACAAAATTGCTAAATTGGCATCACTGCTACCATGTCTACACCTATCATATTGATCACACAGATGTGGTATGTGTGTGTGTGAGCACAATGCCTATGCGGTGTGCATTTGTATCACGGTTGGGGAACAATTTGGAATTTCTGAGTTTAATTAAATTAAATTAATTTAATTTAATTAACAATTAATTTTAATTTAATTTGAATTGGCCACAACCCACAGGAATCAGAATTTGAATTGAAGGAAGTATAATTGTCATGACTTCCGCCGAAGTCGGTCCCTCTCCTTGTTCGGGAGGCGTTCGGCGGTCGACGTCACAGGCTTTCTAGCCACCGCCGATCCACTTTTCATTTTCCATTTGTTCTGTCTTTGACTTATCACACCTGGCTTCACTCAACCAATTACCTGATTATTATTGAACCCTCTGTTCCCCATGTTGTGTTTGTGAGTGATTGTTTTTTTGTATTTTAGTTCCGTCATTTTGTGTGCTCGTGATATTACTTTGTACATTTATCATTTTGAGTAAAAGTACGTTGACTGCTCATATCTGCTGTCCTGCGCCTGACTCTCTACACCAGCTACACACAGGACCCTTACAATAATGGAATTTAAACCAATTCAACTGAGATGTGAAACATGAAAGTCTCATTCCTTTGATACATATTTTAGCAAAAGGATATGCTACTTATTCATGCAACTAATACACATACCATTTCAATATTACTTTGATTAGAAATTAAAGATGTCAAACAATATTTTTATGCCATGAGATCTTAGATCGTTCCCTTCCATACTGCAGTGTTTGCTCAAATGCATTCTGGGAAATGAATTATTTCAGATAGGGTATTATGAGTTATTATAGATAACCCGCAACATGATCTTAAAATATCTTGAAACTGTAATTATTTAAAATAGTTTTAGGATACATTTTTCAACCTTATATTATTGTAAAAGGTCTGGGTGTAGCTGGTGCAGAGGAGTCAGGCGCAGGACAGCATGAGTAATAAAGTAACTTAAAATGACCAAATACATGAAGTAATACCAAGCCCACACAAAAGGACTGAAATACATAAATCAAACACACACAAAAACCATGGGGAAAACAGAGGGTTAAATAATGAACATGTAATTGGGGAATTGAAACCAGGTGAGTAAACAAAGACAAAACAAATGGAAAATGAAAAGTGGATCGGAGGTGGCTAGAAGGCCGGTGACGTCGACCGCCGAACGCCGCCCGAACAAGGAGAGGGAGCGACTTCGGTAGAAGTCGTGACAATTACATGAGAGTAGTAACTTTAAATGATGTTAAGATAAACATGTCTATGTGCAGAATAAATATGCCATTTGAATTTAATTTAATTTCTTTGAATACAATTATACCTCCTTTAGTTCAAAATGAAATTCAAACAGTGCTTCTTGTGGGGTGTGTCCAATGAATTGGAATTAAAGAACTATTCACAACTCAGTTCAGAGTTGACCCCAACCTTGATTTGTATGTGTGTCTGTGTGTTTGAGCCTCCAATAATAAAAATATTACATTGAAAAACTATAGATGAACGGGACCTCCAAACCAACACTGATCTTCAATTAGTCTATAGAATGACAATACTGAGAAGGAAGGGAAACCAACACTGACCTTCAATTAGTCTATAGAATGACAATACTGAGAAGGAAGGGAAACCAACACTGATCTTCAATTAGTCTATAGAATGACAGTACTGAGAAGGAAGGGAATCCAACACTGACCTTCAATTAGTCTATAGAATGACACTACTGAGAAGGAAGGGAATCCAACACTGATCTTCAAGTAGTCTATAGAATGACACTACTGAGAAGGAAGGGAACTCAACACTGATTTTCAATTAGTCTATAGAATGACAATACTGAGAAGGAAGGGAAACCAACACTGATCTTCAATTAGTCTATAGAATGACAATACTGAGAGGGAATGGAGAAAGAGAAAAATCAATAGCACATTTTCTGCTGTTTTGTCTAAGGATTTTTATGTTTGCAGAGATTAAAGCGGACAAGACCAAGATTAATGAAGGACTATCTGTTTCCACTTCAATAACATTTCATTTGCTTTTGTGGCCTTGCCAGTTTAAAGACAAAGAAATCCAATGTTGTTTACCTTTTAGTGTATATAGCTGAATGCAATGTAGGTCTACAGAAAGACTGTTCAGATACTTGCCTGATATGGATTAAACAGGGCCTGAGATCATGCAGCGATAGAGAGCAGTAAACTTTTTTATTTTTATTTTCTACTTTTGAGGTTTTTTCTCAAGAAGGCCATGTCAAGACAGAGCAATGTCCTTCAGTTACAATCCACTTGCACTGGCAACATTGTTTTTAAAAATCTGTTAAAGCTAGCAAGTCCATTTACAACATTAAATAATATTTAGTTATTCCCAAACAAACCAACAACCTTGATTTTCTGTTGTTTATTATCTCTGAGGTCTTTCACTATACGTATAAAAACACCTGCAGAGCTTGATTCGAATGGCATCAGGATTACAACCTGTTACCAGATGCGTCAGACTAGCCAGTCTAGTGGACGTCTAATGAATCATGAATCCTTTGAATACTAAGTGACAGATGAGAAGTCACCAGGGAGCGGTTGTTTTTGGCTTGACTGGCATACCCTAAACACCTGCGCTATGACAGCGATGAGGCCCCCCCTTCCAAGCTCACATAACTGTCTTGATTGTCGCAAGGGATTTCATGGATACCATGTATACACATACGTCTTTGGCATTGAAATCTGAAGGCTAAATAAATTGCTTTTCAGTTGCCTAATGGTGTTTTTACAAGATGCTGAGATGGTCTATCCATAATATACAAAGTTATACATAAAATGTTTTTTTTGTTGTTGTGGAAAATCCCCCCCAAAACGTGATCTTCTGCATCTCTTTCAACTGATCATCTCACTAGGTCATTGATGAAAAGTGTTGTGTCTTTGGCATCATTAAAATGAAGACTGTTATTTTATCAAATCAATTCTCTGTAATTATTAGTACGTTTTTGAACTAGGAAGTCGGGGCACCAAGGAAAATCTTCAGATTACAAAGTTATACTTTTCCTAATGTAACTCTTCAGATATTTTAATATCTGATCAATTAGTCTTCTAATTAATGAATTATTCGTTACCTCACGTTAGTCTCATTCCAAACGTAGTAAATTGTTCGTTATCTGCACGAACCCAGCCTTTACTATGAATCATCCATACATCATCAATTGTCTTAATAATTTATTTACCAACTAAATAAATAATCACAGAAATGCATAAACAAACAGCAGATATGGTTACAACGATATGATAGGGGAGGTTCCCTAGTGGACTAAGCCGATATGACAGACAACAAAGGGAAGTGGGTGTGGACTGAGAAGGGCGGGGAAGACAAAAATGAGTAACTACACAGTTGATAATTATATTAATTGAAATGCTAATCCTTTGCACATGAATGCTCACTCATTCGGGAATAATTGCAATCAATATATATTTATATTTACGCTCAGTGTGTCGTCGTGATCTCTGTTGGAATCGTCCGTCTTTCTGTTGGAAAGTTCATCCAAGCGTCTCTCTGCTTCCCTGGAGTCTTTCGGGGTTAGAATGCATACTTCAGAGTATCATTCAGAAATGTTCTTGTAGAGTAGATGTTTCGGCGGTTGTCGGTCTTCGCAAGTCTGGTCCACATAATTTCTAGCTGCAGACTAGTATTGAAGATTTGCTCTTATTCTGCCGGGATCGATAGTCTCAGAGTTGAACCATTTCCACCCGTGAAGCCAATGCTCCACGTGGTATGATTAGGAATTCAACAACCATTACAACCTTAGCTTATACTGAGGTTTTTGTGTTCTCTACTCAATCTTCGCCCCCTGATCGAGGTATCCTCCCGAGGATTTTTTCAGGTGTTTTTTTTTATTCCTAACAGTAGAAAAGGGCTGTCCAATGAGCCAGATCATGTATGTGCTCAAGGAGGCGGGCCAGTGACTTAGTTAAACTTGAAAGGATATACAATTATCTCACATTAACAGTTTAAAATCACATTACGTAATTTCACAAATAGTTTAATCTTTACTCATTAATTTTATACAATAATTAGATGCAAACCTCATAATGGCGGGTCCTGTATAAACTGAGTTATGGTAATTTGGCTGTATTGTCTTTCATGAGGTCACAAACATGAAACAAAACGGACCGGGTAGTAGCTGGCTTCTCCACCATTTACACATTCTCCAAAACATGGATATTGTTCAGTTCTCAAGTCCTGTGATGTAGAAGAAGTTCCCTTGTTCTCTCTATGTGTCTCTTGCTGCATGGCCAGGAGGAGAGTCTCCTTCAGGAATTTATGACCTGAGATAACAGAACCTGGGTGTTGGAGGGAGAGAGGGGGAAGCCACTCGCTATTCCCAAAGAGGGACACGTCATGACAAAAGAGACTTAAGGTTTAATTTGTAATTTTTTTATCTTTAAAACTTCTTATGACTGGGGGGCAGTATTGAGTAGCTTGGATGAATAAGGTGCCCAAAATAAACGGCCTGCTCCTCACTCTCAGTTGCTAATATTATTATTAGTATTAGAAACTTTAGAGTGTTTTCTGAAGTTTCTAAAACTGTTTGAAGGATGTCTGTGAGTATAACAGAACTCATATGGCAGGCAAAAACCTGAGGATAAATCAAAACAGGAAGTGAGAAATCTGAGGCTGGCATGTACTCAACACAGTTCTCATTGAAATCCCCTTGAGATATTAATGATGTTGCACTTCCTAGGGCTTCCACTAGATGTCATCCGTCTATAGAAATTTGAATGAGGCTTCTACTGTGTTGTGGGACTGAATGACAGCAGTGTGAATCAGGTGTTTGACAGTCAGCCTTTTTCTGGTCATGCGCTTTGCACATGATAGCGACTTGCATTCCATGTCTCATGAAGACGCAAAGGAATACTCCGGTTGGAAGTTTATTGAAGATTAATGTTAAAAACATCCTGATGATTGATTCTGTACTTAGTTTGACATTTTTCTTTGACCTGTAATATAACTTTTTTAAGTTTTTGTCCAGAACGAACAGAACGAGCATTTGGATATGTATACCAAACGCGGTAACAAAAGTAGCTAATTGGACATAAATAACAGACATTATCGAACAAATCAAGCATTTATTGTGGACCTGGGATTCCTTGGAGTGCATTCTGATGAAGATCATCAAAGGTAAGGGAATATTTAGCATGTAATTTATGGTTTATGTTGACTACAACATGGCGGCTATTTTGACTTGATTGTTCTGAGCGCCGTCTCAGATTATTGCATGGTTTTCTCTTTCCGTAAAGTTTTTTTTAAATCTGACACAGCGGTTGCATTAAGGACCGGTATATCTATAATTCCATGTGTGTAACTTGTATTACCATCTACATGTATGATGAGTATTTCTGTTGAATCGATGTGACTATGCAAAATCACTGGATGTTTTTGGAACTAGTGAATGTAACGCGCCAATGAAAACTAAGATTTTTTTTATATAAATATGAACTTTATCAAACAAAACATGAATTTATTGTGTAACATAAAGTCCTATGAGTGTCATCTGATGAAGATCATCAATGGTTAGTGATTCATTTTATCTCTATTTGTGCTTTTTGTGACTCCTGTCTTTGGCTGGGAAAGTGTTTTTCTGTGGCTTGGTGGTGACCTAACATAATCGTTTGTGGTGCTTTCGCCGTAAATCCTACTTGAAACCGGACACTGTGGTGGGATTAACAAAACGGTACAAGATACATGTATGTTTAAGGAATTTTAATTATGAGATTTCTGTTGTTTTGAATTTGGCACCCTGCACTTTCACTGGCTTTTGTCATATCATCCCGTTAACCTGTCTACGATACTGGTTCCCAATTGGGGATCAACCCTCCCACGTTCAGCTGAAACGGTGGCGCATGGAACGCAAAAATATTCTTAAAAATATTTAACCTCCACACATTAACAAGTCCAATAGCTGAAATGAAAGATAAACACCTTGTTCATCTAGCCAGCAAGTCAGATTTCTAAAATGTTTTACGGCGAAAACATAGCACATATATATGTAAAACCACCACCAGACACAGCTCATTTCAATAGCCAAAACATGCAATCAACAAACGCAGGATTAAAAAATAAATCGCTCACTAACCTTTTGAAAATCTTCATCAGATGACAGTAATATGACATATTACACAGTACATATTTTTTTTTTTCAATAATATGCCATTTATATCCATAAATGTCCATTTACAGTGAGTTCACCTTCAGAAATTACTCAAAAATGCCCGCAGGAAATCTATGTAGCGCGGCAAGATAACGTAAATAGACATCATAAACTTTGACTAAATATACATGTTCTACATATAGTTAGAAAGATACACTGCTTCTTTATGCAACCGCTGTGTTAGATCTATTTTTAACGTTACAGAAATCGCACACTATTCCATATACCAATTCGCGCCCATACGCACAGCCTATTCTCTCGTGGCACGCACTAATTTCACTCCCATAGGGTCAATTCTCGCGGGATTTGAACGATTTGAAGCTCTAATGAAAGAGGACATCTAGCGGAAGAGAAAGAAAGTGTCCCCAGAATCATAGCTCGTTGGGAAGGGTGGGGGCCATGACGTCAAATTTGCTCCAACTTTCATGGCCACAAAAACTAGTTTGGAAGAATGCCTGCCCTGTGAGTTCTGCTATACTTACAGACATAATTCCAACGGTTTTAGAATCTTTAGAGTGTTTTCTATCCAATAATAATTTTTATTTGCATATATTAGCAATTTTTGACAGATTTGTTTTCCAGTTTACTAGGGGTACCCAATCTCTCCAAAGGGGGCGTATGTCTGCCATATCCTTAGCAGGTTTTAACGGGATTGAAGCCCAAAGAGGTTTCAACTGGGCGCAGTACATCCTCATATGGTACATGGTACTACCTTAAGAATGAATCACACATCACATCCGCTGTTGCCTGTGATCAATTCCTTCCGACAAAAAGCGAGCGCCAGTCTATTGCACCTTACAATAGGGCAGCATTTCCAACAGACAGTATGGCCATCTCTTGTCAGGGGATATATCTTGGAATTGAAAATTCCACAGCTGTGACACATGCTCATACAGCAACAGAGCTACGTAACTACGGGTACGGTGGAAAGGTGTCACTCATTAAATTATCACTTATATCTTGGTGGGAAAAGGAATGAGGTGTCATAACAAAAATACTAAAGAGTGATGATGTGGAGTGTCTGTCAAACTGGAACAAATCTGGGGTTTATTTAACTCTCAGTTACTCTCAAATTAGTGATGTTTGCACACGTGTGTGGCTGGTGATTTTACTGCTGCAGATATTTGGAGAAAACATTGAACGTAAATGTGTACAAACATGTTTTAGTTACTCATGTTTGAATTCACTATTCACCATTTATCTTTTGAGAAGATGTGACGCGTGAAATCAAAAATCTAAGTGTCAAAATCACATCAGAATTTAGAATCAGAACCCCCCTCCCGTTTCCACTGGCAATTGAACCGCAGAAAAAATTGGACAGGACCCAAACATACAGGTATCAGTATTGGTTAAAAATGTAAATAAACTAAACTTATTTGCAGATGATCTGCTGATATACCTGACCAATGTTGAAAACTCAATGCCTCCCTCCTGTTAAAAATCATTTCAGAATAGTCTGAAATTTCAGACAGGATATGTGAAATTTCATTTATGTGAAAAATCAAAACAAATAGCAATAGGAAAAAGAATCTATCTAGGGCAATCCTTTAAGTGGACCACAAAAAAATATGAAATACTTAGCGTAATGAGTGACAACAAACAATTATGCTGAACAAAAATAGAAACGCAACATGCAACAATTTAAAAGATTTCACTGAGTTACAGTTCATATAAGGAACTCTGTCAATTTAAATACATTCATTTGGGCATCCATTAATCTATGGATTTCACATAACTTGGCAGGCCCAGCCAATCACAAAGAGCTTTATTAAAGACAGAAGTTCTCCCCAGCATCTCCCCCACTCCCCCTTCGCAGTTGAAGACGCCAGATGTGGAGGTTCTGGGCTGGCGTGGTTACACTTGGTCTGCGGTTGTGAGGCTGGTTGGACATACTGACAAATTCTCTAAAATGACATTGGAGGCAGCTTATGGTAAAGAAATGAACATTGAATTGTCTTGCAACAGCTACGGTGGACATTTCTGCAGTCACCATGCATATAGCAAGCTCCCTCAAAACTTGAGACATTGTGTCATTGTTCCAAAATTTGAGAGAAATAACATTTCCGGCATCTTTAATTCCAGCTCATGAAATATGGGACCAACACTTTACATGTTGCATTTGTATTTTTGTTCAGTATACTGTATATCTTTTAAATAACTATACATTGGCTGTTAATATGCTTCTGTTCTGTAGGTGGCGCTGTGTACTCTTTTCAAAGGATGGATCCCAATCTCTCAAAGGCCCGAGGATAGAGGTGGACAAAGGTGGTCTGCCAGTCACTTGGACGACAACCAAACTTGGGATGGGGGGAGGTTTTAGCGAGTGGAATAGTGGAGAAAAAGGTTTACCCACTAGCAGTGCAAATATCATGGTACAGCTATATGGAAACTCAATCATAATGGTACTTTTTAATAGTATGTTTACAAACATATATTATGACAAATATAATTGAAACTTGTAATTCATCATGGTAAATGGTGAAATAAGTATAGCCAGTTGTAATTGTAATGGCTTAGCACATAATAATAAAAGGCGATCAGTATTTACCTGGCTAAAAGTGTCACGACTTCCGCTGAAGTTGGTCCCTCTCCTTGTTCAGGCGTTGTTCTTCGGTCGACGTCACCGACTTTCTAGCCATCGCTGATCCATTTTTCATTTTCCATTGGTTTTGTCTTGTCTTCCATCACAACTGGTTTCAATCCCATCAATTACATGTTGTGTATTTAACCCTCTGTTTCCCCTCATGTCTTTGTCGGTGTTTGTTGTATGTTTTGTGCAAGTCATGTTCTGGTGTGTGACGGGTTTTGTACCCTTTTATATTATTTTTGTATATATTTGTTTTCTGAGTTTTTTTGAGCATTTATTAAACTGCTCCGTTTATAACAAGTTCACTCTCCTGCGCCTGACTTCCCTGCCACCAGCACGCACCCATTATAAAAAGAGAAGGAATATAATATCTATTATTTACAGGAAAGTCATTCAACAATTTTAGATGAAGTGTGGAAAAGGAACTGGAGGGGGGGACGAAATATACTTCTCCCATGGGCAAAGAAACTCAAAAAGAGTGATGATTTTAATTAATAATTCTGATCCGAATTTGCAAATTGTCCAAACAGATCCACAAGGCAGATGGATTCTTTTAAATGTGTTATTGGACCATAAACAGATTTTCTCATGAAGTCTATACAGTCCAAATAATGATGATCCACGCTTCTTTGAAATATCTATAATAATGTAGCCTACAAGAAATGCAAGAATGTATTATTTTGACGGGATATTATAATATGGTTTTAAACACCTCAATGGACCGTAAAGGAAATCACACTACAAACTATCACGAGTATCATGAATATATTGGAACTAGTGGATATACAGTATGGAGGCTTAAATATCCTGACCTAGTGAGATATACATGGCAGAGTCTCAATCAAGCTAGTCATCATGACTACATTCTTATGTCATTCTCGCTGCCACCAAAAGTTTAAAAAGTGTTGATAGGGGACAGAATGCATTTGAACTATCAAATAATTGACACATATACGTTACTCTTAGAGAATTTCTACGTGGGCGAGGATATCTAAAATGTTATCAAAGCCTATGGGATGACAGCTTATATTTAACCACACATATTCTAGCTCATTTAAAAAAAAAACAACCGACATAACATATACAGCAGATCTCGTTATTGTACGGAACACCTTTAAGTGTGCCTTTAGAGGCAATTCTATACTCATATGCAAAAACCAAAAGAACTGGAGGAACATATTCAAGAAAGATCAAGTGTGATATTTTTTATGTATTTAACCTTTTTTTAACCCAAATGGCACCCTATTCCCTACATAGTGCACTACTATAAACCAGAGCCTTATGGATCCTGGTCAAAAGTAGTGCACTATATCTTTTTTTTATTTTTTTTAATTTAACCTTTATTTAACCAGGAAGGGCTCATTGAGATAAACATCTCTTTTTCAAGAGGGCCCTGGCCAAGGTAGGCAGCACCAAGTCATTACAAACAAATTACAGACAGACAAACTACAAGTAATCTAGTAAAAACGATTGAATTCACAAGAGTATAAAACAGCAAATTAAAAACATTGACAGGTCAGGGAATCCTTCATCGGTGATTTAAAAACACCAATCGGGACAAGTTCTTCCAGTTTAAAAGTATTTTGTAAGGTGTTCCAAGACGATGGCGCAGAGTACATAAAAGCCCTTTTACCAAATTCAGTTTGGACATTTGGAACAGTTAGCAGGATAAAGTCCAGCAAACGAAGAGAGTACCCACAACATTTCTGAACAATAAAAATGCCCAAATAAAAAGGTAGTAAACCCAAAATGGCTTTGTAAATAAAAGTATACCAGTGACTGAGTCTACGAGTGACTAGAGAAGGCCAGCCAACCCTGGTATACAAAGTGCAGTGGTGCGTAAGGGTTTTGCAGTTTAAAATAAATCTCAAAGTGCCAAGGTAAAGAGTGTCAATTGATCTCAAACACTGATTGGAAGCATTCGTATATAAAATATCCCCATAGTCTAGTAAAGGCATAAATGTAGCTGATACTAGCCTCCTTCTGGCTTCAAAAGAAAAACAGGCCTTATTCCTAAAATAAAATCCCAATTTCAGCTTCAATTTTTTTGTAAGTTGTTGAATATGCAATTTAAAAGAGAGGTCGTCATCAATTAAAATTCCAAGATATTTACTTGAGGTTACAACCTCAATCTCCTTGACCTGACAATAAAAATGCCCAAATAACTTATCTTCTTAAGTTAGCCTCTTATCTTAGAAATAAGAATGGTTACACTTCCGTTTTTTACAGTGACTTTTTTTTCACCATTTAAATAACCACACGATTACTAGTTAACTACATATACTTATATTGTAAAGAGGTCATAAAATATGTTAGATTCTGGTGTATACCTCCTGATGACTGTGTTCTTCCATTGTAGTTATAATGTATTTCTAAGTAGAGTATGATATATTTCTAAGTAGAGTATGATATATTTGTAGGTACAGTATGATATATTTATAGGTACAGCACGATATATTTATAGGTACAGTATGATATATTTATAGGTACAGTATGATATATTTGTAGGTACAGTATGATATATTTCTAAGTAGAGTATGATATATTTGTAGGTACAGTATGATATATTTGTAGGTACAGTATGATATATTTCTAAGTAGAGTATGATATATTTATAGGTACAGTATGATATATTTATAGGTACAGTATGATATATTTGTAGGTACAGTATGATATATTTCTAAGTAGAGTATGATATATTTGTAGGTACAGTATGATATATTTGTAGGTACAGTATGATATATTTATAGGTACAGTATGATATATTTCTAAGTAGAGTATGATATATTTGTAGGTACAGTATGATATATTTGTAGGTACAGTATGATATATTTCTAAGTAGAGTATGATATATTTGTAGGTACAGTATGATATATTTGTAGGTACAGTATGATATATTTGTAGGTACAGTATGATATATTTGTAGGTACAGTATGATATATTTGTAGGTACAGTATGATATATTTCTAAGTAGAGTATGATATATTTGTAGGTACAGTATGATATATTTGTAGGTACAGTATGATATATTTCTAAGTAGAGTATGATATATTTGTAGGTACAGTATGATATATTTGTAGGTACAGTATGATATATTTGTAAATACAGTACATTGTTGCAGTGACATTCAAGACATCATCATCTGAAGCAGTAAAACAACAGTCAATACGTTACCTTCTGGTGTTCATGATGTACTTGTATCAACAGTGTTTCTTCACATTGTATTACTACAGTCAGTAATTCATTTTCATTGCACATTATCATAGCCTGCATATTGCAGAACCGTTTGTATCAGAATAGGACACGTTGACATTTTCAGTTACTGAGTATTTTTTTTCAGACATTAAACTGCAGATCTCCATCGACATACGTAATTCATAATTTATTTTCCCATAACAGCTTTTTTTATCAGCCTCTTATCTTAGAAATAAGAATGGTTACACTTCCTTTTTTTTATCAGCCTCTTATCTTAGAATTGAGAATGGTTACACTTCCTTTTTTTATCTGCCTCTTATCTTAGAAATAAGAATGGTTACACTTCCTTTTTTTTATCAGCCTCTTATCTTAGAAATAAGAATGGTTACGCTTCCGTTTTTTACAGTGACTTTTTTTTCACCATTTAAATAACCACACGATTACTAGTTAACTACATATACTTATATTGTAAAGAGGTCATAAAATATGCTTTTCAAGGCACTATAGAAGGAGATTCTAACATTAGAACCTTGAATGAGTGTTTAATATAACATGTAAGTTAAAAACTAGGTGCAATTCAGTAATAGACAAGCATTTTTACACATTCAATGGCTAGAATACCAGTGGAACAAGTAATCAGATTTTAATCATTTCCTTAACTAAACAGACAGAAATGACTTTGTAGCATAATTTATTTTTATAAACCAAGAGGATTTTTTTTCTTCTCAGAAATATGCATATCCACACCATACTGAGGCCTAGTTGTGAACACACATGGATACAACTTCATCGTTACGGAAGCATTATGCCTCTTGTGACCGTTATAAGGATTTGTCTAACATTTCAAAGGGTTTTCCCTCTCCAAGTACCCTTGCCTTTTTCCCCCACGTCAATTCACACAGTCTATCTCTAAGCACCAACTATGAAAGCTGCAGGGATCTGCTATTTTGTCCACTTTTGGAAATGACTGCCTCTCTCTCTCTCTCTCTCCTGATCCAAATAGTCAGCTTAGGGAATCTGTGGCACATGGGCTTATGTGTTGCCAAGGAACTGTCATAGAAATGTCTGTACAAAAGGATTTTCGTTTTGAGACTTTGAGTTTGATTTACAACGCTTTCCCGAGGTATTTGAATACAGATAGTTGATGGACTGATACACGGATACAATCGTGTTCACGTGAAGTGGAGGATACAGATGCATCACAACAATAGTAAAAACTAAAGTAGTATAGTTTAAACTGATGGAATGGAGAGATTCTAGGTAACATACAAGTGAGAGATTATGACTTCAGGATGACTGGTCACATGATAACAATCTCCTCCAATGAGTATACACAAGGCGAGGAATCAAAGGAAAACACTTGTGAGATTCACCACAGAAAGAAACTAGGCTACTCACCAGTCAGTTTTGAGAAGGAAGCGAGGAGAAAGGACACAAGGTGAGGAATCAAAGGAAATGACTTGAATCACCCACAGAGAGAACCTAAGCCATAGCTGGTTACCAGACAGGACCAGGGACAGCACTCAATCAGTCTAGGCCTCACAGCTACAGCTTACTCTGCAATCATCTAGCTGTAGGGGACAAGACAATCAGCCCAGCAGCATGGACAACGTTTTCATATTCTACTACTGTTTGTCCAGTCTGGAGCCCTTCCTCTGCAGTATTATTAGTATTAAAGACCTCAGTCAATATCCTGTGTTGGCCATTATTTCTACACTGTCTTTACCACTATGTCGATGTCGATGTCTACTGTATATCGTTATTTGTAGACAACAATCATTTCTAAGTAGCAACCAAGTAAGTGTAATGGCTGTAACATAAAGTGTTACCCAACTCCTGGCAACAGCATCAAAACATATCATTCGTATATAAAATTGTTGTTGTTCTATTCCCGTTAGTATAGCCACACGTCCAATACTACTGTTTCTATGTCCAATGTACACTGCTCAAAAAAATAAAGGGAACACTTAAACAACACAATGTAACTCCAAGTCAATCACACTTCTGTAAAATCAAGCTGTCCACTTAGGAAGCAACACTGATTGACAATAAATGTCACATGCTGTTGTGCAAATGGAATAGACAACAGGTGGAAATTATAGGCAATTAGCAAGACACCTCCAATAAAGGAGTGGTTCTGCAGGTGGTGACCAGACCACTTCTCAGTTCCTATGCTTCCTGGCTGATGTTTTGGTCACTTTTGAATGCTGGCGGTGCTTTCACTCTAGTGGTAGCATGAGACGGAGTCTACAACCCACACAAGTGGCTCAGGTAGTGCAGCTCATCCAGGATGGCACATCAATGCGAGATGTGGCAAGAAGGTTTGCTGTGTCTGTCAGCGTAGTGTCCAGAGCATGGAGGTGCTACCAGGAGACAGGCCAGTACCCCAGGAGACGTGGAGGAGGCCGTAGGATGGCAACAACCCAGCAGCAGGACCGCTACCTCCGCCTTTGTGCAAGGAGGAGCAGATGGAGCACAGCCAAAGCCCTGCAAAATGACCTCCAGCAGGCCACAAATGTGCATTTGTCTGGTCAAACGATCAGAAACAGACTCCATGAGGGTGGTATGAGGGCCCGACGTCCACAGGTGGGGGTTGTGCTTTTAGCCCAACACCGTGCAGGACGTTTGGCATTTGCCAGAGAACACCAAGATTGGCAAATTCGCCACTGGCGCCCTGTGCTCTTCACAGATGACAGCAGGTTCACACTGAGCACATGTGACAGACATGACAGTCTGGAGACACTGGGGAGAACGTTCTGCTGCCTGCAACATCCTCCAGCATGACCGGTTTGGCGGTGGGTCAGTCATGGTGTGGAGTGGCATTTCTTTGGGGGGCCGCACAGCCCTCCATGTGCTCGCCAGAGGTAGCCTGACTACCATTAGGTACCGAGATGAAATCCTCAGACCCCTTGTGAGACCATATGCTGGTGCGGTTGGCCCTGGGTTCCTCCTAATACAAGACAATGCTAGACCTCATGTGGCTGGAATGTGTCAGCAGTTCCTGCAAGAGGAAGGCATTGATTCTATGGACTGGCCCGCCCGTTCCCCAGACCTGAATCCAATTGAGCACATCTGGGACATTATGTCTCGCTCCATCCACCAACGCCGTGTTGCACCACAGACTGTCCAGGAGTTGGCGGATGGTTTAGTCCAGGTTTGGGAGGAAATCCCTCAGGAGACCATCCGCCACCTCATAAGAGCATGCCCAGGCGTTGTAGGGAGGTCATACAGGTACGTAGAGGCCACACACACTACTGAGCCTCATTTTGACTTGTTTTAAGGACATTACATCAAAGTTGGATTAGCCTCTAGTGTGGTTTTCCACTTTAATTTAGAGTGTGACTCCAAATCCAGACCTCCATGGGTTGATAAATTTGATTTCCATTGATCATTTTTGTGTGATTTTGTTGTCAGCACATTCAACTATGTAAAGAAAAAAGTATTTAATAAGAATATTTCATTCATTCAGATCTAGGATGTGTTATTTTAGTGTTCCCTTTATTTTTTTTGAGCAGTGTATATCACACCAGAGGGGTAACACCAGAGGGGTAAGACCAGAGGGGTAACACTAGAGGGGTAAGACTAGAGGGGAAACACTAGAGGGGTACCTTTAGAGAGGTAACACTAGAGGGGTAAGACTAGAGGGGTAACACTAGAGGGGTAACAATAGAGGGGTAAGACTAGAGGGGTACCTTTAGAGAGGTAACACTAGAGGGGTAAGACTAGAGGGGTAACACCAGAAGGGTAAGACTAGAGGGGTAAGACCAGAGGGGTAACACTAGAGGGGTAAGACTAGAGGGGTAACACTAGAGGGGTACCTTTAGAGAGTTAACACTAGAGGGGTAGGACTAAAGGGGTAAGACTAGAGGGTTAAGACAAGAGGGGTAACAATAGAGGGGTAAGACTAAAGAGGTAAGACTAGAGGGTTAAGACAAGAGGGGTAACAATAGAGGGGTAAGACTAGAGGGGTACCTTTAGAGAGGTAACACTAGAGGGGTAAGACTAGAGGGGTACCTTTAGAGAGGTAACACTAGAGGGGTAAGACTAAAGGGGTTACTTTAGAGGGGTAACACTAGAGGGGTACCTTTAGAGGGGTATGACTAGAGGGGTTACTTTAGAGGGGTAAGACTAGAGGGGTACCTTTAGAGGGGTATGACTAGAGGGGTTACTTTAGAGGGGTAAGACTAGAGGGGTACCTTTAGAGGGGTAAGACTAGAGGTTTAAGACTAGAGGGGAAACACCTGAGGGGTAACACTAGAGGGGTAACCCTAGAGGGGTAAGACTAGAGGGGTAAGACTAGAGGGGTAAGACTAGAGGGGTTACTTTAGAGGGGTAACACTAGAGGGGTAAGAATAGAGGGGTAAGACTAGAGGGGTACCTTTAGAGAGGTAACACGAGAGGGGTAAGACTAGAGGGGTACCTTTAGAGAGGTAACACTAGAGAGGTAAGACTAGAGGGTTAAGACTAGAGGGGTAAGACTAGAGGGGTAACACCAGAAGGGTAAGACTAGAGGGGTAAGACCAGAGGGGTAACACTAGAGGGGTAAGACTAGAGGGGTAACACTAGAGGGGTACCTTTAGAGAGTTAACACTAGAGGGGTAGGACTAAAGGGGTAAGACTAGAGGGTTAAGACAAGAGGGGTAACAATAGAGGGGTAAGACTAAAGGGGTAAGACTAGAGGGTTAAGACAAGAGGGGTAACAATAGAGGGGTAAGACTAGAGGGGTACCTTTAGAGAGGTAACACTAGAGGGGTAAGACTGGAGGGGTACCTTTAGAGAGGTAACACTAGAGGGGTAAGACTAAAGGGGTTACTTTAGAGGGGTAACACTAGAGGGGTACCTTTAGAGGGGTATGACTAGAGGGGTTACTTTAGAGGGGTAAGACTAGAGGGGTACCTTTAGAGGGGTATGACTAGAGGGGTTACTTTAGAGGGGTAAGACTAGAGGGGTACCTTTAGAGGGGTAAGACTAGAGGTTTAAGACTAGAGGGGAAACACCTGAGGGGTAACACTAGAGGGGTAACACTAGAGGGGTAAGACTAGAGGGGTAAGACTAGAGGGGTAAGACTAGAGGGGTTACTTTAGAGGGGTAACACTAGAGGGGTAAGAATAGAGGGGTAAGACTAGAGGGGTACCTTTAGAGAGGTAACACTAGAGGGGTAAGACTAGAGGGTTAAGACTAGAGGGGTAAGACTAGAGGGGTAACACCAGAAGGGTAAGACTAGAGGGGTAAGACCAGAGGGGTAACACTAGAGGGGTAAGACTAGAGGGGTAACACTAGAGGGGTACCTTTAGAGAGGTAACACTAGAGGGGTAGGACTAAAGGGGTAAGACTAGAGGGTTAAGACAAGAGGGGTAACAATAGAGGGGTAAGACTAAAGGGGTAAGACTAGAGGGTTAAGACAAGAGGGGTAACAATAGAGGGGTAAGACTAAAGGGGTAAGACTAGAGGGTTAAGACAAGAGGGGTAACAATAGAGGGGTAAGACTAGAGGGGTACCTTTAGAGAGGTAACACTAGAGGGGTAAGACTAGAGGGGTACCTTTAGAGAGGTAACACTAGAGGGGTAAGACTAGAGGGGTAAGACTAGAGGGGTACCTTTAGAGAGGTAACACTAGAGGGGTAAGACTAAAGGGGTTACTTTAGAGGGGTAACACTAGAGGGGTACCTTTAGAGGGGTATGACTAGAGGGGTTACTTTAGAGGGGTAAGACTAGAGGGGTACCTTTAGAGGGGTATGACTAGAGGGGTTACTTTAGAGGGGTAAAACTAGAGGGGTACCTTTAGAGGGGTATGACTAGAGGGGTTACTTTAGAGGGGTAAGACTAGAGGGGTACCTTTAGAGGGGTAAGACTAGAGGTTTAAGACTAGAGGGGAAACACCTGAGGGGTAACACTAGAGGGGTAACACTAGAGGGGTAAGACTAGAGGGGTAAGACTAGAGGGGTAAGACTAGAGGGGTTACTTTAGAGGGGTAACACTAGAGGGGTAAAAATAGAGGGGTAAGACTAGAGGGGTACCTTTAGAGAGGTAACACTAGAGGGGTAAGACTAGAGGGGTAACACCAGAAGGGTAAGACTAGAGGGGTAAGACCAGAGAGGTAACACTAGAGGGGTAGGACTAAAGGGGTAAGACTAGAGGGTTTAAGACAAGAGGGGTAACAATAGAGGGGTAAGACTAAAGGGGTAAGACTAGAGGGTTAAGACAAGAGGGGTAACAATAGAGGGGTAAGACTAGAGGGGTACCTTTAGAGAGGTAACACTAGAGGGTAAGACTAGAGGGGTAAGACTAGAGGGGTACCTTTAGAGAGGTAACACTAGAGGGGTAAGACTAAAGGGGTTACTTTAGAGGGGTAACACTAGAGGGGTACCTTTAGAGGGGTATGACTAGAGGGGTTACTTTAGATTGGTAAGACTAGAGGGGTACCTTTAGAGGGGTAAGACTAGAGGTTTAAGACTAGAGGGGAAACACCTGAGGGGTAACACTAGAGGGGTAACACTAGAGGGGTAAGACTAGAGGGGTAAGACTAGAGGGGTAAGACTAAAGGGGTTACTTTAGAGGGGTAAGACTAGAGGGGTAAGACTAGAGGTGTAAGACTAGAGGGGTTACTTTAGAGGGGTAAGAATAGAGGGGTAAGACTAGAGGGGTTACTTTAGAGGGGTAACACTAGAGGGGTACCTTTAGAGGGGTATGACTATAGGTTTAAGACTTGAGGGGTAACACCTGAGGGGTAACACCTGAGGGGTACCCGGTGTCTCACCACTTGAACACAGAGTAAAACGCTGCCTGTGGTGGTTCACAAATATACACACAGGATCAATTTTCTTCTTCTAACCTTTCTTTATACTGCGAACTCTAAGCTCTGTTTTTACTTTGGAAGGTGTGCATGAATGTGGGTTTGCCTTTCGTGGATTTGTCTTTTATATCTATAACATCAGCTGCACAGACAATTAAATCTACAAAGACCAACAGACATTTTCATTGTTTTTTTTTTGTGCTTTCACGACGATGACTTTCCCCATGACTTTGTATGAACAAGTATATACCAATAACTAACTTGAGAGTTCCCGCTCTGGAGATGTTTCAGCTATGTCTTCAAAGAGGCATGGCTTTTATTTGACACCCTCTCCCAGTGGTGGGATTCTATCATACAAATGTGTCAGTTTACTCTGATATTTCTCTGTTTGGTCCTGTGACAATTATGTTTTTTCTTCCTTTTTTATTTTTTTAAATTTTTTTTAGGTTGACTCTCACTGATTTAGAATGAAATTATCAAAGACACAATGATGTTTGGGGGTGTGTACTGGTACCACAGTGTCTGTCTGTCCTCTCTTTTTGACTTTAGTAACACATACATTTTATGTGGTCTCATCAGTCAAGTCAAGGGCGTCAGGGACTGAACTTTTATTTAGAAAGAAAATGTGTCACCAGATTTGTTGATGGACATTTATTTTGAAAATGCCTCTTCTGATGGAACTTGATGTCAGTCACATCCCTCGCCCTCACTGACTGCTTCCTTCTTTCTGACTGCTTCCTTCTCTCTGACTGCTTCCTTCTGATTGCTTCTTTCTCTCTGAATGCTTCCTTCTCACTGACTGCTTCCTTCTGACTGCTTCCTTCTCTCTGACTGCTTCCTACTCACTGACTGCTTCCTACTCACTGACTGCTTCCTTCTCTCTGATTGCTTTCTTCTCACTGACTGCTTCCTTCTCACTGACTGCTTCCTTCTCACTGACTGCATCCTCCTCACTGACTGCTTCGTTCTCTCTGACTGCTTCTCTCTGACTGCTTCCTTCTCACTGACTGCTTCCTTCTCCCTGACTGCTTCCTTCTCACTGACTGCTTCCTTCTCACTGACTGCTTCCTTCTGACTGCTTCCTTCTCACTAACTGCTTCCTTCTCACTGACTGTTTCCTTCTCACTGACTGTTTCCTTCTCACTGACTGCTTCCTCCTCACAGACTGCTTCCTTCTCTCTGACTGCTTCCTTCTCTTTGACTGCTTCCTTCTCTCTGACTGCTTCCTTCTCACTGACTGCTTCCTTCTCACTGACTGCTTCCTTCTCACAATCAATTGTAACCTGTTGTTTACAGTCTATGGTTGCATAAATAATCACAGTAATATGGGTAATGAAGGTTTGCTCTATGTGTTAAGACTTTGTTTGGTGCTATCATGATCATGGCACGAGAATGACAACCATGAACAGAGCTACAGGCAGAGAAGGAGAGAGAGAGCACACAAACCAACCGGTAATATAGTGAGAAGTGCCTCTCCAAGCTTATGGAGCTCAAAGATTAATGATCTGTCATAGTGTGAATCAATCTGAATGTTCTTTGTTATTATGAGAGCAAGTTAAGTCTATAGGGTCTATTGAATGTGTTAACTTCATGCAGCAGAGAGGAAGCTATAATGATGATGATGGTGGTGATGATGATGCGTGTTTCTGGCTATTATTACTGTGTAATAGCTGGTTATTACTACTGTGTTATAGCTGGTTATTACTACTGTGTCATTGCTGGTTATAATTACTGCGTTTTAGCTGGTTATTATTACTGTGTTATAACTGATTATTACTACTGTGTTATAACTGGTTATTACTACTGCGTTATAACTGGTTATTATTACCGGATTATAGCTGGTTATTATTACTGTTATATAACTGGTTATTATTACTGTGTTATAGCTGGTTATTATTACCGGGTTATAGCTGGTTATTATTACTGTTATAACTGGTTATTATTACTGGGTTATAGCAGAATCGTACACTAACAGAAAGGGAACTAAATGTTTTTTTAATTGAATATATCCAGTACAGTATGAAAGGCAATGGCCCTAAGACTGATTGGACTGTACCAGAGTAAGGATTTCTCCAAGGCCCCTCAAAGCCTTGTAAAATTTCCCATTTGTATGTTGAGATTTGTCTGTATGCCTTTCTCAAAAGTTACTCGAAATGAGCATTTAAAATCTTCCCAGGGGGGCATAACCCCGGACCCCCCTAGCAACATTTTTCATCATGAGTATTGCATGATTAGCAGTAGGAATAGGCTTAATCTGGGTCTGGGAACCCAGTCCTTCGTGTCATGGTGACAAGGCATGTCAGGTGTGTGAGGCTTGA
The DNA here is from genome assembly GCF_057628025.1 of Oncorhynchus mykiss. Lineage (NCBI taxonomy): Eukaryota > Metazoa > Chordata > Actinopteri > Salmoniformes > Salmonidae > Oncorhynchus > Oncorhynchus mykiss. The sequence continues at coordinate 37,742,057 of NC_143035.1, read as the reverse complement.
GGCTGAATGTGTCCTAAAATGGTCACCGTACTTGTGAGTTCCTCTGAAAGGTGAGGGTGAGGTTATGTCCCAAATGGCACCCTTTACCCTCTATTTGCACTACTTTGGACCAGAACCGTATTCTCTTTATAGTGCACTACTGTGGACAAGAGCCCTGATGCACTACACCTCTAGAAAACAGGCTTCCAAAACAGTTCCTCGGCTGTTCCCATTGGAGAACCCTTTTTGAGTCCCAGGTAGAACCCCTTTTTGGTTCCAGGTAGTACCCTCTGTAGAAAGGGTTTTTCCATGAAACGAAAAAGGGTTCTACCTGGAACCAAAAAAGAGTTCTACTGGGAATCAAAAAGGGTTCTACCTGGAACCAAAAAAGGGTTCTACTGGGAATCAAAAAGGGTTCTACTGGGAATCAAAAAGGGTTCTACCTGGAACCAAAAAAGGGTTCTACTGGGAATCAAAAAAGTTATATTAGCAACCAAAAAAGGGTTATTCAAAAGGTTCTAAGGTTCTAAGTAACACCTTATTTTTTTTCTTCCAAAGCGTGCACTTTTGACCAGAGCCCATAGTGCTATGGTCAAAAGTAGTGCGCTAAATAGGAAATAGTGTTTCATTTGATACTCAACCAGGGAGGCTCATCCTATTATAAAACCAGGGACACAGGAGATTCTACTCCCGCCAAATAATTCATAGAAAGGTGAGTGTTACGTTGTTAATACATATTGGGGTGAGTCTCTACGTGGATTAGGGTTCCTCTTTAGAGAATAGGAGAACAGCCAGACGATACGATCTGACTGTTGAAGAATTGCAGAAATGGATCTATACATAACTTTCTACACAAATATGTAGTATTTTCACATATTCACCGGCCCAGCTGCTGAACACAACAATGCATTGCATTCACTCTGGAAGTCCTTGAAAATCAGTACAGAATGATGAAAAGTTAACACAGTTCAAGTAGTAGAGTCAAGAGAGTTCAACGACATAACGACAGTCACCCCCCTACACGATATCTAATGAATATTCATTAACATATTGGACATGATGGCCATGTGTTCAGTACTAAGTATGCCCACACTGAAACTTTTCTAAAGAGAGTTCTACTCATTCAACGTGTTATATGCAGAACTTCCACCGAAGTCGGTCCTTCTCCTTGTTCGGGTGGTGTTTGGCGGTCGACGTCACCGGCTTTCTAGTCACTACCCATCCATTTTTCTGTTTCGTTTTGTTTTGTCTGATTACACACACGCCTGTTTTACATTCCCTCATTACATTCCCTATTTAACCATCTGACGTACATTTCTGTTCTGTCCGTGATTGTTCATGTCGTTAGTGGTTGTGTTCGTGTTAGAGTTGTGTTGTATGTTCCTATTTGGAATTTGGCTTTATTCTTTGAGTAAACTCAGTTGGATTTGTCTATACCTGTGTCCTGCGCCTGACTCCGCTTTCACTCTGCACCCAATCGCTGACAGAATCATTGACCGATCAAATGGAGTCAGCAGGTACAGCCAGCCCTTCTCTCCCAGTAGAGGAGCGTGAGCAGCAGCACTCGACCATGTTAAACTGGCTAGGGACAGCCATGGATCGCATGTTGCAAACAATGGACAGATGGGAGAGAGGAAGCTTTCCTGTCAATGCTACTACACCTCCACCCGCACCTGGACATCCCAACCCTCCGTAGTCAAGTCCCAGTGGGATTCGGCTCTCCGAGCGGTCAGTTGCCGGGTGCCAGGGGTTCCTACTCCAGCTGGAGCTCTACCTGGCAGCTGTTCATCTGGCTCCTTCCGGACGCGAGAGAGTGGGCGCTCTCGTCTCCTGCCTGACTGGAAAAGCCCTGGAGTGGGCCAACGCCATCTGGGGAAGGGAAGGCCAGACTCTGGATGACTAGAGGACTTCTCCCGCCGCTTCCATCTGGGGAAGGGAAGGCCCGACTCTGGATGACTAGAGGACTTCTCCCGCCGCTTCCATCTGGGGAAGGGAAGGCCCGACTCTGGATGACTACGAGGACTTCTCCCGCCGCTTCCATCTGGGGAAGGGAAGGCCCGACTCTGGATGACTACGAGGACTTCTCCAGCCGCTTCCGGGCAGTTTTTGATCATCCAACTGAAGGGAGAGCGGTGGGAGAGCGATTGTACCATCTGAGACAGGGGATGAGGAGCGCTCAAGAGTTCGCACTGTACTTCCGAACTCTGGCAGCTGGTGCGGGATGGAGTGAGCGGGCCCTGATCAACCACTACAGGTGTAGTTTACGTGAGGACGTTCGTAGGGAGCTAGCCTGCTGGGACACTACTCTCAACCTGGACCAGCTGGTGGACTTGTCTATCCGGCTGGATAAGCTGTTGGCCTCCCGTGGACGTCTGGATCGAGGTTCGCCCGGTCCATTACCCAGCACATTGGATCCCACATCTATGGAGTTAGGAGGGGCTGGGGGCTGGGGGCTGGGGACCGGAGGGGGGGACCATTCCCTGTACCAGCTATGGCCGCAGAGGGCACACTGCTGGTCGGTGCTGGGGTGGTTCTCCAGGAAATCGAGGTAGCAGGCGGGGCACTGGTGGGTTATCCCAGTTGAGTAGGCACCCTCTGTTGCACACATCTGGTTACCTATAGAATTTCCTGAGTTCTCCTCACATTCCCAGCATAAGGCACTAGTTGATTCAGGCGCAGCTGGGAACTTTAGTTGACCGCTCCTTAGCACATAGATTAGGGATTCCTATTGTTCCTGTTGATGTTCCCTTCCCTGTATATGCCTTAGATAGTCGTCCTTTGGGGTCGGGGCTAATTGGGGAGGTCACAGCGCCCATTGCTATGAGAACGCAGGGGGTCACGAGGAGAGAATTAGTTTCTTCCTGATCGATTCTCCTGCGTTTCCTGCTGTATTGGGTCTTCTTTGGTTGGCCTCTCATGATCCTATTATTTCGTGGCAACAGAGGGCTCTCAAGGAATGGTCCTGTCAGTGTTCAGGGAGGTGTGTTGGTGTTTTCTTAGGTGCCACTACGGTGGAAAGTCCAAACCAGGTTTCCACCATGCACATTCCTCCCGAATATGCCGAATTACCACCCCATTGACAGTGGGATTGTGCGATAGATGTCTTGGTAGATGCTGCACTTCCCAGGAGTCATGTGTATCCTCTGTCACAGGAGGAGACGGTGGCTATGGAGACATATGTCACCAAATCTCTGGGACAGGGATACATTCAACCTTCCATCTCACCTGTCTCCTCAAGTTTCTTTTTTGTGAAGAAAAAGGATGGAGGTTTGCACTCGTGTATTGATTATCGAGGTTTGAATAAGATCACGGTAAAATACAGTTAACGGGCGGGAGATGATGATGCGTATCCGGGCGGGAGATGAGTGGAAGACAGCATTTAGCACCACTTCTGGGCATTATGAGTACCTCGTCATGCCTTACATTTTAATGAATACTCCATCAGTCTTCCAATCCTTTGTAGATTAGATTTTCAGCCGTGCGTAATTGGCTGACTCCAACCACGGTAAAGGAGGTGCAGTGGTTTTTATGGTTTGCCAACTACTACCTGAGATTTATCCGGGGTTTTGGTCAGGTAGTGGCTCCCATTTCCTCACTGCTGAAGGGGGGAACGGTGCGACTGCAGTGGACAGCAAGGGCGGACAGGGCTTTTGGTCACCTGAAGGCTCTGTTTACCTCGGCTCCCTTGTTGGTTCATCCTGATCCCTCCTTAGCATTCATAGTTGAGGTGGACGCGTCCGAGGCAGGGATAGGGGCTGTGCTGTCTCAGCGCTCGGGTACCACTAAAGCTCTGCCCCTGTGCATTCTTTTCGAAGAAGCTCAGCCCGGCAGAGCGAAACTATGATGTGGGGGACCGGGAGTTGTCAGCTGTTGTCATGGCTCTGAAAGCGTGGAGACATTGGCTTGATGGGGCTAGACACCCTTTTCTCATTTGGACTGACCACCGCAATCTGGAGTACATTCGAGTAGCGAGGAGACTGAACCCTCGTCAAGCAAGGTGGGCCATGTTTTTTACCCGTTTTGTTTTCACCCTTTCCTACAAATCAGGTTCCCAGAATGTGAAGGCAGACGCACTGTCCCGGCTGTATGATACAGAGGAGCAGTCCACGGATCCCACTCCCATAATTCCAGCTTCTCGCCTGGTGGCACCGGTGGTATGGGAGGTGGACGCGGACGGTATGTTCGGTATGCACACAGTGCAAGGTACCTAGACACCTGCCCAGAAGGAAATTACAACCCCTTCCCGTTCCACTACGACCATGGTCACACCTATCTGTGGATTTCGTGAAGTATCTTCCCCCGTCGCGGGGTAAGACCACGATTCTGGTTGTTGTGGATCGGTTTTCTAAGTCCTGCCTCCTTCTTCCTTTGCCCGGTCTCCCTACGGCTCTACAGACTGCGGAGGCCCTTTTCACCCACGTATTCCGGCACTACGGGGTGCCTGAGGATATAGTTTGTGATCGGGGTCCCCAATTCACGTCTACAGTATGGAGGGCGTTTATGGAACGCCTGGGGGTCTCGGTCAGCCTTACCTCAGGTTTTCACCCCGAGAGTAACGGGCAGGTGGAAAGAGTCAACCAGGATGTGGGTAGGTTTCTGCGGTCCTACTGCCAGGACCGGCCGAGGGAGTGGGCGGTTTATATCCCCTGGGCAGAGATGCCCAAAACTCCCTCCGCCACTCCTCTACCAACCTATCACCATTTCAATGTGTGCTGAGTTATCAGCCGGTCCTGGCACCATGGCATCAGAGCCAGATTGAGGCTCTTGTGGTTGATGAATGGTTTTGGCACTCAGAGGAGACATGGAACGCTGCCCATGTGCGGCTACAACGGGCCGTCAGGAGGCAAAAGGCGAGTGCCGATCGCCACCGCAGTGAGGCCCCGGTGTATGCACCGGGGGATCGGGTCTGGCTCTCGACCCGAAACCTGCCCCTTCACCTGCACTGCCGGAAGCTGGGTCCGTAGATTGTGGGGCCATTTAAAGTCCTGAGTAGACTGAACAAGGTTTGTTATAGGTTACAACTCCCCCCTGATTATCACATTAACCCCTCGTTCCATGTGTCTCTCCTCAGGCCAGTGGTGGCTGTTCCACTCCAGCAGTCTGAGGTGCGGGAGGTTCCTCCGCCCCCTCTGGACATCGAGGGGGTCCCGCCGTATACCATACGAGCCATTATTGACGCAAGGCGTTGGGGGAGGGGCCTTCAGTACCTGGTGGAGTGGGAGGGGTACGGCCCGGAGGAGAGATTCTTGGTACCGATGACATCCTAGATCCCTCATTACTACAGGAGTTTTACCATCTCCACCCGGATTGCCCTGCTTCCCGTCTTCCTGGTCGTCCCCGAGGCCAGCGTTGGCACGCTGCTGGAGCTGGTTAGTGGTTGTGTTTCGTGTTAGAGTTGTGTTGTATGTTCCTATTTGGAATTTTGCTTTATTCTTTGAGTAAACTCAGTTGGATTACTCTATACCTGTGTCCTGCGCCTGACTCCGCTTTCACTCTGCACCCAATCGCTGACACATATCCTGGTCTGTGATAAATTTCAAAGGAAGAGGTACTAATTAGAACAATATAAGGGTCGTTTAATATCAATCGTCAACTCTGTGGGTGATAAGACCACACCACGTTCCGAAGGTTGTGCAGCATACAGCATACAAAACCAGTTCCACTGGATACTCCAAATGTGGGTCGCAAATAGTACCCTATTCCCTATGGAGTCCAATATAAAAGTAGTGCACTGCATAGGGATTAGGGTTCCGTTTCGGATGCAGAATGATACTATTTCCAGGGCAACCAATTAGAGGATATATTAGGTTAATTTCCCCTCCACTGCTAGATCTGCATTATCTGAGACATGAGTTGACAGTCGTCATTATGTGAGACAGGAGATGACAGTCATCCTTATGTGAGACAGGGGATGGCAGTCATCATTATGTGAGACAGGGGATGGCAGTCATCATTATGTGAGACAGGAGATGACAGTCATCATTATGTGAGACAGGGGATGACAGTCGTCATTATGTGAGACAGGGGATGACAGTCATCATTATGTGAGACAGGGGATGGCAGTCATCATTATGTGAGACAGGAGATGACAGTCATCCTTATGTGAGACAGGGGATGGCAGTCATCGTTATGTGAGACAGGAGATGACAGTCATCATTATGTGAGACAGGGGATGGCAGTCATCATTATGTGAGACAGGAGATGACAGTCATCATTATGTGAGACATGAGATGGCAGACACTTTTATTTTAACTTAATATAAAACATTAATAAAAATCTATATACTCTCAAACAAATCATGAAACATGTTCAATTTGTTTTAAATAATGCAAAAACACAGTGTTGGAGAAGAAAGTAAAAGTGCAACATGTGCCATGTAAAAAAGCTGACATTTAAGTTCCTTGCTCAGAACATAAGAACATATGATAGGTGGTGGTTCCTTTTAACATGAGTCTTCAATATTCCTAGTTTAGAAATTTTAAGTTGTAGTTATTATAGGAATTATAGACCTAAATTCTCTCTATACCATTTGTATTTCATATACCTTTGACTATTGGATGTTCTTATAGGCACTATAGTATTGCCAGCCTAATCTCGGGAGTTGATAGGCTTGAAGTCATAAACAGCGCTGTGCTTCAAGCATTGCGAAGAGCTGCTGGCAAACGCAGGATAGTGTTGTTTGAATGAATGCTCAGTCAGACTGCACTATCATCAAATATCAAATCATATAATTAATTATAAAATAAACAAATAGAAATACGAGCCTTAGGTCATTAAACTTCTTATGGCTGAGCTCCCGCTAACGCGATCGATATGACAGCAGCCAGTGAAAGTGCAGGGTGCCAAATTCAAACAGAAATCTCATAATTAAAGTATTTTACACCATTTTAAAGATAAACTTGTTGTCAATCCCACCGCAGTGTCCAATTTCAAAAAGGCTTTAAGAAGAAAGCACACCAAAAGATTATGTTAGGTCAGTTCCTAGTCACAGAAAAACACAGCCATTTTTCCAGCCAAAGAGAGGAGTCACAAGAAAGCAGAAATAGAGATAAAATTAATCACTAACCTTTGATGATCTTCATCATATGACACTCATAGGACTTCATGTAACACAATACATGTATGTTTTGTTTGATAAAGTTCATATTTATATCCAAAAATCTCTGTTTACATTGGCGCGTTATGTTCAGTAATGTTTAGCTTCCAAAACATCCGGTGATTTTGCAGACAGCCTCATCAATTTACAGAAATACTCATAATAGACATTGATAAAAGATACAAGTGTTACGCATGGAACTTTAGATGAACTTCTCCTTAATGCAACCGCTGTGTCAGATATCAAAAAAACTTTACGGAAAAAGCACACTATGCAATAATCTGAGTACGGCGCTCAGACACAAAAACAAGCTATACAGATACCCGCCATGTTGTGGAGTCAACATAAGTCAGAAATAACATTATAAATATTCACTTACCTTTGATGATCTTCATCCGAATGCACTCCCTTGAATCCCAGTTCCACAATAAATGTTTGTTATGTTCGATAGTCCATAATTTATGTCCAAATACCTCCTTTTTTTTCGCCCGTTTAGCAGGCCAGACGAGAAGTCAAAAAATCCCATTACAGTTCACAGAAACATGACAAACAATGTATAGAACCAACTTTAGGATGTTTTTAACATAAATCTTCAATAATGTTTCAACCGGAGAATTCCTTCGTCTTTAGAAATGCAATGGAACGCAGATACCTCTCATGGGCGCACGCCTAACTGAGCTCATGACATTCTGCCAGACCTCTTACTCAATCAGCTCTTATTCTCTCCTCCTTCCCAGTAGAAGCCTGAAACAAGCTTCTAAAGACTGTTAACATCTAGTGGAAGCCTTAGGAAGTGCAACATGACCCCATAGACACTGTATATTGGATAGGCAAAGACTTGAAAACCTACAAACCTCCGATTTCTCACTTCCTGGTTGGATTTTTTTCTCAGGTTTTTGCCTGCCATGTGAGTTCTGTTATACTCACAGACATCATTCAAACAGTTTTAGAAACTTCAGAGTGTTTTCTATCCACATATACTGATAATATGCATATCTTAGCCTCTTGGCCTGAGTAGCAGGCAGTTTACTCTGGGCACCTTATTCATCCAAGCTACTCAATACTGCCCCCAGCCATAAGAAGTTAATATGGTCAAATCCGGAAATGTAATTTCAAAAAACAAAACGTTTATTCTTTCAGTGAAATACGGAATCGTTCCATATTATATCGAACGGGTGACATCCATACGTATAAATATTGCTGTTACATTGCACAACCTTCAATGTTATGTCATAATTATGTAAAATTCTGGCAAATTAATGATGGTCTTTGTTAGGAAGAAATGGTCATCACACAGTTCGCAATGAGCCAGGCACCCCAAACTACTTCATACACCCCGACTCTGCTTGCACAGAACGCAAGATAAGTGACACAATTTACATAGTTAATACTGCCTGATGACATGAATTTATTTTAAGAACAAACTCTTAATTTCAATGATGGCCTAGGAATTAGAGATCGACCGATTCATCGGCATGGCCGATCAAATTTTCATAATAATCAGATAATTGGCATTTTTGGATGCCCATTATGACCGATTACATTGCACTCCACGAGGAGACTGCAATGCAGGCTGACCACCTGTTACATGAGTGCTGCAAGGAGTCAAGATAAGTTGCTAGCTAGCATTAAACTTATCTTATAAAAAACAATCAATCTTAACAAAATCACTTGTTAACTACATGCTAGTTAAAGCTAGTTAAACTGCTAGTTAAACTGCAAGCTAGTTAAACTGATATTACTAGTTTATCTAGCTTGTCCTGCATTTCAAGTAATCAATGCGTGCCTGTTAATTTATCATCGAATCACAGCCTACTTTGCCAAACGGGTGATGATTTAACAAGCACATTTCGTTTAACAAGCACATTTCGTTGCACTGTCGTTGCACCAATGTACCTAATCATAAACATCAATATCTTTCTTAAAATCAATACACAAGTATATTTTTTTTAACCTGCATATTTAGTTAATAACCTCTCTGGGATAGGGGGCGGTATTTTCACGTCCGGATGAAAAGCATGCCCAAAGTAAACTGCCTGCTACTCAGGCCCAGAAGCTAGGAAATGCATATCATTAGTAGATTCGGATAGAAATCACCCTGAAGTTTCTAAAACTGTTTGAATAATGTCTGTGAGTATAACAGAACTGATTTGGCAGGTGAAACCCGAGCACAATCCATCCAGGATTTTGTTTTTAGGTCAATCTGTTTTCCATTGGTTTCCTATGGCAAGCCCGTTATAATAGAAACATGCTTGCAGTTCCTATAGCTTCCACTAGATGTAAACAGTCTTTAGATATTGGTTGATGTTTTTCTTTTGAGAAAAGAAGAAGTAGCCATTTCCTTTCTGAGTGTATAGCCAAGTGTACTCTTTTGTTTGGGGCGTGCGACCTGAAGCTCGCTCCACTTTCATTTTATCCGCTATTGAACGCAGTTTCACCTGTCTTAACTTTTATCGATTATTCACGTTTTAAAATACTTAAAGTTGGATTAGGAAAGTTGTTTAAAATGTTTGGACAAAGTTTACAGCTAACTTATTAGATATTTTATAGTTATGCTGGTGTCACGTTCTGACCTCTATTTCCTTTGTTTTTGTATTTATTTAGTATGGTCAGGGCGTGAGTTGGGTGGGCAGTCTATGTTTGTTTTTCTATGTTTTGGTCTAGTTCTATGTTCGGCCTGATATGGTTCTCAATCAGAGGCAGGTGTTCGTCATTGTCTCTGATTGGGAACCATATTTAGGTAGCCTGGGTTTCACTGTGTGTTTGTGGGTGATTGTTCCTGTTTTTGTGTTTGCACCAGACAGGGCTGTTTTGAGTTCTCACGTTTCTTGTTTTTTTCCGTTAGTTTGTTCATGTATAGTGTCGTCAATAAATACAATGAACAACCACCACGCTGCGCTTTGGTCCGCCTCTACTTCACAAGAAGAGAATCGTTACAGAATCACCCACCACAACAGGACCAAGCGGTGTGGTAATGGGCAAAGGAGAAAGCAGCAGCAGGAGCAGCGCGAGGAGGTATGGACATGGGAGGACGAATTAGACGGTAAAGGACCTTGGGCTCAGCCAGGAGAATATCGCCGCCCCAAGGAAGAACGGGAGGCGGCGAAAGCGGAGAGGCGCTGGTACGAGGAGGCAGCGCGGCGTCGTGGATGGAAGCCCGGGAGTCAGCCCCAAAAATTTCTTGGGGGAGGGCTAACAGGGAGTATGGCTACGCCAGGTAGGAGACCTGAGCCAACTTCCTGTGGTTACCGGGGGGCTAGAGAGACCGGGCAGGCACCGTGTTATGCTGTGGAGCGCACGGTGTCCCCAGTGCGGGTGCACAGCCCGGTGCGGTACATTCCAGCTCCGCGTATCGGCCGGGCTAGAGTGGGCATCGAGCCAAGTGCCATGAAGCCGGCTCTACGCATCTGGTCTCCAGTGCGTCTCCTTGGGCCGGCTTACATGGCACCAGCCTTGCGCACGGTGTCCCCGGTTCGCCTGCATAGCCCAGTGCGGGCTATTCCACCTCGCCGCACTGGCAGGGCGACCGGGACCATTCAACCGGGTAAGGTTGGGCAGGCTCGGTGCTCAAGAGCTCCAGTGCGCCTGCACGGCCCGGTCTATCCGTCACCACCTCCACACCCCAGCCCTCCGGTGGCAGCTCCCCGTACCAGGCTGTCTCTCCGGCCCATCCGTCCAGAGCCTTCCTCCTCTCCAGCGCTGCCGGAGCCTCCCGCCTGTCCGGCGCCTCTGCCGGAGCCTCCCGCCTGTCCGGCGCCGCTGCCGGAGCCTCCCGCCTGTCCGGCGCCTCTGCCGGAGCCTCCCACCTGTCCGGCGCCTCTGCCGGAGCCTCCCGCCTGTCCGGCGCCTCTGCCGGAGCCTCCCGCCTGTCCGGCGCCTCTGCCGGAGCCTCCCGCCTGTCCGGCGCCGCTGCCGGAGCCTCCCGCCTGTCCGGCGCCTCTGCCGGAGCCTCCCGCCTGTCCGGCGCCTCTGCCGGAGCCTCCCGCCTGTCCGGCGCCTCTGCCGGAGCCTCCCGCCTGTCCGGCGCCTCTGCCGGAGCCTCCCGCCTGTCCGGCGCCTCTGCCGGAGCTTCCCGTCTGCCCGGCGCCTCTGCCAGAGCTTTGCGTCTGCCCGGCGCCATCGGAGCTTCCCGTCTGCCCAGCGCCGCCAGCGCCGCCCGTCTGCCCAGCGCCGCCAGCGCCGCCCGTCTGCCCAGCGCCGCCAGCGCCGCCCGTCTGCCCAGCGCCGCCAGCGCCGCCCGTCTGCCCAGCGCCGCCAGTGCCGCCCGTCTGCCCAGCGCCGCCAGTGCCGCCCGTCTGCCCAGCGCCGCCAGTGCCGCCCGTCTGCCAGGAGCCGCCAATGCCGCCCGTCAGCCAGGGGCCGCCAGTGCCGCCAGTCAGCCAGGGGCCGCCAGTGCCGCCAGTCAGCCAGGGGCCGCCAGTGCCGCCAGTCAGCCAGGGGCCGCCAGTGCCGCCAGTCAACCAGGGGCCACCAGTGCCGCCAGTCAGCCCAGCGCCAGCGCCGCCAGTCAACCAGGGGCCGCCAGTGCCGCCAGTCAGCCAGGGGCCGCCAGTCAGCCAGGGGCCGCCAGTGCCGCCAGTCAGCCAGGGGCCGCTAGAGCCCCTCCGCCCGGAGCAGCTGTCCCTCTGTCCCGAGCAGCTGTCCCTCTGTCCCGAGCAGCTGTCCCTCTGTCCCGAGCAGCTGTCCCTCTGTCCCGAGCAGCTGTCCCTCTGTCCCGAGCAGCTGTCCCTCTGTCCCGAGAAGCTGCCCCTCTGTCCCAAGCAGCCCCTCTGTCCAGTGGGGTCATTGAGAGGGGTGGGCATGGTGAGTAAGGCGGACTGAGGCGGACAATAAGGCGGACTGAGACAATGGCGAAGTGGGGTCCGCGTCCCGCGCCAGAGCCGCCACCGCGGACAGACGCCCACCCAGACCCTCCCCTATAGGTCAAGGTTTTGCGGCCGGAGTCCGCACCTTTGGGGGGGGGTACTGTCACGTTCTGACCTCTATTTCCTTTGTTTTTGTATTTATTTAGTATGGTCAGGGCGTGAGTTGGGTGGGCAGTCTATGTTTGTTTTTCTATGTTTTGGTCTAGTTCTATGTTCGGCCTGATATGGTTCTCAATCAGAGGCAGGTGTTCGTCATTGTCTCTGATTGGGAACCATATTTAGGTAGCCTGGGTTTCACTGTGTGTTTGTGGGTGATTGTTCCTGTTTTTGTGTTTGCACCAGACAGGGCTGTTTTGAGTTCTCACGTTTCTTGTTTTTTTCCGTTAGTTTGTTCATGTATAGTGTCGTCAATAAATACAATGAACAACCACCACGCTGCGCTTTGGTCCGCCTCTACTTCACAAGAAGAGAATCGTTACAGCTGGGCGAGTTGGAACCAGTGTTTTTCTGAATCAAATGCGCCAAATAAATAGACATTTTGGGGATATAACAACGGAATTAATCGAACAAAATGACCATTTGTGATGTTTATGGGACATATTGGAGTGCCAACAGAAGAAGCTCTTCAAAGGTAAGGCATGAATTATATTGTTATTTCTGAGTTTTGTGTAGCGCCTGGCGGGTTGAAATATGACTGTCAGGTGTTTGTGTGATGGGGTTCTGTCCTCAGATAATCGCATGGTTTGCTTTCGCCGTAAAGCCTTTTTGAAATCTGACACAGTGGCTAGATTAACAAGACGTTGAGCTTTAATTTGGTGTATTGCACTTGTGAATGTATGAAAATTAAAATATTTCTAATTTTGTTTTTTGAATTTCGCCGCTCTGCATTTTCACCGGATGTTGTCAAATCGATTCCGCTAATGGGATTTGATCCATAAGAAGTTTTTAACTGACTAGTAAAATAAACATTTAAATTATAATGAGACAGGAGATGGAAGTCATCGGTATGTGAGACAGGAGATGGCAGTCATCATTATGTGAGACAGGAGATGGGAGTCATCATTATGTGAGACAGGAGATGGCAGTCATCAGTATGTGAGACAGGAGATGGCAGTCATCGGTATGTGAGACAGGAGATGGCAGTCATCATTATGTGAGACAGGAGATGGGAGTCATCATTATGTGAGACAGGAGATGGCAGTCATCAGTATGTGAGACAGGAGATGGCAGTCGTCAGTATGTGAGACAGGCGATGGTAGTCATCATTATGTGAGACAGGAGATGTCAGTCATCATTATGCAAGACAGGAGATGGCAGTCATCATTCTGTGAGACAGGAGATGGCAGTCATCATTATGTGAGACAGGAATGGCGATGGCAGTCATCATTATTTGAGACAGGAGATGGCAGTCATCATTATTTGAGACAGGAGATGGCAGTCATCATTATGTGAGACAGGAGATGGCAGTCATCATTATGTGAGACAGGAGATGGCTGTCATCATTCTGTGAGACAGGAGATGGCAGTCATCATTATGTGACACAGGAATGGCGATGGCAGTCATCATTATTTAAGACAGGAGATGGCAGTCATCATTATTTGAGACAGGAGATGGCAGTCATCATTATGTGAGACAGGAGATGGCAGTCATCATGTGAGACAGGAGATGGCAGTCATCATTATGTGAGACAGGAATAGGGATGGCAGTCATTAATCAGGACTCAATGACAGCTGTCAGCAGCATTGCCATGCCTTGTCAAATCACCACTCACTGTACTCTGTTCTCTCTGTCAGCCTCCACCGATATCCCCTATATAGTACCCTGTGGGCTCTGGTCATATTTACAGCTGTGCCCTACATAGTGGATAGGGTGTGATTTGGGACGTTGCCTCTCTCCAGTTATCAGCCAGGGAATCGCACACTCTGACCCACCTGCCAAGACTTGACAGATGTGAAGGTGACCCATTTGAGATTTTAGGGGACTGTCAGGGAGGAGGGAGACGGAGGGGGGTATAATTTTCCATTGTTTTAAACCCATTAATTAGCTATTTTAACCTGACTTCGAGAACAGCTTTTGTCGGAATGGTCTCCTTTTTCTGTTTGTGATAAAACAATAAATGCTAATCAAGTTTGAACTGGGGAGAATATGCAAACATCTATCAAAACAAAAAAGCAACAAGACAACGTGTATTGAATCGCAGCCAGAAGAAGAGATACAAAAACACCATTTATTTTCCTTGTCTCGGTGACATTAAATCCATGTGAAATGTGCCTGACGAGTAACATTGAAATGTTTGCAGTGTGTGAATTGGTTTTCTGTCACCTCTCTTTTGGGTGTCCCAGAACAACACCTTGATGCCTATTATCTGACCACGTAATTGCAATTGATTTTTTTTCTCTTGTTTCCCTCTTTGTCTTTCCTCCTATTTTGGTTGCCATTGTTCGAGAAAATACTATTGAAAGTATGTTTTGACTGTGTCTAGACTCGTCCGAACAACTGAAATGATAGAGAATTGTGTCAGAGACCAGATTTGCGCCATTATTTTCAGAAGACGGAGGTATAGATAGACAGACAGATGACCAACACACAGCGCAGTAATAGTTATTTTCATATCATACCTTTGTCAAAATGAAATATAACACTGTTATAGTTGTACATATATTTATGTGTAGCTTAGCTGTGCAGTTTTGTGGTCAACGACAATTGAATTAGCTAGCCTTGCTATGGGAGGATTTGACTGTCAGCAACAAATATGAAATGAGATTAAAGACGAGAAAAGGTACATAACAAATGCTAACGTGTGGTAAACCTGATAAACCATAGCAATGCTACCTAGAAAGCTAGATTTTGGGGAGGCAAACTGGCCTGACAAGACCGTAGAGGTATAGTGTATGCATAGCCACTACGCTGAAAGTCATTCTTACCTGCATGCTGCGAGAGATGTAAATTGATGTTGTGTTTGAACGTGGTTGCCAGGCATACTATCTGCCCTCTGAACATTATTTATTAACACAAAGACGAACAACTGCTGCAGGGGTGACTTCAGTGCTATCACCCAGTTTACACATTTCACAGTATAATAAGCGCCATTGTACACTAAAGCAGAACGTACCATGTGGTGGTTAAGAAAAGCTTTCGTACCAGTTCACTCAGTAATGATCGTCTTTTCTCTTAAAGCACCACTAACAGCTCGCAGTGCTACACTACATGACTAAAAGTACAGTATGTGGGCACCTGCTCGTCAAACATCTCATTCCAAAATCATGGGCATTAATAATCATGGGCAATCTTATATTTGTTCCCCCATCAAACCT
Source organism: Oncorhynchus mykiss (assembly GCF_057628025.1). Lineage (NCBI taxonomy): Eukaryota > Metazoa > Chordata > Actinopteri > Salmoniformes > Salmonidae > Oncorhynchus > Oncorhynchus mykiss. The sequence goes on along the minus strand of NC_143035.1, from coordinate 37,726,803 downwards.
TTTATTATTATGCATATGCCGTCATTTTGTTTTGGAATTGGAATGATGGAGATGGTGACGGTGATTGGTGGAGCTGTGGGTTTGGAATGATGGAGGTGGTGATTGGTGGAGCTGTGGGATTGGAATGATGGAGATGGTGATTGGTGGAGCTGTGGATTTGGAATGAAGGAGATTGTGATGGTGATTGGTGGAGCTGTGGGATTGGAATGATGGAGATGGTGATATTGTGGGATCTGTGGGATATTAATGATGGTGATGGTGATTGGTGGAGCTGTGGAATTGGAATGATAGAGATGGGGATGGTGATTGGTGGACAAGTGGGATTTGAATCGTTGGAACTCTTTGAACCCATTTCCTGACGTTTCTACGTCTGTTTACACTGCAGTGTCCCCTGGACATCATCGGTCTGTCTTGGAAGCAATCCCCCCTACAAATATGAATAATTCACCACATTATTCCAAAGGTCATCTTCTAGTAATTAGGAGCCTGCTGTTGACTAAACAGCCTCAAGGTACCTGATGGCCAGTTTAATTACAATTTGAAATGAGTGTACTGTTTGACAATCTCTATATGTTCACCCTGTTCTCTCCCATGCCGGATGAGAGCCAATTTAGCTTGTTGGTAGATCATTTATTGGCCCTGTTCAACAGTAGTGTTCTGTCCAGGGAATAAGGTGAAATTTGGGACACAGTGTCGTACAGTGTACACTACAGGCATGTACATTTACTCGGACATCAACCACTTTATAATATTGCTGTTAACAAGTACTGCATGTACATGATTGTATTGTTGTGATTTAAATGTAATGCAGACATCTCTCCTATGGTCATCTGGGGATTGGCCTTCTGTTGTAATGTTGTACACCCAGTATGCTATGATTCTTTATATTGGGGCGGCAGGGTAGCCTAGTGGTTAGAGCGTTGGACTAGTAACTGAAAGGTTGCCAGCTCAAATCCCCGAGCTGACAAGGTACAAATCTGTCGTTCTGCCCCTGAACAAGGCAGTTAACCCACTGTTCCTAGGCCGTCATTGAAAATAAGAATTTGTTCTTAACTGACTTGCCTAGTTAAATTAAAAATGTAATGTGCCTTTCCTGTCCATCATGCTACTATGACAACAACGTGGAAACATTGCCTTTACATTTCAATCACGGTGTAACTTCTGCCATACGGACTGAATAGAGCCCCTAATTAACGTCAGAAACATAGTTCCCCTCACGAAGCACATGATGGAGATACACTGTTAGATATCTCACCTCTGGTCCCTTTGTATTGATATCACAGTAGTAAAGCTCCAGGTACTGTGTTTATTCCAGGGGTATTTAACTGTAGTAAAGCTCCAGGTACTGTGTTTGGCCCAGGGGTATTTCACTGTAGTACTGCTCCAGGTACTGTTTTTGGCCCAGGGGTAATTAACTGTAGTACTGCTCCAGGTACTGTGTTTGGCCCAGGGGTAATTAACTGTAGTAAAGCTCCAGGTACTGTGTTTGGCCCAGGGGTATTTCACTGTAGTACTGCTCCAGGTACTGTGTTTGGCCCAGGGGTAATTAACTGTAGTAAAGCTCCAGGTACTGTGTTTGGCCCAGGGGTATTTAACTGTAGTACTGCTCCAGGTACTGTGTTTGGCCCAGGGGTATTTAACTGTAGTACTGCTGCAGCTCCAGGTACTGTGTTTGGGTTGGTTAGCTTCAACCACAGTAACAAAACATGTTTGGTTAGCTTTACACACAGTAACAAAACAAGTTTGGTTAGCTTTACACACAGTAACAAAACATGTTTGGTTAGCTTCAAACACAGTAACAAAACATGTTTGGTTAGCTTTACACACAGTAACAAAACATGTTTGGTTAGCTTTACACACAGTAACAAAACATGTTTGGTTAGCTTCAAACACAGTAACAAAACATGTTTGGTTAGCTTTACACACAGTAACAAAACATGTTTGGTTAGCTTTACACACAGTAACAAAACATGTTTGGTTAGCTTTACACACAGTAACAAAACATGTTTGGTTAGCTTTACACACAGTAACAAAACATGGTTGGTTAGCTTTACACACAGTAACAAAACATGTTTGGTTAGCTTTACACACAGTAACAAAACATGTTTGGTTAGCTTTACATACAGTAACAAAACATGTTTGGTTAGCTTCAAACACAGTAACAAAACATGTTTGGTTAGCTTTACACACAGTAACAAAACATGTTTGGTTAGCTTTACACACAGTAAGAAAACATGTTTGGTTAGCTTCAACCACAGTAACAAAACATGTTTGGTTAGCTTCAAACACAGTAACAAAACATGTTTGGTTAGCTTTACACACAGTGACAAGACATATTTGGTTAGCTTCAAACACAGTAACAAAACATGTTTGGTTAGCTTTACACACAGTAACAAAACATGTTTGGTTAGCTTCAAACACAGTAACAAAACATGTTTGGTTAGCTTTACACACAGTAACAAAACATGTTTGGTTAGCTTTACACACAGTAACAAAACATGTTTGGTTAGCTTTACACACAGTAACAAAACATGTTTGGTTAACTTCAACCACAGTAACAAAACATGTTTGGTTAGCTTTACACACAGTAACAAAACATGTTTGGTTAGCTTCAAACACAGTAACAAAACATGTTTGGTTAGCTTTACACACAGTAACAAAACATGTTTGGTTAGCTTTACACACAGTAACAAAACATGTTTGGTTAGCTTTACACACAGTAACAAAACATGTTTGGTTAGCTTCAAACACAGTAACAAAACATGTTTGGTTAGCTTTATACACAGTAACAAAACATGTTTGGTTAGCTTTACACACAGTAACAAAACATGTTTAGTTAGCTTTACACACAGTAACAAAACATGTTTGCTTTGCTTCAAGCACAGCAACATGACAGGATTTCTTAGCTTCGTATACATTCTATATACCACAGGAACATGCTTTTTGAACGATGCAGGAATGTAAATGCCCATACGAAAACATAAAATTCCCAAGTAATACTTTCCCAACAAAACGTACATAAGAAACAACAAAGCACACAAATAAAATATGGCTAGTCTTCAAAAACTAATAGAAAAAATTACAATAATTTGAAAGGCTCACAAAGGTAGATCTATGAATTAAATACAGAGAAAGCCTAGGTAGGCAGGTTACTGTAGAGTAGAGGGAAATTGCAGTGTCTCTACGTATGTAAAGAAAGGTTCCCAGATTCAGTAGAATTCGTCAGAAGAACCCCATAGATTATATTTTATCTTCTCCAATTTACTGATTTACTAAAGTGTAAAACATCTTTAATCAACATAAAATGAGAGGGGGAGGAGAGGATGACTTCCACTGAAGTAAAATCAACCTTTTTGCCAACAAACTCACAAAGGCTACAACGTCAGATGTATATTTTGGTAGTGTTATATAATCAGGTATTAAATAATGGTGTTATGGCAGTAGGGGCAAAAGTCACCTGTAATACTTTAGATATGGTATCAAAGATGGCAGACCAATAGTGATGTAGAGAAGAGCAGGACCAAAACACCTGTAATACTTTAGATATGGTATCAAAGATGGCAGACCAATAGTGATGTAGAGAAGAGCAGGACCAAAACACCTGTAATACTTTAGATATGGTATCAAAGATGGCAGACCAATAGTGATGTAGAGAAGAGCAGTACCAAAACACATGTAATACTTTAGATATGGTATCAAAGATGGCAGACCAATAGTGATGTAGAGAAGAGCAGGACCAAAACACCTGTAATACTGTAGATATGGTATCAAAGATGGCAGACCAATAGTGATGTAGAGAAGAGCAGGACCAAAACACCTGTAATACTTTAGATATGGTATCAAAGATGGCAGACCAATAGTGATGTAGAGAAGAGCAGTACCAAAACACATGTAATACTTTAGATATGGTATCAAAGATGGCAGACCAATAGTGATGTAGAGAAGAGCAGTACCCCAAAACACCTGTAATACTTTATGTACGGTATGAAAGATGGCAGACCAATAGTTATGTAGAGAAGAGCAGGACCAAAACACCTGTAATACTTTAGATATGGTATGAAAGATGGCAGACCAATAGTGATGTAGAGAAGAGCAGGACCAAAACACCTGTAATACTTTAGATATGGTATCAAAGATGGCAGACCAATAGTGATGTAGAGAAGAGCAGTACCAAAACACATGTAATACTTTAGATATGGTATCAAAGATGGCAGACCAATAGTGATGTAGAGAAGAGCAGTACCCCAAAACACCTGTAATACTTTATGTATGGTATCAAAGATGGCAGACCAATAGTGATGTAGAGAAGAGCAGTACCCCAAAACACCTGTAATACTTTATGTACGGTATCAAAGATGGCAGACCAATAGTTATGTAGAGAAGAGCAGGACCAAAACACCTGTAATACTTTAGATATGGTATGAAAGATGGCAGACCAATAGTTATGTAGAGAAGAGCAGGACCAAAACACCTGTAATACTTTAGATATGGTATGAAAGATGGCAGACCAATAGTGATGTAGAGAAGAGCAGGACCAAAACACCTGTAATACTTTAGATATGGTATCAAAGATGGCAGACCAATAGTGATGTAGAGAAGAGCAGGACCAAAACACCTGTAATACTTTAGATATGGTATCAAAGATGGCAGACCAATAGTGATGTAGAGAAGAGCAGTACCAAAACACATGTAATACTTTAGATATGGTATCAAAGATGGCAGACCAATAGTGATGCAGAGAAGAGCAGTACCCCAAAACACCTGTAATACTTTAGATATGGTATCAAAGATGGCAGACCAATAGTGATGTAGAGAAGAGCAGTACCCCAAAACACCTGTAATACTTTATGTACGGTATCAAAGATGGCAGACCAATAGTTATGTAGAGAAGAGCAGGACCAAAACACCTGTAATACTTTATGTATGGTATCAAAGATGGCAGACCAATAGTGATGTAGAGAAGAGCAGTACCCCAAAACACCTGTAATACTTTATGTACTGTATCAAAGATGGCAGACCAATAGTGATGTAGAGAAGAGCAGGACCAAAACACCTGTAATACTTTAGATATGGTATGAAAGATGGCAGACCAATAGTTATGTAGAGAAGAGCAGGACCAAAACACCTGTAATACTTTAGATATGGTATGAAAGATGGCAGACCAATAGTTATGTAGAGAAGAGCAGGACCAAAACACCTGTAATACTTTAGATATGGTATGAAAGATGGCAGACCAATAGTTATGTAGAGAAGAGCAGGACCAAAACGTATGCATTAATGAAGCAGTAGCTTGGCGACACATGTCACAAACAGGGTGGACATCAGGATCGATCTTAGAGAGCCTTAGTTTGATGATTTGATGCCAAGGCTGAACCACGTGGAGAAGGTTCCATCTACTAGGGACGGAGAGAAAATGTGATATCTGAGTAGAGGGGCCCTTAATGAAAATGTTTGCAAACCATAGTGACGTCTACTCAAATGTTTTTGGTATAACTTGAAGTAGCAGAAAAAATAGGGAAATGTGCCAAAGCAGCTAGAGAGGATGGCATACATGAGGAAGAGTCTATCATACCAAATCTTATTTGTCACATGCCCCGAATACAACCTTACAGTGAAATTATTACTTACAAGCCCTTAACCAACAATGCAGTTCTAAGAAAAATACCCCCCCCCAAAAATTTTTTTTTTTTTTAAAAGTAACATATAATTAAAGAGCAGCAGTAAAATAACAATAATACAAGAGGTACCGGTACAGAGTCAAAGTGCTGGGGCCACCGGTTAGTCGAGGTAATTGAGGTAATACGTACATGTAAGTAGTTATTGAAGTGACTATGCATAGATAATAACATCTTCAACCATGCAGGCATTATATGTGTAGTATCTGCACAGATCCAGTACTGAATTACACGGAAGTTGTCAGCCCAATAATAGAACTAGAAATTAGGTAGGGCCATAAGGGTTTAGGCCTTTGCAGGAAAACCTTGAGGATCCTTGGATTGTTTTTATTCCAGATGAAGTCTGAGATAATCCTATAGAGTTTGAGGAAAAAATATTTGGGAATAAAAATAGGTATACATTGAAAGAGGTAGGAGAATTTAGGAAGCATTTTCATTTTAACAAAGGAATTAGACCAGCTAATGATAGGGTGGTGTAGTGACCATCGTTCAAAATCTTTCTCCAACAGAGTAAGGAGAGGAGTAAAATGAGCCTTAAAAAGTTTATCAAATTTGTCCGTGACATGCACCCCCAGGTATGTTAATTTGTTGAGAACTATTCTGAAAGGCAATGTCTGTAATGGGTAGTTACGAGCTGGCACATTTAAAGGAAAAATCTCGCTCTTATTCAGATTTAACTTGTAACCAGAGATTAGGCCAAACACATTCAGAACAAATGGCACAGTGGGTAAGGATACATCGGGGTTTGAGATATAGAGAGGCAAGTCATCAGCCTACCTGGAGACCATAGTGCCTCTGAAGAGAGGGAAATAATCTGCATGGGTGTTATTCATTCTGACATATGCAGGTGGAGAAGAGCATAGTAACTTGATCCAAGCAATTCATTTTTTGCCAAAGACAATTTTTTTAAAGTTAAGAAAATGGTAGCCCCACTGCACTCTATCAAAAGCCTTCTCAGCATCTAGCAAGATTAGAATCTCTGGGAGATTTGAGACAGAAGGATTATACATAACATTAAAGAGTTAATAACAGATGTTAAGACCAACTCCAAACGTATAGCTAATTGTTTAGCCAAGAGCTTAACTTCTTCGGGGTAGGGGGCAGTATTCGGAAGTTTGGATGAATGAGGTGCCCAAAGTAAACTGCCTGTTACTCAGGCCCAGAAGCTAACACTCTAACATTTCTAAAAACTAATAATGTCTGTGTGTATAACAGAACTGATATGGCAGGCAAAACGCAGAGGACAAACCATCAAACCAAAATAATAATTCAGCCTACCACTGTTTTCAATGGCTGTCATGTTTAATATGCAATTCCTAGGGCTTCCACTAGATGCCAACAGTCTTTAGAAAGAGTTTCAGGCTTGTTTTTGGAAAAATGAGCTAGAAAATACTTTGAATTTCACACTCAGCAATTTCATCGGATGTTGGCCAGGTGGGACGCTACCATCTCACCTACCGAAAATACAAGTGTCATACATAATTTAGAAGCTTAACTTCTTGTTAATCCAGTCAGATTTCAAAAAGGTTTTACGGCGAAAACATACCATGCGATTATCTGAGGACAGCGCCCCGCATACAAAATCATTAAAAACATTTTCCAAACCAGCAGAGGCATCACAAAAGTCAGAAATAGCGATAAAATATATCACTTACCTTTGAAGATCTTCCTCTGTTTGTAATACCAAGGGTCCCAGCTACACAACAAATTGTTGTTTTGTTCGATAAAGTCCTTCTGTATATATCCCAAAAAAGTTGGTTTAGTTGGCGCGTTTGATTCAGTAAACCACCCATTCCAGTCATTCAACATGCAGACAAAGCAATCCCAAAGGTTACCAATAAACTTTGTCCAAACAAGTCAAAAAACATTTCTAATCAATCCTCATGTACCCTGATATGTAAATAAACGATAACAATTAAGACGGAGAATAGTATGTTCAACACCGGAGATAAATAACGAAGTGTGCGCCCTCATCCATGTGCGCTACAAGACCACAGTCCAAATGAGAGCCACCTTGAAAAACTACAAATTCTAGCTAATTTTTCAAAACACAAGCCTGAAACCCTTTCTAAAGACTTTTGACATCTATTGGAAGCCATAGGAACTGCAATAAGGGAGGATTTCCTTTGAATTTTTTACCTCAAACAAAAATATTTGGATTCTCCTCAGGTTTTCACCTGCCATATCAGTTATGTTATACTCACAGACATTAGTCTAACAGTTCTAGAAACTTCTGAGAGTTTTCTATCCAAATACTACAAATTATATGCATATCCTAGCTTCTGGGCCTGAGTAACAGGCAGTTTACTTGGGCACATCAGTCATCCGAACTTCCGAATACTGCCCCCTAGCCTTAAGAAGTTTTAAGGATAGAGGGAAAGAGACTGATTCAAAGGATTCAATAAGCATATTAATCAAGAGCTAATTTATCCAGAAACTTCTTATACAATTCTGTTGGGTAACCATCTAGTCCAGGACATTTACCATCTCTTCTTGTCACCATACTCATAGTGAGTATGTCACGACTTAAGCAGCAGTTCCTCAATTTGGCCTGTTGACAAGGTATTGAATTAATTTGGAAAGATAATCGATCCCTGTCCATATTTGGGGATGGTGAGGTATCATAAGTACTGTCTAACTATAAAATACGAGTTCAAAGTCTCTTTTTCCTATTTTTCCTTTAAAAACTAGTGAAATGATATGACCTCTAATGTAGGCCTTAAAAGTCTTCCACAGAGCAGATGCTGAAACATTGGGGGGTGTCGTTAGCAGCTATAAAAACATCAATCTGAGCAGTCAGAAAGTTGACAAAACTTTAAATCAGACAGCAAGCACATATTAAAATGTCAAGGTACACAAGGCTCAGTCCCACCTCCAAGTCTTTAGTCAGAGGGGCGTGATCTGGCATGACAATGGAATATTGTCATATATTCCCTACTAGTTGGATTGAAAAAACACCTGGGGTCTGTAACAGCAAACTCTGGATAACCTGATCAGACTTTATTTATCTAGGTAACTCAGTTAAGAACAATGACGGCCTAAACCGGCTGATGCTGGGCCAAATTCGCACCACCCTATGGGACTCCTAATCACAGCCATTTGTGATAAAGCCTGGATTTGAACCAGGTTGTCTGTAGTGACGCCTCTAGCACTGAGATGCAGCGCCTGCAGCGCCTGCACCACTCGGGAGATTTAGAAGGTGTGCTAATTTCGTTGGAGGAATGATCCAAAGTAGGATTAAGCTAGCAATTAAAATCGCCTCCCTAGATTAATAGGTGTGAGGTCATTTCTAGAAGTGAAGGCAGAAAGGCACAAAAAAATATCATCCCAAATTGGCACATAGACATTGACGAGGATCAATGGAGTACTATAGATTCTGCCAGTGACAATAATATTTCTGACATTGGCATCCGAAATAACATTGGGGAAAAAAATGGTACCGATTTGTGTATCAGAATTGCAGCACCCCCGATTTATTTTGAAAAGTGGAGTGATAAAGTTGGCCTACCCAGCCAATCTAAAGTGATCTGAAACTCTCAAATGGTTCTCTTGTAAGAACGCAATCTGTGTTCCCAGATGTTGTAGATGATGAAATACTCTACTATGTCTGACTGGTTGGTTCAAACCCTTACAGTTCCAACTAGACAACGTAAGCATCCTTCCAGATCCTTCGATGTCGGCTCTTCCTATCATTGTGAAGCAGAATTCACCAAGCGTTGGATTGTTCACCCACTAATATCGAACATGAGCTGGGTTTAGACCGTCGTGAGACAGGTTAGTTTTACCCTACTGATGATGTGTTGTTGCAATAGTAATCCTAATAAATTAGGTGGTTGAGTCTTTTGGAAAAAGAGGAAATGAGTGGAGCCTTTTAAATGTAAGCAGAAGACTGAACCTGACATATGAGAAAAAATAAAACTGTTGAACTTCCTCCCACCCGCTGAAGCGTCTTCCCAAACAAGATGAGCACATCCCCCTCTAGTATACAAGCGCATAGTGGATCCATCAGCTAGGCTGAACTCTTACCAAGTGGAGCGTTGTGACAATTATATTATAAAAGAGAAAAATTTATATTTAAAAAAATTGAAAGCACAGTTTACCAATAGTGCCAAGTAAAGTGACATCAGGGTGTTAAATCAAATAACATAGGCAGCATAGGCAGCATGACAAAATAACTAAAAAGTAAATATATAATGTATATTATATGAATTGAGGCTGACTATTTCAGCCAACAATGAGGAAAACACACAACGCAAATGAAAAAAAACAGAGGCAGTGAAGTAGGTTTCATGTGTCGGGCCTTACCTCTCCAACACTACACTGCAGTAGACTACATGTGTTGGGCCTTACCTATCAAACACTACACTGCAGTAGGCTACATGTGTTGGGCCTTACCTATCAAACACTACACTGCAGTAGGCTACATGTGTCGGGCCTTATCTATCAAACACTACACTGCAGTAGACTACATGTGTCGGGCCTTACCTATCAAACACTACACTGCAGTAGACTACATGTGTTGGGCCTTACCTATCAAACACTACACTGCAGTAGACTACATGTGTTGGGCCTTACCTATCAAACACTACACTGCAGTAGACTACATGTGTTGGGCCTTACCTATCAAACACTACACTGCAGTAGGCTACATGTGTCGGGCCTTACCTATCAAACACTACACTGCAGTAGACTACATGTGTTGGGCCTTACCTATCAAACACTACACTGCAGTAGACTGCATGTGTCGGGCCTTACCTATCAAACACTACACTGCAGTAGGCTACATGTGTCGGGCCTTACCTATCAAACACTACACTGCAGTAGACTACATGTGTTGGGCCTTACCTATCAAACACTACACTGCAGTAGACTACATGTGTTGGGCCTTACCTATCAAACACTTCACTGCAGTAGACTACATGTGTCGGGCCTTACCTATCAAACACTACACTGCAGTAGGCTACATGTGTCGGGCCTTACCTATCAAACACTACACTGCAGTAGACTACATGTGTTGGGCCTTACCTATCAAACACTACACTGCAGTAGACTGCATGTGTCGGGCCTTACCTATCAAACACTACACTGCAGTAGGCTACATGTGTCGGGCCTTACCTATCAAACACTACACCGCAGTAGACTACATGTGTTGGGCCTTACCTATCAAACACTACACTGCAGTAGGCTACATGTGTTGGGCTTTACCTGCCAAACACTGCACAGCAGATAGGCTAAATAACCATGTTGTTGCTCCAGGCAGTTTGGGGGAGCAGTTTCCTTCAAGTTCTTGTTGACAAAATCAATTGTAGCAGTCAGGTCGTTGAACTTGTTAAGAGCTCCGCTTGGTAGTGTGATCCTGATCTCGGTTGAGAAGAAGAGGCCAAACTTGACTCCCGGACCGTTGTACAGAAGCCGCTTTGCGTTACGTTACGCCTCTGTTCTCTTGGTCACGGAGGTAGTGAAGTCTGGGAAAATGGACATGGTCTCTTGCTTCGCTACTGTAAGGGTAATGGTCCTGGACGTGGTAGTAATGCACTCTAATGACAAAGGGCCATGGGGAGTCACCCTCTCTTGGTCTAGCTTGCAGTGACCTATAGGCACAGTCTAAGAAGGGTATTCCTTCAAGGTTAAGCATGTCCTGAAATAGTTGTGTGGGCGGGCCCCCTCCAGACCTTCAGCAATGCCCACCAGGCGTATGTTGTGGCGGCGTTGACGTCCTTCTTGCATTTTTGTTAATGCTCTTTAACATCAGATGAGAGCAAATTCACTGTGGCCTGAAGGGTGGTTAGGTCGTCATTGTAAGACACAGCAGAGTGCTCTAGTTTATGTATGGTAATGCCCTGTGTAGTCATTATTGCCTGTAGTGCAGCTACAGATGATTTCAGTTATTACTTAATTAAGGACATTTCTGAGCAGAGAGTTGTGGGGAGTGTCAATTTTCGTGTCAGGTTTATCATATGTCTCTTTTGAGCCAATCCAAAGCTTCTGTGAACTTCCTCAAACTAAGGGCAGCGTCTTGGCCATCGCTGTCCAGTTCAACAGTTTTTTTATTTTCTTTTTTTCTTGTATGTCAGGTTCAGTCTTCCGCTTGATCGCCTAGGCAAGCCTGGTGCTTGAATGGGGCCTCCTTTGGGAGGGTCTCTTTTAGAGTGAGTGTTTCTTTTAATCGGCCATTTCTGGGATTTGTAGAAAAGTGAAGAGTCAGATTATGTTTTGGAAATTAAGCTCAGCAATAGAAGTAAAGTTGTAGACTAGACTGAGGTTTTAAATAACCGAAACATGACCATTTACTCAATTAGCGACTGTGCTAGCTTGCTGACGAAAGTTCGGTAGCTAAATGCGGGCTTCTTATATCAGCGATTATATCCCTTTTTTCACTGTTAAGAAGAGAAACGAGATTAAAACCGTGCTTCGGACATTCTACCGACCAAGGCAAACTAAACTGTCAGGAGCGGACAATATTGCCTGTCTCTCCAGTTGGTAAATCGTTCAGGAAAATCCAAGGCTTTGCTGCGGCCTGTGTTAGCAATCTTCCATTCAGCAATTCACTGCCATTATTACCGTTCAAAAGAGCAACGAGATACGAAACTATGTCAACAATACTTAGTAAAGTGAAATAAATTAACCAGTTGCATCTCTAGGGGCGCTATTTCATTTTTGGATAAAAAACGTTCCCGTTTTAAGGGCGATATTTTGTCACGAAAAGATGCTCGACTATGCATACTATTCTTGACAGTTTTGGAAAGAAAACACTCTGAAGTTTCAGAATCTGCAAAGATTTTGTCTGTAAGTGCCCCAGAACTCATTCTACAGGCGAAACCAAGATGATACGTTAAACAGGAAATGAGCAGAATTTCTGAAGCTCTGTTTTCTAATGTCTCCTTATATGGCTGTGAATGCGACAGGAATAAGCTTAGACCTTCTGCCGTTTCCCCAAGATGTCGGCAGCATTGTGACGTATTTGTAGGCATATCATTGGAAGATTGACCATAAGAGACTACATTTTCCAAGTGTCCGCCTGGTGTCCTGCGTCGAAACTGGTGCGTAAAGCCATGTGCAAGTATTTTTCCATTTGATTGAGAGGGGAAACCATGCTTCCACGAACGATATATCATCGAAGAGATATGTGAAAAACACCTTGAGGATTGATTCTAAACAACGTTTGCCATGTTTTCAGTCGATATTATGGAGTTAATTTGGAAAAAAGTTCGCGTTTTGAGGACTGAATTTTCGGGTTTTTTTGGTAGCCAAATGTGATGTACAAAACGGAGCTATTTCTAGGGGCGGCAGGGTAGCCTAGTGGTTAGAGCGTTGGACTAGTAACCGGAAGGTTGCGAGTTCAAACCCCCGAGCTGACATGGTACAAATCTGTCGTTCTGCCCCTGAACAGGCAGTTAACCCACTGTTCCCAGGCCGTCATTGAAAATAAGAATTTGTTCTTAACTGACTTGCCTGGTTAAATAAAGGTAAAAATAAAAAAAAATAAAAAAAATACACAAAGAATATTTTTGGAAAAACTGAGCATCTGCTATCTAACTGAGAGTCTCCTCATTGAAAACATCTGAAGTTCTTCAAAGGTAAATTATTTTATTTGAAGGCTTTTATGTTTTTGTTGAAATGTTGCGTGCTGGATGCTAACGCTAATGCTAACGCTAAATGCTACGCTAGCTAGCTACTTTTACACAAATGATTGTTTTCCTATGGTTGAGAAGCATATTTTGAAAATCTGAGATGACAGTGTTGTTTACAAAAGGCTAAGCTTGAGAGATGGCATATTTATTTCATTTCATTTGCGATTTTCATGAATAGTTAACGTTGTGTTATGCTAATGAGCTTGCTGATAGATTTACACAATCCTGGATACAGGGTTTTTTTCATAGCTAAACGTGACGCAGAAAACGGAGCGATTTGTCCTAAACAAATAATCTTTCAGGAAAAACTGAACATTTGCTGTCTGAGAGTCTCCTCATTGAAAACATCTGAAGTTCTTCAAAGGTAAATTATTTTATTTGAATGCTTTTCTGTTTTTTTGTGTAAATGTTGCCAGCTGAATGCTAATGCTAAATGCTACGCTAAATGCTACGTTAGCCATCAATACTGTTACACAAATGCTTGTTTTGCAATGGTTGAGAAGCATATTTTGAAAATCTGAGATGACAGTGTTGTTAACAAAAGGCTAAGCTTGAGAGCTAGCATATTTATTTCATTTCATTTGCGATTTTCATGAATAGTTAACGTTGCGTTATGGTAATGAGCTTGAGTCTGTATTCACGATCCCGGATCCGGGATGGGGAGATCAGAAAGGTTAAACAATAAATTAAACTGTGTTCTAAAGTAATTAACTAAGGTTTGTCGCAACTTGGCTGAGCTCTGGGAAAAGTGTTATGTTATTCGTGCCACCAGAAATCCCTGTAACATCTTGAAGATATTGTAGTTGGTGTTAGAGGTTCATGTTAACGATAATACGCAATAGATTCATCCAATACAGCAGAAAGAAACTCAAGAGTAGTCCGGACTTACTTTGACAATTCAATATTTAATGGTTCAAGTAAAATTACATGTATGGAAGGTCATTTTTTCTTAGATTTTGATGGGATATTTTACAAAGGCATGACAACACAGAGTTGATCAATACTATACTGCTGGCAAACATTTAAGCTTTCTCTCCAAGCAACCTTGAACCTGTACCCACCAATGACTAATTTACAAGCATATATATTATATAGCAGGTATTTCATATATAGATTTTATACAAGATACGTGTGTACATAAAATATTCTGGCAAGGTTCATGCCAGTATACATACACACAAAAATGCACACACACACACTCGCTGCACACACACACACACACTCACTGCACACACACACACTCGCTGCACACACACACACACTCACCAATATATGCATACGTAGCCATTTACATTACAGCAGAGATTGTCGTCTCATTGTTTTACATTTATTAATTTGCTTTTGATTCTCTTTTTTTCATGACTGAATTCAGGTGACTAAACCTTTACTCAACAATATATAAACCAATCTTGTTGGATGCCACCTTGTCAATTCTTCTCAAAGGTACTGTTCTGTACAATGTTAAAACAAAACAAATCACAAAGGTGATGTGATATTCATCTTGTGTGTACATGCCTCATATTCATTACACGTTTGAAATATATATTTTTTTGTGTGTGTTTGTTAGCCACGTATTGTTAATTGCCTCAAAAGGGATATATGTTTATAACAACACAATTGGTCGATGATGGCCACATGACAACACAAATCCATCTGTTACACGTTAAAACAACTTGGGAGCAAGCTAGTGATAAAAAAAATGGGTAAAAATGGCCCACATGCAGATGATGATGCAAAATAACATCCCAATGAAATTATTTTATAATAAAAAAAAAAAAGTTTATTTTTTTTGTAAAAAAACAACAACATTCGTAATTCGGAAATAAATGATTTTGGAAAACCGACGGGTGACGTTGTTTCTATCACTATGGTTACGGCGACCTGGGAGCTGGATTTTTAGAAAAGTAGAAAAAAAATACTAGAGGAGGAAAACAACGCACATGACTCTCTACTAATCATTTAAGTTCTGTGGAAGTTTATCTCACTATCTTCCTTTTTTTTTGGTTCATATGTGAAACCTTTGGCACAAAGCGAAACTGACCTAAAGTGATCATCCTGAAAGACACATTTACCTTTAAACTGCATTCCATTTCTTTAGCAAAATGCAGACATCTGTAACTCTAAGTCATGGATGAGCAAACAAATGGGGAATTCCAAATAACAAAATAAAAAAAATGCCACCTGTTTTTTTTAATATTTGAAAATGATATCCTATTTATTGTTCTACATTGCCTAAACATATTTGGGCCCTGGTTAAATGTAGTGCACTAAATAGGGAATAGGGTGCCATTTGGGAATCGACCTGTGTTATCTGTTTGTCGTTCCCAATGTAGGGCTATATGGAGCCTTAGGTGTTGTTGATGGCAATTCATTCAACTTTCAGGTTTTCTTCTGAAAGTAGTGTTGATTATTTTGACTCTCGATGACAGTGATATAATGAAACATTTTAAGTCTCAAGCATTTACCCATCCCCATCTGTTTTGTGCGATCAATATTGACATAAGAACATTCTGTCCATCTGTGTTGCTCTGTATGAGCGTGAAACAGAGGCATCTATGTATATAATATGTACACTGAACAAAAATATCAACGCAACATGCAACAATTTCAACGATTTTACTGACTTACAGTTCATACATGTAAATCAGTCAATTTAAATGAATTCATTACATCCTAATCTATGGATTTCACATGACTGGGAATACAGATCTGTTGGTCACAGATACCTTTAAAAAAAAAAGAGTAGGGGCGTGGATCAGAAAACCAGTCAGTATCTGGTGTGACCATTTTCCTCATGCTGCGTGACACATCTCCTTTGCATAGAGTTGATCAGGCTGTTGATTGCGGCCTGTGGAATGGCTGTGCGAAGTTGCTGGATATTGATGGGAATTTGGAACATGCTGTCGTACACGTCAATACTGAGCATTCCAAACATGCTCAACGGCTGACATGTCTGGTGAGTACGCAGGTCATGGAAGAACTGGGACATTTTCAGCTTCCAGGAATTGTGTAGAGATCCTTGCGACATGTGGCTGTGCATCATCATGCTAAAACATGAGGTGATGAACGGGCCACAGGATATCTCGTCACGGGATCTCTGTTTATTCAAATTGCCATTGATAAAATGCAATTGTGTTCATTGTCCATAGCTTATTCATGCCCATACCATAACCACACCACAACCATAGGGCACTCTGATCACAATGTTGACATCAGCAAACCTCTCGCTCACATGACGCCATACACGCTGTCTGCCATCTGCCCAGTACGGTTTAAAGCGGGATTCATCCATGAAGAGCACAAATCTCTAGTGTGCCAGTAACCATCGAAGGCAATCATTTGCCCACTGAAGTTGGTTACGAAGCCAAACTGCAGTCAGGTCAAGACCCTGGTGAGGACGATGAGCAAACAGATGAGCTTCCCTGAGATGGTTTCTGACAGTTTGTGCACAAATTCTTTGGTTGTGCAAACCCACAGTTTCATCAGCTGTCTGGGTGGTGGGTCTCAGATGATCCTGCTTTTGAAGAAGCTGGATGTGGAGGTCCTGGGCTGGCATGGTTACACGTGGTCTGCGGTTGGGCATAATGCCAAATTCTCTAAAGTGACGTTGGACTCGGTTTCTGGTAGAGAAATTTACATTACATTTTCTGGCATCAACTCTGGTGGACATTCCTGCAGTCAGCATAACAATTGCACGGCCCCTCAAAACTTGAGACATCTGAGGCATTGTGTTGTGTGACAAAACTGTACATTTTAGAGTGGCCTTTTAGAGTGGCCTCCCCAGCACAAGGTGCACCTGTGTAATGATCATGCCATTTAATCAGCTTCTTGATATGCCACACCTGTCAAGTGGATGGATTATCTTGGCGAAGGAGAAGTGCTCACTAACAGGGATGTAAACAAATTTGTGCCATAAATTTGGGAGAAATTAGCTTTTTGTGCGTATGGAACATTTCAGGGATCTTTTATTTCAGCTCAGGAAATATGGGACCCACATTATACATGTTGCGTTTATATTTTTGTTCAGTATATATACTGTAAGTATATTGTGTGATTTTGTGTGTTTCAGTCGTTGTTAAGTGTCAATATCATCGTTCTACAGCATGTGCAGTTGGAATGTGATTGAATCACATGTCACACATTGGCCGGCCTGTGTTCACTGTCACTGTCCGAAGGAAGCAAGTGCTTTGTGATTTATTTGCATATGTCAGCGTGCTCTGTCCTGTCTGTAGTTGTTGTCTTTGATGAAAGACAAATGTGTTTAACATTTAACTGCAGCGAGGAGCTGTTTCAGGATGACACAGAAAGAAAACATTACTCCGCAAAAAAAAAAGGAATTGATATCCAATTCATGATTGGGACTTGGTTGGGCAGTAGGTTAACCGTGTTCAATGAGTAGGATTTATTGAATTCATTAATACAAATTCAATACATTTCCTTAATTGACCAGAAGTGAGATGAAATTGACCCTGACCTTGACCCTTCCACATAACACTCTTATGACACACGTAATTTCACAAACGGCGGCTTCGCTAATGCGTTTCTACACTGATGGATACCTGACCCGAAGTGTAATCTGAATGCAAGCAGAGTCTCAACCCAGCGCAGACACATTTTACTCTCTAACCCTGCAGGGAGAATGGTACCCTAAACATGTCCTGTTACCGTCTAACCCTGCAGGGAGAATGGTGCCCTAAACATGTCCTGTTACTGTCTAACCCTGCAGGGAGAATGGTACCCTAAACATGTCCTGTTACTGTCTAACCCTGCAGGGAGAATGGTGCCCTAAACATGTCCTGTTACTGTCTAACCCTGCAGGGAGAATGGTACCCTAAACATGTCCTGTTACTGTCTAACCCTGCAGGGAGAATGGTACCCTAAACATGTCCTGTTACTGTCTAACCCTGCAGGGAGAATGGTACCCTAAACATGTCCTGTTACTGTCAAAGTGAATGGTACCCTAAACAAGTCCAGTAACTGTCTAACCCTACAGGGAGAATGATACCCTAAACATGTCCTGTTAATGTCTAACCCTGCAGGGAGAATGGTACCCTAAACATGTCCTGTTACTGTCTAACCCTGCAGGGAGAATGATACCCTCAACATGTCCTGTTACTGTCTAACCCTGCAGGGAGAATGGTACCCTAAACATGTCCTGTTACTGTCTAACCCTGCAGGGAGAATGATACCCTCAAC
Source organism: Oncorhynchus mykiss (assembly GCF_057628025.1). Classification (NCBI taxonomy): domain Eukaryota; kingdom Metazoa; phylum Chordata; class Actinopteri; order Salmoniformes; family Salmonidae; genus Oncorhynchus; species Oncorhynchus mykiss. The sequence goes on along the minus strand of NC_143035.1, from coordinate 37,708,301 downwards.
ATGTCCTGTTACTGTCTAACCCTGCAGGGAGAATGATACCCTCAACATGTCCTGTTACTGTCTAACCCTGCAGGGAGAATGATACCCTAAACATGTCCAGTTACTGTCTAACCCTGCAGGGAGAATGAAACCCTAAACATGTCCAGTTACTGTCTAACCCTGCAGGGAGAATGATACCCTAAACATGTCCTGTTAATGTCTAACCCTGCAGGGAGAATGATACCCTAAACATGTCCAGTTACTGTCTAACCCTGCAGCGAGAATGATACCCTCAACATGTCCTGTTACTGTCTAACCCTGCAGGGAGAATGATACCCTAAACATGTCCTGTTACTGTCTAACCCTGCAAGGAGAATGATACCCTCAACATGTCCTGTTACTGTCTAACCCTGCAGGGAGAATGATACCCTAAACATGTCCTGTTACTGTCTAACCGAATGGTACCCTAAACAAGTCCAGTTATTGTCTAACCCTGCAGGGAGAATGATACCCTAAACATGTCCTGTTACTGTCTAACCCTGCAGGGAGAATGGTACCCTAAACATGTCCTGTTACTGTCTAACCCTGCAGGGAGAATGGTACCCTAAACATGTCCTGTTACTGTCTAACCCTGCAGGGAGAATGGTACCCTACACATGTCCTGTTACTGTCTAACCCTGCAGGGAGAATGGTACCCTAAACATTCCTGTTACTGTCTAACCCTGTAGGGAGAATGGTACCCTAAACATGTCCTGTTACTGTCAAAGCGAATGGTACCCTAAACAAGTCCAGTTACTGTCTAACCCTGCAGGGAGAATGATACCCTAAACATGTCCTGTTAATGTCTAACCCTGCAGGGAGAATGGTACCCTAAACATGTCCTGTTACTGTCTAACCCTGCAGGGAGAATGGTACCCTAAACATGTCCTGTTACTGTCTAACCCTGCAGGGAGAATGGTACCCTAAACATGTCCAGTTACCGTCTAACCCTGCAGGGAGAATGATACCCTAATCATGTCCTGTTACTGTCTAACCCTGCAGGGAGAATGGTGCCCTAAACATGTCCTGTTACTGTCTAACCCTGCAGGGAGAATGGTACCCTACACATGTCCTGTTACTGTCTAACCCTGCAGGGAGAATGGTACCCTAAACATTCCTGTTACTGTCTAACCCTGTAGGGAGAATGGTACCCTAAACATGTCCTGTTACTGTCAAAGCGAATGGTACCCTAAACAAGTCCAGTTACTGTCTAACCCTGCAGGGAGAATGATACCCTAAACATGTCCAGTTACTGTCTAACCCTGCAGGGAGAATGATACCCTCAACATGTCCTGTTACTGTCTAACCCTGCAGGGAGAATGGTACCCTAAACATGTCCAGTTACTGTCTAACCCTGCAGGGAGAATGATACCCTCAACATGTCCTGTTACTGTCTAACCCTGCAGGGAGAATGGTACCCTAAACATGTCCAGTTACTGTCTAACCCTGCAGGGAGAATGATACCCTCAACATGTCCTGTTACTGTCTAACCCTGCAGGGAGAATGATACCCTAAACATGTCCTGTTACCGTCCAACCCTACAGGGAGAATGATACCCTAAACATGTCCTGTTTCTTTCACAAGCCGCTAGAGGACACATTTCATTTAAATCTGTTAACTGGTGATGGTCATGCAATGTTTATCGAATCCATGACAGTCAGTGGTTATCCAGAATGAACACCCTTGAAACTATGGAAATATGGTTGCATCAAAGATACAGTGGATAAAACGTAGGATAAATCATTTTTAAAAAAGGGTGTATGTCAATATGCGAATATGGTAAATTCATCCTTCGGGTTTAAGGTGCTTGCGTATGGATACAGAAACTCTCATTGTAGTGGTTACTATCCTGACGATATAGGGGCACGAATTAAAGCAAATAAAAAGCTATTTGCATCCAGACTCTGTATGTCTCCACCTTTTCATTACCTGACTCCTAGAAATACATTATGTTTCAGTGAGAGTAGACAACTACTACAGAGCCTGTCAACCACGACTAATACTTACTGTGGCGATCACAGCTCAAAGTAACTAGACAACTGGGAGATGTTCTTAATTGTCTCCATAGCACTCATTTACGAGTTTTTTACAATACATGTTATATTATATGAAAGGAAGATAAATGAAGTGAAATAATGGTGGGAAAATAAAAAAAAAGAAAAGAAAAGTTATAGCTCCTTGCATGGAACCTCTGTCTGTGCTGTTCAAGGCTTCTTCTCAGGAGATAATGTAGAAAATGTGTATGGTTCTTATTACAATGGGAAAGATCATGTAGAAAATGAGTAGGTTCTTATTGGGTGGGTAAGATAATGTTGAAGAGTAGTAGTTTGTTTTACAGGGGAAAGATAATGTAGAAATGTGAGTATGTTGTTATTAAGCGGGTAAACATTTTGAAAATTAGTAGTTGTTATTACATGGGGAATGATCATGTAGAAAATAAGTATGTTGTTATTAGGAGGGTAAGATAATGTTAAAATTAGTAGTTTGTTATTACAGGGGAAAGATAATGTCGAAAATTAGTAGGTGGTTTTTACAGGGGAAGGTCATGTAGAAAATGAGTAGGTTCCTATTAGGTGGGAAAGATAATGTTGAAAATGAATAGGCTGTTATTATGTGGGGGAGATAATGTAGAAAATGAGTAGGTTCCTATTAGGTGGGGGGAGATAATGTAGAACATGAGTAGGTTCCCATTAGGCGGGGAAGATAATGTAGAAAATGAGCAGGTTCCCATTAGGTGGGGAAGATAATGTAGAAAATGAGTAGGTTCCTATTAGGTGGGTAAGATAATGTAGAAAATGAGTAGGTTTGCAATAGAGGGCAGGGAAAGGGGTGTCAAAGGCATCGTAACTCGCCATACAAGAAACATCTGAAGAGAAACAGTGTTGGGCATATCATGGGGGATGGCCCTGTACTGCATGTTTATATAAAGTGTTCGCACGACACAGAGTGACATTTTCTTTTGTCCATTGAGTCTTAGGTATGTGTCTGCAGACCCCTGAACAAGACGGGATTCAATAAACATATTCAGACGAGAGCAAAAAGTAACTTGGATCATCAGTTGGAGCTGGAGCTGAATGTCTTGCTGGATACACTAAGCAATATTTCACCAGAGATTGGGCATATACAACATTCAACTTGGGTTCACAAAGCTATACTGTGTGTTTGCGTTTCGTTTATCGTTAAGTAAAGTGTGTGTTTGTGTGGTTCCAATACGCATAGGTGGTCAAAATTATTTTTGATTACTGATCAGCAAAAATCTCTACCAAACAAAAATTGTTTCTGTTGTGGATCTACTTTGGTATAGGACTACCATTTATATGATTACAGACGTTGTCAGATTCACTTCTGTGCAACATTGTGGAGACTGAGGAACAACATTGTGGAGACTGAGGAACAACATTGTGGAGAGTGAGGAACAACAGTGTGGAGAGTGAGGAACAACATTGTGGAGAGTGAGGAACAACAGTGTGGAGAGTGAGGAACAACATTGTGGAGACTGAGGAACAACAGTGTGGAGAGTGAGGAACAACATTGTGAAGAGTGAGGAACAACATTGTGGAGAGTGAGGAACAACAGTGTGGAGAGTGAGGAACAACATTGTGGAGAGTGAGGAACAACAGTGTGGAGAGTGAGGAACAACATTGTGGAGACTGAGGAACAACAGTGTGGAGAGTGAGGAACAACATTGTGGAGACTGAGGAACAACATTGTGGAGAGTGAGGAACAACAGTGTGGAGAGTGAGGAACAACATTGTGGAGAGTGAGGAACAACAGTGTGGAGACAGAGGAACAACATTGTGGAGACTGAGGAACAACATTGTGGAGACTGAGGAACAACAGTGTGGAGAGTGAGGAACAACATTGTGGAGACAGAGGAACCGTTTTGTCCCTTCCTCCACATTCCATGTTCACACAATAATCAGAAACCAGCAAGATACATTAGACAAACTCTGTCCCCTTACAGCCCCTTACTACTGATGTTAAATATACACCAAGATATTTTAGACAAACTGGTTGTTGTTACTCTGTCTCCTTACAGCCCCTTACTACTGATGTTAAATATACACCAAGATATTTTAGACAAACTGGTTGGTGTTACTCTCTTCCCTTACAGCTGATGCTCATGTAAGAAGGCAGAGGATCCTCCGTTGGCTGGGGTCTGCTGGCCTGACGAAGATGAGGAAAAGCTTGCCAGAGGGATGACCTTGATGGGGTCAGACTCCTTACTCTTGCTGCTGCAGTGTCTTTCCAGAGTGTTGTAGAACTGCGGCCGGTTCATCCCTTTAGCCAGATCGTCTTTGGGCACAGACCTGCCCAGGGTATGGCACTGACGCCCATCCGCCTTGGCTCCTCTGGCCCATGGGGAGCTCTGCTGGTGCTGGAAGCCAAAGGAGGGTAGGGTAGGCAGGGTTCCCGTGTTGGACGGAGACTGGAACTGGGTCACCAGGGAGGGGGGCATCCAGCAGCTGTCGGAGTGGCCCAGGATCAGACATTCCTGGGTGCACGTCTCCGAGGCTTCCGCCAGCGCCTTGGCCAGGTTCACCTCAACTATGGCTGCAACACAAGGACATTAAACAAAGGAGAATAAAATATGAAAAAGACAAGAAGAGAATGATAACCTGTTAGATGTTTATCTGAAAGTGACCTGTAAATGTTAACCTGTTAGATGTTTAACTGAAAGTGACCTGTAAATGTTAACCTTTTCGATGTTTAAGTGAAGGTGACCTGTAAATGTTAACCTGTTAGATGTTTATCTGAAAGTGACCTGTAAATGTTAACCTTTTCGATGTTTAAGTGAAGGTGACCTGTAAATGTTAACCTGTTAGATGTTTAACTGAAGGTGACCTGTAAATGTCAACCTGTTAGATGTTTAACTGAAGGTGACCTGTAAATGTCAACCTGTTGTAGAAATGAATGGCAGTAATACATGTTTGAATCATTGCAGAAGAATAAAAACAGCAGCATTTAATTTCCATTGGTTCCCTGTGTTTAATTTCCATTGGTGTTCCATTGGTTCCCTGTGTTTAATTTCCATTGGTGTTCCATTGGTTCCCTGTGTTTAACTACAACAGACAATGAATTCCCAGGAGATTATTTAAAGTTGAGAATAACTGTCTCTGGTGTTGGTGTCTGAGATTGACTTTACTGTATTCAATATTTAAAAGAACATCCTGTTAGCAGTTGACTTTATCCCTCAATAACACAGACCCCAAAGCAAATCAGTGGGAGAAAAATAGATGTATTCAAAGATAACAAATCATAGTTGTTATGCTGGGAAGTAGATGGTTGATGTTCATTCTTCCCTGTCCTCAGTGATTTTCCACAGAATAAAGTGGTAGGATGTAATTATTAACCCCCAACCTTAGCCTTTGGTTGACCAATTAGAATTCCTTACAATAAAACTTGGCCAATGGCCAAATAACAAATATCCTGTTTCAGGCTCAATGTATAGCCCATTCGAACCAATGAAAACTTGCCACATGTAGCTATGAGTCCAGGACTGAAACCTCATACAGAGATTCTAAACAGATATTGAACTGAAAAACAAACAGATATTGAACTGAAAAACAAACATGTCCATTGATCGTTAATTCCCTATTCCCTCCCTTGACCTCTAGTCCTCTGCATTGTGTGTTATCTTTAAATATTTCTTACAATCCCAAAGCATTTTTTTTTTAAATCACTGTCACCATGGTACACCTTGCATTCTGTGATCTATTCGACATTCAATAAATCTGGTCAGTTACAATAACTCAAAAATGTGAACATCAAAAAATCACATGAATCCACATTCAGGATTATTGTTAGGACTCTTGTTAGCATATTTGAGGTGCAAGGTACAATGAGTACAGTTATGAGCGATAGAGGATTTGGGGAGGGAGAAAGCAGGGAGGGAGAAATCAAGGCACTCCAACTATCTTATCTCATTATGCTCGAGCTGACATCACATGTGAAATGAGTCCAGGAAGAGATAGAGGCCTCAACATTGAGCCCCAGCAATAAAACTTGTCAACTCCTGTAATTAAAATGTAAAACAGTATGCCCCACAGCAAACAGGAACCCACGGTGTTTATGGTTCTGAGGTCCTTGCTATGACATCACATCAAGTCCTCCAGGTCTCGGCTTCAATCTATCTCACAGAGATAATTTTGCACATAGGCATGAGTAACACTGTTATAAATAATTGAATGGTCCTAGGTCTGTGTCTATGGCTTTGAGATCTCACATTAGAAGTTGAGCATGCTCTGTTTAATTAAATTCCCTAGTCAGCTCAAAATTTTAAACAATGATTTTTCTCAATAGTGAAGTTATTGTATTACTGCTCCAGTCCAATTACAAAACCAAACTTTTGAGGGGTGATTACTGATATCCAACCAAAACTACCAAATCCTATTTGTTTGCAAAACTTAATTGCATTCTTTAAGTGAGGAGCTATATATTAATTTATTGAATATAAACAAAAGCCAACCTGCTTTATAATGACCAAGAACTGGTGAAAAATGTGTAGATTCATTCAAATTGCCAGGAGACACATGGAGTCCCCTGGTGCATGGAGTCTGATCTGAAATATTCAATCTGGATTCAATCTGGATTCAATATTCAATCTGGATTCAATCTGGATTCAATCTGAATCGCTGAAGTGGTTGACATTTAAAGGCAATGCTCCTGTGTCAAGGGGAAGACTGAATTTACGGTAAACGCATTTCTAGCGCACGATATGTAACGCTTCATCAATCCAGATTGAATAGAGACCTAAAACCTCTCAATAATGGCCTGCTCAGCCCCCCAGCCTTTGAGTCTGAGTGAATACATCTCCTGAGCAGTAAATGTGTCACCTTTCAGAGGGTCACTAACTTCATTAAAGGGGGGGAAAAAAATGATGCATCTCACTGAACAAGCACAATCAGGCCAAGTCCTTACTATATTCCCCGAGTCAATCATTTGATAGCAGAGATTTTTTTTTCTGTTGTAGTTGTCTTTGCCAAGGAATTGTTCTTTTCTTTTCCTGAAGGGAAAAACAACATTAAAATAGGTACCTATTATTCAACACACACACATACGCACGCACGCACGCACGCACGCACGCACGCACGCACACACACACACACACACACACACACACACGCGAACACACACGAACACACACACAAACACACACACACACACGAACACACACACACACACACACACATACACACACGAACACACACACACACACACACACACACACACACACACGAACACACACACGAACACACACACACACACACACACACGAACACACACACACACACACACACGAACACACACGAACACACACACACGCGACAAGGCCTCGATACATTTGCAAGGAACACTAGTGCCTCCCCCTCAAAACATAAGTGATCGGTACAAAGAATGGGGAACTTCACATAATACGAGGGTAAGGTATTTGGTGCGGCAGTGCTTTCCCTGGGTGAAGTCACAGTGAGAGATGTCATTGCTGCTGTGACAACAGCCAGAGGAGTGCTGCTATGTCTGTTTGTGACATTTCACATTACACAGCTCAAAGGGAATGGAGTCTGTATCAGTTTCCACTCCACAGGGACCAGGCTTACGACCCAAAAGACACCCTATTCCCTTTACAGTGCACTACTTTTAATATAGTAGGTGGTGCCTCAGTAGGTGGTGCCTCAGTAGGTGGTGCCTCAGTAGGTGGTGCCTCAGTAGGTGGTGCCTCAGTAAGTGGTGCCTCAGTAGGTGGTGCCTCAGTAGGTGGTGCCTCAGTAGGTGGTGCCTCAGTAGGTGGTGCCTCAATAGGTGGTGCCTCAGTAGGTGGTGCCTCAATAGGTGGTGCCTCAATAGGTGGTGCCTCAGTAGGTGGTGCCTCAGTAGGTGGTGCCTCAGTAGGTGGTGCCTCAGTAGGTGGTGCCTCAATAGTGGGTTAGTGGGTGATCTGGTTCCTCAATAGGTGGTGCCTCAGTAGGTGGTGCCTCAGTAGGTGGTGCCTCAGTAGGTGGTGCCTCAGTAGGTGGTGCCTCAATAGGTGGTGCCTCAATAGTGGGTTAGTGGGTGATCTGGTTAGTGGGTGATCTGGTCGGTGGGTGATCTGGTCGGTGGGTGATCTGGTCGGTGGGTGATCTGGTCGGTCGGTGGGTGATCTGGTCGGTCGGTGGGTGATCTGGACGGTAGGTGATCTGGTCAGTGGGTGATCTGGTCAGTGGGTGCTCTGGTCAGTGGGTGCTCTGGTCAAGAGTGTGCAAAGCTGTCATCAAGGCAAAGAGTGGCTACTTAGAAGAATCTAAGGTCTAAAATATATATTTTGTTACTACATGATTCCATACGTGTTATTTCATAATTTTTGAAGTCTTCACTATTATTCTACAATGTAGAAAATAGTTATAATACAGAAATACCCTTGATGGAGTAGGTGTGTCCAAACTTTTGACTGGTTCTGTGTACTTCCATCATTTTCTTTCAACTGGTACCGTAGACACAACTGACATGTACGTGTTTGTGTTCATCACACCTTTGCACATTGTGTGTGACCCAAACTGTTGGGACGCTACAGACAAAATTTGGGAGATCAGCTGTACCGACTGCAAACAAGTCCCAAAACGCTTTCGGGTGTCAAAAGGAGAACACCAAACGTGTTCGTTGAGAGTCTTATCTTTCGATAGTGGGGGTCGTAATTTGCTAAACCGTTCAAACGCTACAGTCGATTTTTTTGACAAGAACAAATTGTCGGGATGTGTCACGGTCTGAAAAACACCGCTCTAGCTCTGTCACCTTTCACCACAGATATCTCTAACTTAAACTGACAGATTTTTTGAGAAACTTTTTATTATGCTAATTTTTATTTTTACGGGTCGTGGACATTGACCTTAGGGGGTTGAATCTGAATTACAAACATTTCCCAAACAAATACAAGGATGTTTACCACCATAGCTGGTTAAATCTGGAACAAGTTCACAATTAAGACCTGCACAAATACAAGGATGTTTACCACCATACCACCATAGCTAGGCTACCTGGGGTGACAGAGACCCTAGTGGTTAGAGTGTTGGACTAGTAACCAAAAGGTTGCAAGATCAAACCCCAGAGCTGACAAGGTAAAAATTAAAACAAGGCACAAGGCATTTAACCCATTGTTGTACACCCAGTATGCTATAACTCTGTACATTGGGGAGGCAGGGGTAGCCTAGTGGTTAGAGTGTTGGACTAGTAACTGAAAGGTTGCAAGTTCAAATCCCCGAGTTGACAAGGTACAAATCTGCTGTTCTGTCCCTGAACAAGGCAGTTAACCCACTGTTCCTAGACCAGTTAACCCACTGTTCCTAGGCCGTCATTGAAAATAAGAATTTGTTCTTAACTGACTTGCCTCATTAAATAAAGAACATCTGCAACAGGTTCACTATTAAGACCTGCCCACAAAATAAATAAAGAGAGATGGATAAATAATGTTGTTTGTAATTACCAAGACTTTATCATCTTCTATTGCCTCAACACTCCAACTGTACATCAGGATAGGCAAATGGATGGCCATTATTAATAATGGGACTGGTTGAGCCCATAGGCACTAGACAAAATGGACCGATGCTATTTTTTTTCCCACTACAGACCTAGTCACAAGCATCATTTTGCGTAAGAAGACCATGTTTCATTTGACACCAGAATCAGAGAAAAAATATAACCACATATTAAATACTCCCTGGATGTGTTTCATTTCCTCAGCACTCTCTCAACATTCATATTTCAGCCCCTCAAGACCCATCTCATGAGTGATTGATAGTTTCAGAGATGGGAAGCACATGATTTCATGATATGTTTATGAAATTACAAACTTAAAAGACAGACAGGCGTATCCCATGTTTCCCGTGGAATGTAAACAGGCAGGGTAATAAGTGAAATGCCACGGTAAAAACCATCACAGCATCCGTCTGTATGGAAACCATGACATATCCCATTCAGCGGTGTATATCTAGCCAAACATTTTCCAGAGACTTCAGAGTTGGTTACTATGGAGATTAAATTACCCCAGTTATTTGCAGCTAACCCAATTTTATTTCGTTTTTCTTTACTTTTATCAGAAGATAAGGAAGGGTATAATCTCGGAGAAGGCAATAAAGGGTGACAAGCGTTGTCATTGTCACCAGCGACAAGGGCATGAGCAGTGGGCGAGAGAGAGTCAATATGAAATTGTGAGGCAATGAAAAAGGATGGTGTGCATTGGAAAGATGTAGGGCTTTGCCGATGTGTCAGGGAGGTCAACGTGGCTGTGTTGAAGGTTTGGCTGATGTGTCAGGGAGGTCAACGTGGCTGTGTTGGAGGTTTGGCTGATGTGTCAGGGAGGTCAACGTGGCTGTGTAGAAGGTTTGGCTGACTTGTCTGGGAGGTCAACGTGGCTGTGTAGGAGGTTTGCCGATGTGTCAGGGAGGTCAACGTGGCTGTGTAGGAGGTTTGGCTGATGTATCAGGGAGGTCAACATGGCTGTGTAGGAGGTTTGGCTAATGTGTCAGGGAGGTCAACATGGCTGTGTAGGAAGTTTGGCTGACATGTCTGGGAGGTCAACGTGGCTGTGTAGGAGGTTTGGCTGGTGTATCAGGGAGGTCAACGTGGCTGTGTTGGAGGTTTGGCTGATGTATCAGGGAGGTCAACCTGGCTGTGTAGGAGGTTTGGTTGACTTGTCTGGGAGGTCAACGTGGCTGTGTAGGAGGTTTGGCTGGTGTATCAGGGAGGTCAACGTGGCTGTGTTGGAGGTTTGGCTGATGTATCAGGGAGGTCAACCTGGCTGTGTAGGAGGTTTGGTTGACTTGTCTGGGAGGTCAACGTGGCTGTGTAGGAGGTTTGGCCGATGTGTCAGGGAGACAACGTGGCTGTGTAGGAGGTTTGGCTGATGTGTCAGGGAGGTCAACATTGCTGTGTTGAAGGTTTGGCTGACTTGTCTGAGAGGTCAACATGGCTGTGTTGGAGGTTTGGCTGAGGTATCAGGGAGGTCAACGTGGCTATGTAGGAGATTTGGCCAATGTGTCAGGGAGGTCAACATGGCTGTGTTGGAGGTTTGGCTGATGCATCTGAGATGTCAACATGGCTGTGTTGAAGGTTTGGCAGACTTGTCTGAGAGGTCAACATGGCTGTGTTGGAGGTTTGGCTGATGTATCAGGGAGGTCAACATGGCTGTGTAGGAGGTTTGGCCGATGTATCAGGGAGGTCAACATGGCTGTGTTGAAGGTTTGGCTGACTTGTCTGAGAGGTCAACATGCCTGTGTTGGAGGTTTGGCTGACTTGTCTGAGAGGTCAACATGGCTGTGTTGGAGTTTTGGCTGATGTGTCAGGGAGGTCAACATGGCTGTGTTGGAGGTCTGGCTGAATTGTCTGAGAGGTCAACATGGCTGTGTAGGAGTTTTGGCTGACTTGTCTGGGAGGTCAACGTGGCTGTGTAGGAGGTTTGGCTGATGTATCAGGGAGGTCAACATGGCTGTGTAGGAGGTTTGGCTAATGTGTCAGGGAGGTCAACATGGCTGTGTAGGAAGTTTGGCTGACATGTCTGGGAGGTCAACGTGGCTGTGTAGGAGGTTTGGCAATGTATCAGGGAGGTCAACGTGGCTGTGTAGGAGGTTTGCCGATGTGTCAGGGAGATCAACGTGGCTGTGTTGGAGGTTTGCCGATGTGTCAGGGAGGTCAACGTGGCTGTGTAGGAGGTTTGGCTGGTGTATCAGTGAGGTCAACGTGGCTGTGTTGGAGGTTTGGCTGATGTATCAGGGAGGTCAACGTGGCTGTGTAGGAGGTTTGGTTGACTTGTCTGGGAGGTCAACGTGGCTGTGTAGGAGGTTTGGCTGATGTGTCAGGGAGGTCAACGTGGCTGTGTAGGAGGTTTGGCTGATGTATCTGAGAGGTCAACATGGCTGTGTTGGAGGTTTGGTTGATGTATCAGGGAGGTCAACGTGGCTGTGTAGGAGGTTTGGCTGATGTGTCAGGGAGGTCAACGTGGCTGTGTAGGAGGTTTGGTCGATGTGTCAGGGAGGTCAACATGGCTGTGTAGGAGGTTTGGCCGATGTGTCAGGGAGACAACGTGGCTGTGTAGGAGGTTTGGCTGATGTGTCAGGGAGGTCAACATTGCTGTGTTGGAGGTTTGGCTGACTTGTCTGAGAGGTCAACATGGCTGTGTTGGAGGTTTGGCTGAGGTATCAGGGAGGTCAACGTGGCTGTGTAGATTTGGCCGATGTGTCAGGGAGGTCAACATTGCTGTGTTGGAGGTTTGGCTGACTTGTCTGAGAGGTCAACATGGCTGTGTTGGAGGTTTGGCTGATGTATCAGGGAGGTCAACCTGGCTGTGTAGGAGGTTTGGCTGATGTATCAGGGAGGTCAACATGGCTGTGTAGGAGGTTTGGCTGATGTATCAGGGAGGTCAACATGGCTGTGTTGAAGGTTTGGCTGACTTGTCTGAGAGGTCAACATGCCTGTGTTGGAGGTTTGGCTGACTTGTCTGAGAGGTCAACATGGCTGTGTTGGAGTTTTGGCTGATGTGTCAGGGAGGTCAACATGGCTGTGTTGGAGGTCTGGCTGACTTGTCTGAGAGGTCAACATGGCTGTGTAGGAGTTTTGGCTGATGTATCAGGGAGATCAAGGTGGCTGTGTAGGACAGATTGGACATGATGATTGTCAGAGCCTCTGACATAACCATTATTGTATATGTGACGGTACAGTACAGTAATGTAATAGTACATGAAGTGGAGAAATTAGGATAACATTGTGAAATGTCTAAAATAATGTTATGAATGGTGTTTATCACAGTTACTTTGTTATGGATTTCACCGGCCCAGCTCTCATAGAGAAGACTGCATTGGTGAGGATGGCATTGTCCTTTTCCTCTGTCTTTCTACTTTTCAACAGCAGGTAACGAATGGGCTCCTTAAAACAGACAATGCATCTGAGATAAGGAGGAAAAAGGTCATTCATATATACTCCAGGCTAATTTCATTTGATGCATTCACCAAGGTTCATCGTCACACAATGGCCAGTCCCTGAGCTGAGTATGTATTTATCAGCACTTCAGGGACCCATACTGTTCCACTCCTGCAATCCATCTACCCCTAGTCCGCTCCATCTCTCCCCCTCTCCTGTTCTCTCGTATTTGACCCATTGTAACTGAGAGTAATTGCAGGTAGAAAACAACATCTAATGATTGCTTTATCTGGGAGTTGAGAACAGAAAAGTCACAGAGAGGTACTTTCAACAAAGGACAATGTCGTTTTTTTTTTTTTTGACACACAATTTCAGACAACAAAGAATATTATTGACTGGGTTGAGATTAGAACACCCAAACAAATAACAAAGGAACAAAGATAGGACAAAGTGCACAGAGAAAGAAAGGATTACCCAGAACACCCTGTGTCAAACACTTGTTTCGCTCTTTTTGTTAGTGTTGATTAAATACATGTTGCTGGATTGAAGAGACAGCTTTTTGTTTCTCTCGACATAAACACCCCCTTGGACAATATATAGACTTAATTGAATATAAATGCAGTAGTCAATCATCCAGCCATGCTGTTCAACTACCCTCTCCTTTTACTTTCTGTCTGACCGCATAGAAATGTACAACAAGTTATACCTACTGCTCTGCTCTGTAGCTAGGATTTCTATCAACAAAAAAATGATCAGCAATTAGTCAGTCATGGGCTAATCTTTTTTTTTTTAAATGTACCTAACACAATTTACTTTCCAAGTCCCGACAGCATACATTCATGGAAGACGCATACAATTCCGCAGCTATTCTTTCTTTCTGAAAGTCTGACAGCATAATAAAAGACATACTACTCTATAACTCTGATTTCAATCAATACAAACAGAAACAACAATAATGGGCCAAGCTGTTTTTATTCTCTCCGTGGTGACCCTTGACTTTTCGTTTTTTTCCTCTGTGTTGTCGTGGTGACGGTACTGATTGATCTCCTTCGTTACGTGAGATGACCTTGAGGACTGACGGATGAACGGCGATCATGGGGGCTGTCAGCATCAACACAATCAGTGCTGACCAAACACACATACAGCCCGTCCCAAAAACGCCACCCTATTCCCTATATAGGGCACTATTTTTTTCAACCAGGGCCCCATAAGGTATCTCATAGGGATACGGTCAAAAGTAGTGAGCTACGTAAGGCATAGGGTTATAGTGAGCTACTTTAGGGTGGCGTTTAGGATGCAGGCACAGCATGGGACTAGCAGAACAATCAGCCCTAATCACCATAATGGCAGAGGTTGCTAGACTGAAGGAGGAGCGGCATTCCATCTCAGCCACACATTTTTGATCTTGGCAAAGAACAGTGATTATATATATTGTGTAGGTGTGTGGCTACAGAGAAGTTACTCATGTATGCCTATTTATCAGGAGGAAACTAAACCGGTTCTTCCCTTAAAAAATTCATTGCAGCTAAAGTAAATGTCCGAAATGTTTGTGACTGAAGATTTATGTAAAATGGAGACTGTAGTAAACTTTTATAGAAAGTAGATGAAATAGTTTGATAGAGTGAGATTTAACCTATAGATATTGTCTGAGGAGAGAAATACATAGAAAACGCACTAGCTTACACTGACATACTTTGGGCCTATAGAAGGATAAATGGCCTAATGTGTCCACCTGGATGAGCAGTAGTTGTTGAACCATAGTACCTATAGTATACTATAGTAAGGTTATTGTACAGTCAGTCTGTGATTCAAATAGAAAGAGGCCTTCACAAAGGACAGCGAAACTAGCTACAAGCCGCGAGTTAGACTGGTTACATTCTATACATGTCACAAGCATTTATCACACTGACCCATTGTGCTCCCAATTATTATGGAAAACAAGAATGAATAAAATAAACATTGAAGTGCTTCTCTGCTCTCTGAATAATCTGTACCTTCAATGCATTTCCATGGAGGAGAGAAGGAGGGCAAATAAACTATGTGCCACTGAATATGTTATATATTTTGCAGTCATTAATGATGTGTTACTTTTTTTCCCTTCGCCATACATTATTGTTATTGGCTCAGTGGTCAGGCAGATAGTAAGTGGATACAATGGCGTCAACGGAGTCCATCTTTCAACTGTTAACTGGCAGGCAGGAAGCAAGATGCCAAACGCTGGTGTCATCATCTCTGTACATGAGTGATCTAAGACTCTGTATAATCTTTAACAACGCATCGCCACCGAGGGGATGGTAAAAGATAAGCAACCGTCTACTGCTGGCTTTTTCATTTGTGTTACTGAAGTAAATCCATCTAAAGTAACGAGGCTTTCAATTTACCCTGACTTACATTCTCGAACCAGGAACAATGACCTCCAGTAAAATGTAAATTACTTTTGCGGGCCAAAAATATTGGCAAGCATTTCAGGTGCTGCTTAAATGTGTAATCCATAAGGTGTGGCCACACACACAGTACACACACACACACACTACACACACACACACACACGCACACACGCACACACGCACACACGCACGCACACACGCACGCACGCACGCACGCGCGCGCATGCACGCACGCGCACACACACACACTCACACACACCTCAAACGCATAGCTGAGTAGAACAATCCCATACTGGTTCTGGATAGCACCATGCTTTTCTAGGAGTGTAGCTATGTTGTGTGAGAACATGATTCATACGAGGGGCAGACAACTGTACTTCAGGCCCCCACACATATATTCTCATTTAAAGGTTTGACTTTTTTTGAAGCGGTACATTGTCTCCTCATGGGGCAAGTATTAATTTTTCACCAAAACCTCTCTTGAATAATGAATTCTGTCCTATTTCTACTCAGTGATAGGTCCACTGGCTGTCTGTCCAGGGGTTGTCCCGGAAAGGGCAGAGCTTTCAGAGAAAGAGTTCACTGCTAACCATGGATCATTTATATATATATATATATATATATATATATATATATATATATATATCAGTGTGTTGGAACAGGAAACTATAGCAGTGTATCACCGAATAACATGAAAGCACACTGACACGTTTTGATTCAATAAACCAGAGGTATGTGACTAGTTTTTGACGTTGACTTCACTGCCGTTTCTCCAGCCATGCATAGTACCGTTTGGGTATACACGTTAACGGCAACAACAAAAAATGCCTTTTTCAGGTGACAGTAACTCCCTTTCAAAAAAAATCACAGAGGTAGTTATATTTTTGAGGTTTATGTTAATGTTTCTGTTTCTGACGGTAAGAGGACTGTCGTTGGAGGATCCACAACAACACAGAAAGAAAATATACTAGAAATATGAGGTGATTTCTCCAGAGTAAGAAGTCAGGAGGATCCACAACAACACAGAAAGAAAATACACTAGAAATATGAGGTGATTTCTCCAGAGTAAGAAGTCAGGAGGATCCACAACAACACAGAAAGAAAATATACTAGAAATATGAGGTGATTTCTCCAGAGTAAGAAGTCAGGAGGATCCACAACAACACAGAAAGAAAATATACTAGAAATATGAGGTGATTTCTCCAGAGTAAGAAGTCAGGAGGATCCACAACAACACAGAAAGAAAATATACTAGAAATATGAGGTGATTTCTCCAGAGTAAGAAGTCAGGAGGATCCACAACAACACAGAAAGAAAATATACTAGAAATATGAGGTGATTTCTCCAGAGTAAGAAGTCAGGAGGATCCACAACAACACAGAAAGAAAATATACTAGAAATATGAGGTGATTTCTCCAGAGTAAGAAGTCAGGAGGATCCACAACAACACAGAAAGAAAATATACTAGAAATATGAGGTGATTTCTCCAGAGTAAGAAGTCAGGAGGATCCACAACAACACAGAAAGAAAATATACTAGAAATATGAGGTGATTTCTCCAGAGTAAGAAGTCAGGAGGATCCTACAGCTCTCCCTGGGATTCTGCTGGAGTTCATTTCAACTCACACAGTAACGAAAGACTCCCGATTCAGACTCCATTGAAACAAACGCAGCTACGGTAATATCCACTATTATGACATTATTTCAGTGTTGAAATGTATATTTCCTTTTGTATGCAACTCTGAAAACTAAAATACGGTGAAATTGAGTGGATTCATACTATGCTATTCATACTATTCATACATACATATAATTCCATCCATGCTGATGAAGATAATGCACAAGAGGACAGAACATTATAACATTCTATAGGGGAGGGGCCAATAAAAATAGCTATGCCACTCTACTGATCTGTCTTCCTCCCCTCCCCTAACCTCAACACTTCTACTGATCTGTCTTCCTCCCATAACCTCAACACTTCTATCAATCTGTCTTCCTCCCCTAACCTCAACACTTCTACTGATCTGTCTTCCTCCCCTAACCTCAACAATTCTACTGATCTGTCTTCCTCCCCTAACCTCAACACTTCTACTGATCTGTCTTCCTCCCCTAACCTCAACACTTCTACTGATCTGTCTTCCTACCCTAACCTCAACACTTCTACTGATCTGTCTTCCTCCCCTAACCTCAACACTTCTACTGATCTGTCTTCCTCCCCTAACCTCAACACTTCTACTGATCTGTCTTCCTCCCCTAACCTCAACACTTCTACTGATCTGTCTTCCTCCCCTAACCTCAACACTTCTACTGATCTGTCTTCCTCCCCTAACCTCAACACTTCTACTGATCTGTCTTCCTCCCCTAACCTCCACACTTCTACTGATCTGTCTTCCTCCCCTTCCCTAACCTCAACACTTCTACTGATCTGTCTTCCTCCCCTAACCTCAACACTTCTACTGATCTGTCTTCCTCCCCTAACCTCAACACTTCTACTGATCTGTCTTCCCCCCCCTAACCTCAAAACTTCTACTGATCTGTCTTCCTCCCATAACCTCAACACTTCTACTGATCTGTCTTCCTCCCCTAACCTCAACACTTCTACTGATCTGTCTTCCTCCCCTAACCTCAACACTTCTACTGATCTGTCTTCCTCCCCTAACCTCAACACTTCTACTGATCTGTCTTCCTCCCCTAACCTCAACATTTCTACTGATCTGTCTTCCTCCCCTAACCTCAACACTTCTACTGATCTGTCTTCCTCCACTAACCTCAACACTTCTACTTATCTGTCTTCCTACCCTAACCTCAACACTTCTACTGATCTGTCTTCCTCCAATAACCTACACACTTCTACTGATCTGTCTTCCTCCACTAACCTCAACACTTCTACTTATCTGTCTTCCTACCCTAACCTCAACACTTTTACTGATCTGTCTTCCTCCCCTAACCTCAACACTTCTATCAATCTGTCTTCCTCCCATAACCTCAACACTTCTACTGATGTGTCTATATCCCATAACCTCAACACTTCTACTGATCCGTCTTCCTCCCATAGATCAGAAGAAGTGTTGAGGTTTTGGGAGGAAGACAGATCAGTAGAAGTGTTGAGGTTGTCTTCCTCCCCTAACCTCAACACTTCTACTGATCTGTCTTCCTCCCCTAACCTTAACACTTCTATCAATCTGTCTTCCTCCCATAACCTCAACACTTCTACTGATCTGTCTTCCTCCCATAACCTCAACACTTCTACTGATCTGTCTTCCTCCCCTAACCTCAAAACTTCTACTGATCTGTCTTCCTCTCCTAACCTCAACACTTCTATTGATCTGTCTTCCTCCCCTGACCTCAACAGTTCTACTGATCTGTCTTCCTCCCATAACCTCAACACTTCTACTGATCTGTCTTCCTCCCCTAACCTCAACACTTCTATTAATCTGTCTTCCTCCCCTAACCTCAACACTTCTACTGATCTGTCTTCCTCCCCTCCCCTAACCTCAACACTTCTACTGATCTGTCTTCCTCCCCTAACCTCAACACTTCTACTGATCTGTCTTCCTCCCCTAACCTCAACACTTCTACTGATCTGTCTTCCTCCCCTAACCTCAACATTTCTACTGATCTGTCTTCCTCCACTAACCTCAACACTTCTACTGATCTGTCTTCCTACCCTAACCTCAACACTTCTACTGATCTGTCTTCCTCCCCTAACCTCAACACTTCTATTAATCTGTCTTCCTCCCATAACCTCAACACTTCTACTGATCTGTCTTCCTCCCATAACCTCAACACTTCTACTGATCTGTCTTCCTCCCCTCCCCTAACCTCAACACTTCTACTGATCTGTCTTCCTCCCCTAACCTCAACACTTCTACTGATCTGTCTTCCTCCCCTAACCTCAACACTTCTACTGATATGTCTTCCTCCCATAACCTCAACACTTCTACTGATCTGTCTTCCTCCCCTCCCCTAACCTCAACACTTCTACTGATCTGTCTTCCTCCCATAACCTCAACACTTCTACTGATCTGTCTTCCTCCCCTAACCTCAACACTTCTACTGATCTGTCTTCCTCCACTAACCTCAGCACTTCTACTGATCTGTCTTCCTCCCCTAACCTCAACACTTCTACTGATCTGTCTTCCTCCCATAACCTCAACACTTCTACTGATCTGTCTTCCTCCCCTCCCCTAACCTCAACACTTCTACTGATCTGTCTTCCTCCACTAACCTCAACACTTCTACTGATCTGTCTTCCTCCCCTAACCTCAACACTTCTACTGATCTGTCTTCCTCCCCTAACCTCAACACTTCTACTGATCTGTCTTCCTCCCATAACCTCAACACTTCTACTGATCTGTCTTCCTCCCCTCCCCTAACCTCAACACTTCTACTGATCTGTCTTCCTCCCATAACCTCAACACTTCTATCAATCTGTCTTCCTCCCATAACCTCAACACTTCTACTGATCTGTCTTCCTCCCATAACCTCAACACTTCTACTGATCTGTCTTCCTCCCCTAACCTCAACACTTCCATTGATCTGTCTTCCTCCCCTGACCTCCACACTTCTATTGATCTGTCTTCCTCCCCTGACCTCAACACTTCTACTGATCTGTCTTCCTCCCCTAACCTCAACACTTCTACTGATCTGTCTTCCTCCACTAACCTCAACACTTCTACTGATCTGTCTTCCTCCCCTAACCTCAACACTTCTACTGATCTGTCTTCCTCCAATAACCTCAACACTTCTACTGATCTGTCTTCCTCCCCTAACCTCAACACTTCTACTGATCTGTCTTCCTCCCCAACCTCAACACGTCTTTCAACTACAGTTACATTTGAGCCATTTAGCAGACTGTCATTTAGCAGACTGTCATTTAGCAGACTGTCATTTAGCAGACTGTCATTTATCAATGTGAGCTCAGAGAATCCATGGCTCATCCTATGCTGCATGACGTCATCAGACTCTGTGTTCTGGCCTGCAGTCTATTCAAGGCCGGCACTGTGTTACTCACTCTATAAAGACACCAACAGCATCTCTATGTTAATATTCTATTCACTGAGAGAAGACAGACACCACTTCATAAAGATACCAATAGCATCTCTATGATAATGTCCTATTCACTGAGAGAAGACAGACACCACTTCATAAAGATACCAATAGCATCTCTATGATAATGTCCTATTCACTGACAGAAGACAGACACCACTTCATAAAGACACCAACAGCATCTCTATGTTAATATTCTATTCACTGAGAGAAGACAGACACCACTTCATAAAGATACCAATAGCATCTCTATGACAATGTTCTATTTTTTTTATTTCACTTATATATAACCAGATAGGCCAGTTGAGAACAAGTTCGATGAGGGAAGACAGCAACTTCCTTCTGATACATGTAGTTGCCCTATTGTTGTATTGTTATTATTATTAATGTTATTATTATTATTATTATTGTTATTATTATTGTTATTATTATTATTATTATTATTGTTATTATTATTATTATTATTGTTATTATTATTAGTGTTATTATTATTATTATTATTGTTATTATTGTTATTATTATTATTATTGTTACTATTATTATTATTGGTGTTATTATTGGTGTTGTTATTATTATTATTATTATTATTAGTGTTACTATTATTAGTGTTGCTATTATTATTATTGGTGTTATTATTGTTGTTGTTATTATTATTAATATTGTTATTGGTTATTATTATTGTTGTTATTTGTTATTATTATTATTGGTGTTATTATTATGTTTTGTTGTTATTATTATTATTGGTGTTATAATTATTGTTGTTATTGTTGCTGTTATTATTATTATTAGTGTTATTATTATTGTTGTTATTGTTGCTGTTATTATTATTATTAGTGTTATTATTATTGTTGTTATTGTTGCTGTTATTATTATTATTAGTGTTATTATTATTGTTGTTATTGTTGCTGTTATTATTATTATTAGTGTTATTATTATTGTTGTTATTGTTGCTGTTATTATTAGTGTTATTATTATTGTTGTTATTGTTGCTGTTATTATTATTATTACTGCTGTTCTTATTGGTATTACTCATATTGTTATTATTAGTAGCAGTAGTAGAAGTATCGTTATTATTTGTAATACTGCTAATTAGCTGAACCTTATCAGGTAGGACAATTTACCTTTCAATGAAAACTCATCTCCTTCAATGACCTTGGGCATAACACGTGAATACTTCTAATAGAGCCATTTCCATCACATCCAGTTACAGGTGACATTTGGGAATGAACTGAAACTTAATTTGAACTCAACTCTGCATTGAATAGGAATGAATTGAAACTCAATTTGAACTCAACTCTGTATTGCATAGGGATGAACTGAAACTTAATTTGAACTCAACTCTGCATTGAATCTACTGTATATGTCAGTTCAGTTCACCCATTCTCTTTAATCCCTTCATCAAGCCTAGACTGAAAGACACCGAATCACAGCTTTCCCCTAGCTATCTACAAGGCCTGAATGACAAATGTATCACCAGCATGTTGTTAGTCAGTCTGATCAGTGTTGGTCGTGAATTAATACTACACGGTGGCATGAATGCCACAAATACAGTAAACATGTTTGTTCTTTTGAAGTGTAAGGGGATTATATGGGGGCCCTGAGGGGCCACGTTAAATCCCCTTTGCAACTTGGGTTCACCATAGGCTTGATGTGAGAAACATACCTTTACTTACACTCAGAGGATATACAGTACTCATCTAATGTTCAGAGATAATAAATAGATGAAACCGCATAAGTTATTTTTTTCGGCCTCCCAAATGGCACACTATTCCCTACATAGTACACCACTGTGGGTCCTGGTCACATAGTACAACACTGTGGTCACATAGTACACCGCTGTGGGCCCTGGTCACATAGTACACCGCTGTGGGCCCTGGTCACATAGTACACCGCTGTGGGCCCAGGTCACATAGTACACCACTGTGGGCCCTGGTCACATAATACACCACTGTGGGCCCTGGTCACATAGTACACCACTGTGATCACATAGTATACCACTGTGGGCCCTGGTCACATAGTACACCACTGTGGGCCCTGGTCACATAGTACACCACTGTGGGCCCTGGTCACATAGTACACCACTGTGGGCCCTGGTCACATAGTACACCACTGTGGGCCCTGGTCACATAGTACACAACTGTGGGCCCTGATCACATAGTACACCACTGTGGGCCCTGGTCACATAGTACACCACTGTGGGCCCTGGTCACATAGTACACCACTGTGGGCCCTGGTCACATAGTACACCACTGTGGGCCCTGGTCAAATAATACACCACTGTGGGCCCTGGTCACAAAGTACACCGCTGTGGTCACATAGTACACCGCTGTGGGCCCTGGTCACACAGTACACCGCTGTGGTCACATAGTACACCGCTGTGGGCCCTGGTCACAAAGTGCACAGATTTGGTCACATAGTACACGACTGTGGGCCCTGGTTAAACAGTACACCGATTTGGTCACATAGTACACCACTGTGGGCCCTGGTCACATAGTACACCACTGTGGGCCCTGGTCACATAGTACACCACTGTGGGCCCTGGTCAAATAATACACCACTGTGGGCCCTGGTCACAAAGTACACCGCTGTGGGCCCTGGTCACAAAGTACACCGCTGTGGTCACATAGTACACCGCTGTGATCCTATAGTACATCGTTGTGTGCCCTGGTCACACAGTGCACAGATTTGGTCACATAGTACACGACTGTGGGCCCTGGTTAAACAGTACACCGATTTGGTCACATAGTACACCACTGTGGGCCCTGGTCACAGAGTACACCGCTGTGGGCCCTGGTCACATAGTACACAACTGTGGGGCCTGGTCACATAGTACACCACTGTGGGCCCTGGTCACACAGTACACCGCTGTGGTCACATAGTACACCGCTGTGGGCCCTGGTCACACAGTGCACAGATTTGGTCACATAGTACACGACTGTGGGCCCTGGTTAAACAGTACACCGATTTGGTCACATAGTACACCACTGTGGGCCCTGGTCACAGAGTACACCGCTGTGGGCCCTGGTCACATAATACACCGCTGTGGGCCCTGGTCACAAAGTACACCACTGTGGTCACATAGTACACAACTGTGGGCCCTGGTCACATAGTACACCACTGTGGGCCCTGGTCACATAGTACACCGCTGTGGGCCCTGGTCACACAGTACACCGATTTGGTCACATAGTACACGACAGTGGGCCCTGGTCACACAGTACACCGATTTGGTCACATAGTACACCACTGTGGGCCCTGGTCACAGAGTACACCGCTGTGGGCCCTGGTCACATAATACACTGCTGTGGGCCTTGGTCACATAGTACACGACAGTGGGCCCTGGTCACACAGTACACCGATTTGGTCACATAGTACACCACTGTGGGCCCTGGTCACAGAGTACACCGCTGTCGGCCCTGGTCACATAGTACATCGCTGTGGTCACATAGTACACCACTGTGGGCCCTGGTCACAGAGTACACCGCTGTGGTCATATAGTACACCGCTGTGGGCCCTGGTCACATAATACACCGCTGTGGGCCCTGGTCACATAGTACACCACTGTGGGCCCTGGTCACATAGTACACCGCTGTGGTCACATAGTACACCGCTGTGATCACATAGTACATCGCTGTGATCACATATTACACCGCTGTGATCACATAGTACACCACTGTATCACATAATACACCACTGTGGGCCCTGGTAACATAGTATACCACTATGGGCCCTGGTCAGATAGTACACCACTGTGGGCCCTGGTCACATAGTATACCATTATGGGCCCTGGTCACATAGTACACCGCTGTGGGCCCTGGTTACATAGTACACTGTTGTGGGCCCTGGTCACATAGTACACCGCTGTGGGCCCTGGTCACATAGTACACCACTGTGGGCCCTGGTCACATAGTACACCACTGTGGGCCCTGGTCACATAGTACACCACTATGGGCCCTGGTCACATAGTACACCACTGTGGGCCCTGGTCACATAGTACACAACTGTGGGCCCTGGTCACATAATACAACAGTATAGGCCCTGGTCACATTATACACCACTATGGGCCCTGGTCACATAGTACACCACTGTGGGCCCTGGTCACATAGTACACAACTGTGGGCCCTGGTCACATAATACACCACTATAGGCCCTGGTCACATAATACACCACTATGGGCCCTGGTCACATAGTACACCACTATGGGCCCTGGTCAGATAGTACACCACTATGGGCCCTGGTCAGATAGTACACCACTATAGGCCCTGGTCACATAATACACCACTATGGGCCCTGGTCAATAGGTAGTGTACTCATAAGGAATAGGTTTCCATTTGGGACACACACCCAGCCCACATAGGCTGCAATGGAAAAACAATGAAAGTCATATTGGCCCTGCCATGCAGCCAAAGCAGCCCCAGAGAGCCGAGCCGACGAGGTGCCAATCAGCTGGCTGTTATTCCACATGCTGCTGTGTTCCATTTGAGAATCATAGGAGATGCAGCAGTGAATCATCAGCCAATGGCTCCCTGTTGGTAAATGTTGATTTAGGACATTTCTCATCCCCCCCCCCCCCCCCCCCCGCCAACCATCAACGAACAGCAATGGTGTTTTGTAAGTCCTAAATGTGAGATGGGAATCAAGGAATAGGTACCATTTAATTAATAAAAAAATAAAATTAATTCAAATTCAGATGAGTGAATATCTTGGACTGAAACATTTTTGTGTTCCTTGATGTTTTGCTCTTTAGGACCTAGGCAACAGCATGGTTTATTTTTAACGTCAAGATTTGAATTCAACTGACGTCCTCTAGGTGTCTATCTGTCCCTGTCAAAACATTATGAACCCCCTTTTTTAATCATAATCCCATAACGTAGTGGAAGTCAGATGGGTCATTGAAATCATGTTCTCATCCACAATGTGGTCATTCAGCTATAATTCAATACATATGTGGAACCAGAGCAAATGCATTCGACTTCCACTCATTTCCACTAGATTCTGTCCATGATCCTCCCCCCCCCCCCCCTGAATCGTCTCTGCTTTAAAGCAGATGTCCTGCTCATCACCATAATAACACAACAGATAACTTGCTGAAAGTCGAACATGATAATTTCAGCAGAAATGGTGTTAATGTGAAATCATGTGAGACAGGTGTACTAGGCCCTTCTATCCCAGAAATGTCAAGCCGGAGAGTTCCGGAATGTGGTACCAAAACAAAGGCAGAATATTGGACTAGTTACAGCCACTGCATGGGTGTGACATTGCTTTAGAAATAAATATGAGCTAATTTTTGTTTATTTAACTAGGCAAAACAGTTAACAAACAAATTCCTATTTACAGTGACAGCCTACCCCAGCCACACCCTAACCCGGATGACGCTGGGCCAATTGTGCGCTTCCCTATGGAAAACCCAATCCCAGCTGGTTGTGATACAGCCTGGAATGGAACCAAGGTCTGTAGTGAAGACTCTAACACTGTGATGCAGTGCCTTAGACCGCTGCACCACTCGGGAGCAGCTCATATTGCTTAGTATTGCCTGAAATTGTCTGGGTTCCAGTTCTCAGGGAGCTGAAAGGGGAATGTCAATGATTTTAATTACCTCTGTGAGAACGGATGCCGTTGAACAGCACTTTGTGCTCTGAACACTATATTCAAGGATAGAAAGAAAACGGACAACAGGAAACGCTCTGTACCAAAGTTAGGTAGTTTAAGGGAGGGAACTTAATGTTCAACATCATTTCATAGAACGTCCTTCAACTAAAGATTCCTTGGTATTGTTCCGCTGTTCCAAGAACCTCCTCCTCCTCATACGTCTTCTACGTGATGTATTTACCTCTCTGATCTCTGAAGTGAATCAACACTGTGTATTCAGACTCAGAGAAGGCTGGCTATTGGGCATCCATCTCCTTGGCAAGCTGCAAACTCCTTTACTAATTTGCTTGTGGTGAAAAGGGTGTTTTTTATTTATTTTTATTAATTGATCTATTACTCAAATATATTCAGACATCAAACCCATACGTTAAGAGAATGATTGGGAATTAGACATCAGAACAACATCATGCACTAACACCAGTTTATTGTTTTAAAGAAGAGGGAAAGTCTTGTGACAAGTACTCTTCAAAGTTTTTTTTTAAATCGGTGGCTGAATATAATATTGAGGATGTGCTGCTCAAGAGCTGGGGAGAATGTATGCTTAGGGGTTGTCTGCCTGCATGGGTTTCATTTATTCCACAGCTGCTGGGCTGCAACAGCTTTCATACAGGAACAAGGTGGAACAATTACCATTTAAAGTGGCTCCTCTCCCTAACCAACGGCCTCTTCTTCTTCCATTTTATAAGAACATTTTCATTCATTGTCATTATAAAGAATATTGTTTGAGAGCAAAGCGTTTTCTAAGAGGAGTTGTTTGAGGTATTATTGAAGAGCTTGAGTAGAATAGACAGTGTGTTGAGTGTCTAGAAGTCAACTGGTTTGGACTGTGAGGTGAAGTACTGGACAAATCATTAAGGAAAACAACTTCTAAAGAGATAGACCTGTCATTCATATTGAATAGTTAATTGATATTGAGAGGCACATCATAAAAATAATACATTCTCCTCTCCTCATTTAGTACTTGTTACACAATACCAACAACAAATGGTGGTAAACTCAGGAAGACACACAACAACAAAAAACAAAAAAAAAGCATATTTATTTTCCGAACCTGGCTGCTTGCCTTTGTAAACCGAAAATACCTATGAAGGGTGATGTTTTTTCTTTGAAGGAGAAATCCATTGTGTCAACAGACACAACTTCCTTTTTGAGGTGTGCAGTGATGTCTGCACTGCTCTGATAAGTGTTTATTCCAAGTCAACAGTCATTTGCAAACGTAGACGGCTGTATACACATTCACTCTATGTTGTTAATTAATTCAGTAGTTTTTGCTGTCCACAGCCTTTGAAGTCTTCTCAGGTTTTTAATGGAATAAAATACCAATAACAAGGAGGCTGTCTGTTGTCCTTTTCTATGAACAGAAGAGGTAATCATGGACAGTGCATCAGTTATTTGCAAATAGAGTAAATCAATTAAGTCCACCAGAATAACAACACTGAATAACACCCAGGCTATGAAACAAAGACAAGTTTTCTCATTAATAACGTGAATGAAGAATCTAAACAAAAATAAAGAGTATATATTCATTAGATGGCATGGTGAAGGGCTTGTGTTTGTGTCAGATTTCAACAAGTCCAATCTACTGTATTTTGGAAGTGACTGACATGACTACTTCATTTATTGTAGCTGATTGGTAATGGACGTGTATAACCGCTGTTACTTCCGCTTTTTCTAGTTGCAGCTCTTTCAGTAGGATGTTAAAAACCTCTCTAGGGTATGTGGGACGTCCCACCTGGCCGACATCCAGTGAAATTGCAGAGCGCCAAATTCAAATACAGAAATACTGATTATAAAAATCCAGAAAACATACAAGTATTTTACATAGCTTTAAAGATTACCTTATTGTGAATCCAACCACGGTGTCAGATTTCAAAAAGGCTTTTCGGCGAAAGCAAACCATGCGATTATTTGAGAACATCGCCCAACGGACAAATCATTACAAACAGTAACCAGCCAAGTAGAAGAGTTACACAAGTCAGAAATAGAGAGAAAATTAATCACTTACCTTTGATGATCTTCATATGGTTGCACTCAGAATACATTAATTTACTCAATAAATTATTGTTTTGTTTAAAGTCTCTCTTTATATCCAAAAACCTCAGTTTTGTTCACGCATTTTCTTCAGTAAGCCACAGCCTGAAACACAGTCACAACAGGCAGACAAAAAATCCAAATTGTATCCGTAAAGTTCATAGAAACATGTCAAACAATGTTTGTATTCAATCCTCAGGTTGTTTTTAGCCTAAATAATCAATAATATCTCGACGGACAATAACGTTGTTAATATAAAAGGTAAACAATAAAGGCACTCTCTTGGACGCGCGCATGAAAAAGCTCTGTGACACGGTAGGGTCCACTCGTTCAGACTGCTCCCTCATTTTTCAGAATACAAGCCTGAAATGATTTCTAAAGACTGTTGACATCTAGTGGAAGGCATAGGAACTGCAATTTGAGTCCTAAGTCTGGATACTGTAATGGCATTGAATAGAAAACTACAACAACAACAAAAATCCAACTTCCTGGATGGATTTATCTCAGGTTTTCGCCTGCCAAATCAGTTCTGTTATACTCACTGACACTATTTTAACAGTTTCAGAAACTTTAGAGTGTTTTCTTTCCAAATCTACTAATAATATGCACATCCTAGCTTCTGGGCCTGAGTAGACGGTAGTGAGTGTGCATACATGTTTATACTTTTTTTCGTACTGTTCAGCCCCGTGGGAATCGAGCCTACAACCCTGGCGCTGCAACCACCACATGCTACCAACTGAGCTACACGGGAGTAAAATTAATTTATATCCCAAATGGCACCCAATAGTATGTATGAGTATGAGCAGTATGAGTTATAATACCCATAAAACCTAGTGGTCAAACAGGGAAATGGTTCCAATCGTTTTTCCACCATTCATTTCTCGCATGTGGGATTTTAGAAACACTTAAAATAAGAGCTGGGTTTTGTGTAGGCGTGACGTGACGTTTTGTTAAACGTGTACATCTCTCTAGGACAAGGTGAATTTTATCATTATGTTCACCTGTATTTTCTCCCCAAAAAATGACATGCTTTAATTAGCTGCTAATGCGGCTATCATAAAGAACTGCAAATGCCAAGTCTGCCGAATCGAGGCAAAGATAATATTAATTATCTAATGTTAACTAAATGTAGTAATGAGTAAATTGGCAACATTTCTTTAAATGGACAATTCTGTGACACGTTTTGTGCAAGTTTTAAATTTACACAATACCTGTTAGCAAAGGTGTCAGCTCGAGATGATGTGCAGGAGCTTGCAGGGACTTGTAGTTTTGCATGATGCTAATTAGCATGTGATGCTAATTAGCATTTTTAGTAAATAGAGCCAAATATATTGATAAAAGTCACCTGATTTCTATGCTTTCCATTCTTTCTGCAGTTCACCCTGCACTAACATAATGCTATTTAAATAGCATTGCACAGCATTGCGCAGATACAATGCTATTTTACAGTGAAGAAATTGACAACAGACTTGCAGCACACTTATAGGGAAGGACATTCAACAAGAACAGCAATTACACAAATAACTGACAATTGGCTGGGAAAAAGTGTCAATGAAAAGATTGCGGGGGCTGTTTATTAGACTTCAGTACGGCTTTTGACATTTTCAATCATAGTTTGCTGCTGATAGGACTTTACACCCCTGCTATATTGTGGATAACGAGTTACCTGTCTAACAGAACACAGAAGGTGTTCTTGAATTGAAGCCTCTCCAACATAATCCAGGTAGAATCAGGAATTCCCCAGGGCAGCTGTCTAGGCCCCTTACTTTTTTCAATCTTTACTAACAACATGCCACTGGTTTTGAGTAAAGCCAGTGTGTCAATGTATGCAGATGACTCAACACTATGCACATCAGCTACTACAGCAACTGAAATTACTGCAACACTTAAAGCTGCAGTTAGATTCAGAGTTGGTGGCAAGGAATAAGTTAGTCCTAAATATTTCTAAAATTAAACGCATTGTATTTGGGACAAATCATTCACTAAACCATAAACTTCAACTATATGTTGTAATAAATATTGTGGAAATTGAGCAAGTTGAGGTGACTAAACTGCTTGGAGTAACCCTGGATCAAAACATATTGATACAGCAGTAGCTAAGATGGGGAGAAGTCTGTCAATAATAAAGCGCTGCTCTACCTTCTTAACAGCATTATCAACAAGGCAGGTCCTGCATGCCCTAGTTTTGTCACACCTGGACTACTGTGCAATCGTGTGGTCAGGTGCCACAAAAAGGGATTTATGAAAATTGCAATTGGCTCAGAACAGGAAAGCACAGCTGGCCCTTGGATGTACACAGAGAGCTAACATTAATAATATGCATGTCCATCTCTCCTGGCTCAACGTGGAGGAGAGATTGACTTCATCACTTCTTGTATTTGTGAGAAGTATTGAGTCGTCTGTTTGAACTACTGGCGAATAGCACGGACACCTATGCATACCTCACAAGACATGCCACAAGAGGTCTCTTCACAGTCCCCAAGTCCAGAACAGACTGTGGGAGGCACTCAGTACTACATAGAGCCATGACTATATGGAACTCTATTCCACAGTACTACATAGAGCCATGACTACATGGAACTCTATTCCACATCAGGTAACTGATGCAAACGGTAAAATAAGATGTAAAAAACCAGATAAAAGTACACTTTGTGGAAAAGCGGGGACCATGAAGCAACACAAACATAGGTACAGACACATGTATACACACACATGATAACATATGCACTACACACATATATACAGGGATTTTGTATTGTATATATGTGGTGGTGGAATAGGGGCCTGAGGGCACACAATGTGTTGTGAATGTATTGTAATGTTTTAAAAATTGTATAACTGCCTTCATTTTTTTGGACCACAGGAATGTGGATCTGTCGTTGAAGTTGGAAGTTTACATACACCTGAGCCAAGTAGATTTAAACTCAGTTTTTCACAATTCCTGATATTTAATCCTAGTAAAAATCCCTGTATTAGGTCAGTTAGGATCACCACTTTATTTTAAGAATGTGAAATGTCAGAATAATAGTAGAGAGAATGATTTCTTTCAGATTTGATTTCTTTCATCATATAGGGTTGAAGTCCGGGCTTTGTGATGGCTAATCCAACACCTTAACTTTGTGGTCCTTAAGCCATTTTGCCAAAACTTTGGAAGTATGCTTGGGGTCATTGTCCATTTGGAAGACCCATTTGTGACCAAGCTTTAACTTCCTGACTGATGTCTTGAGATGTTTCTGATGCCATCAATTGTGTGAAGTGCACCACGGTTGCGATGGTGTTCTTCGGTTTGCAAGCATCCGCCTTTTTCCTCCAAACATAATGATGGTCATTATGGCCAAACAGTTCAATTTTTGTTTCATCAGACCAGAGGACATTTCTCCAAAAAGTACGATCTTTGTCCCCATGTGCAGTTGCAAACCGTAGTCTGTCTTTTTGATGGCGGTTTTGGAGCAGAGTCTTCTTCCTTGCTGAGCAGCCTTTCAGGTTATGTCGATATAGGACTCGTTTTACTGTGAATATAGATACTTTTGTACCTGTTTCCTGCAGCATCTTCACAAGGTCCTTTGCTGTTGTTCTGGGATTGATTTGCACTTTTAGCACCGAAATACGTTCATCTCTAGGAGACAGAACGCGTCTCCTTCCTGAGCGGTATGACGGCTGTGTGGACCCATGGTGTTTATACTTGCGTACTATTGTTTGTACAGATGAACGTGGTACCTTCAGTCATTTGGAAATTGCTCCCAAGTATGAACCAGACATGTGGAGGTATACCATTTTTTTTTAGGCCTTGGCTGATTTCTTTTGATTTTCCCTTGATGTCAAGCAAAGAGGCACTGAGTTTGAAGGTAGGCCTTGAAATACATCCACAGGTACACCTCCAATTGACTCAAATGATGTCAATTAGCCTACCAGAAGCTTCTAAAGCCATGACATCATTTTCTGGAACGTTCCAAGCTGTTTAAAGGCACAGTCAACTTAGTGTATGTACATCTCTGACACACTGGAATTGTGATACAGTTAATTATAAGTGAAATCATCTGTCAGGAAACCATTTTTTGAAAAATTACTTGCACAAAGTAGATGTCCTAACCAACTTGCCAAACCTATAATTTGTTAACAAGAAATTTGTGGAGTGGTTGAAAAACGAGTTTTAATAACTCCAACCTAAGTGTATTTCATCTTCCGACTTCAACTGTATAATAAATACAAATACAAACCCTTTTTGGTTCCAGTTATACATTTATCGGGGTTCATTGTAAAACCCTCTGTTGAAAAGGTTCTTCATGGAACACAAAAGTATTCTGCCTGGAACAAAAAATGGTTCTTCAAAAGGTTATCTGATGGGTACAGCCTTGGAACCATTTTTTGATCCAGACAGCATTTATTTTTCTAAGAGTGTAGGAAGACATGTTCTATTGCAGCTACTAATAAAATACCAGTTCCTTCTATAGGAAGACATGTTCTACTGCAGCTCTTAGTAACAGACCAGTTCCTTCTATAGGAAGACATGTTCTACTGCAGCTCTTAGTAACAGACCAGTTCCTTCTATAGGAAGACTTGTTCTACTGCAGCTCTTAGTAACAGACCAGTTCCTTCTATAGGAAGACATGTTCTACTGCAGCTCTTAGTAAGAGACCAGTTCCTTCTATAGGAAGACATGTTCTACTGCAACTACTAATAAAATATCAGTTCCTTCTATATGAAGACGCAGTCTACTCCAACTCTTAGTAACAGACCAGTTCCTTCTGTAGGAAGACATGCTCTACTGCAACTACTAATAAAATACCAGTTCCTTCAATAGGAAGACATGTTCTACTGCAACTACTAATAAAATACCAGTTCCTTCTATAGGAAGACACAGTCTACTCCAACTCTTAGTAACAGACCAGTTCCTTCTATAGGAAGACACAGTCTACTCCAACTCTTAGTAACAGACCAGTTCCTTCTGTAGGAAGACATGTTCTACTGCAGCTCTTAGTAATAGACCAGTACCTTCTATAGGAAGACATGTTCTAATGCAGCTCTTAGTAACAGACCAGTTCCTTCTATAGGAAGACATGTTCTACTGCAGCTCTTAGTAACAGACCAGTTCCTTCTATAGGAAGACATGTTCTACTGCAGCTCTTAGTAACAGACCAGTTCCTTCTATAGGAAGACATGTTCTACTGCAGCTCTTAGTAAGAGACTGATTAACTCCTTTTTTTTAAACCTTTATATAACCAGGCAAGTCAGTTAAAAATTGTCTCTTATTTTCAATTACAGCCTAGGAACAGTGGGTTAACTGCTTTGTTCAGGGGTAGAACAACATATTTTTAACTTGTCAGCTCAGGGATTTGATCTAGCAACCTTTCAGTTACTAGTCCAACACTCTAACCACTAGGCTACCCTGCCACCCCATTATTTAGAATTTTTATTCACCACCTTAATTGATTTCAAGGTGTTTTTAAAACCCATTACTTTACCAAACCAAACTGATGGTCTTAATTAACTGGTTCAATGTCTGAGATATTAATTTGTTTCCAATCCTCATTAAGATAATATCAGTGATTAATAGTCCCACATCACGTTTTATTTATTTATAATACATATTTTTTAACCTTTATTTGTCTAGGCAAGTCAGTTAAAATCAAATACTTGTTTACAATGACAGCCTACCGGGGAACAGTGGGTTAACTGCCTTGTTCAGGTGCATAATGGAAGATTTTTACCTTGTCAGCTCGGGGATTCGATTACTGGCCAAATGCTCTAACCACTAGGCTACCTGCTGGTTACTAGTCCAATGCTCTAACCACTAGGCTGCCTGCTGGTTACTAGTCCAACGCTCTAACCACTAGGCTGCCTGCTGGTTACTTGTCCAACGCTCTAACCACTAGGCTGCCTGTCTCTAACCACTAGGCTGCCTGCCTCTAACCACTAGGCTGCCTGCCTCTAACCACTAGGCTGCCTGCCTCTAACCACTAGGCTGCCTGCCTCTAACCAATAGGCTGCCTGCCTCTAACCACTAGGCTGCCTGCCTCTAACCACTAGGCTGCCTTCCTCTAACCACTAGGCTGCCTGCCTCTAACCACTAGGCTGCCTGCCTCTAACCACTAGGCTGCCTGACACCCCATAACTGTATCTTCTTGAGGTAATAGTCTTCCCTTATGTTGGTTTTAAATGCTCTATACTATTTCACACATATGTTATATGTATGTTTTAAAATGCATAATTCGCATGCTCTTGGGTATATCCTTGACAAAAGGGAGTCTTTTACCGAAGAGCAAAAGTAACTCATATCCATAACTCAGCCAGTAGAGGGCATATAATCTCCCCTCTCTCCAAAACTCATGTCTCTATCAGTCTCTTGCCGTAGCAAAACAGTTGCTCAAGTCATCATTTGCAGTTGCAGTGTAGCCTTGTGATGTACAGTACTCTCGTCTGTAAAGACGGTTCTGTGTGACAATGGCCACAAAGGCACACGGATCTGAATAGCGACGGTTTAGATAGTCCAGACCGTTATGCAACATACTTTAGAACCTTGTCTGTGTCCCAACCTGCACCCTCTTTTCTACATAGTGCACTACTGTTGACCAGGGCCCGTAGGGAGGCTATCTCTCTGCCCATAGAACTCTGGTCAAGAGTAGTGCACTATGTAAATAAAAAGATGCCAGTTGGGATGCATGCCTTGTACAATGCAGGTAAAATAGATGATTTATGTTTTGTAAGAAATTGAAGATGTTGTATAACAGGCCTCCCTAATATGAAAGCAAGAAGATGTGAAAGAGTTTTGAAACTGGCAACCTGTTGTTCTAACAAATAAACAGAAAATAACTTTACTGTCAAAGGCTCATATAGCGCAAGACTAGCCTCATAGGACAGTCTGAGGTGTTTTATAATGTACTGTATCAAGGCTGTGAAGGACAGTCTGAGGTGTTTTAAAATGTACTGTATCAAGGCTGTGAAGGACAATCTGAGGTGTTTTATAATGTACTGTATCAAGGCTGTGAAGGACAGTCTGAGGTGTTTTAAAATGTACTGTATCAAGGCTGTGAAGGACAGTCTGAGGTGTTTTATAATGTACTGTATCAAGGCTGTGAAGGACAATCTGAGGTGTTTTAAAATGTACTGTATCAAGGCTGTGAAGGACAGTCTGAGGTGTTTTAAAATGTACTGTATCAAGGCTGTGAAGGACAATCTGAGGTGTTTTAAAAATGTACTATATCAAGGCTGTGAAGGACAATCTGAGGTGTTTTATAATGTACTGTATCAAGGCTGTGAAGGACAATCTGAGGTGTTTTAAAAATGTACTGTATCAAGGCTGTGAAGGACAATCTGAGGTGTTTTAAAAATGTACTGTATCAAGGCTGTGAAGGCGTGAAGTCCATTTGAACTGTATTGTCCTCCGTCCTCTGTCCTAGCCTCAGATGTAGCCTACTAAACAAGTTGACAGACTGCATGGCCCACAGACAGGGTTGGATTAATGCCTTGTGACATCTCCACCAGCATCAATATGAACTGACATCTCACAGCCATTACATAAGTGGAAACATATGTTTTTTTTTCTGGAGAGCCATCATATGGTAACTGTTAATCACCATAGAAAGACCAATACATTTTCCAAACAAATATGCCTTACCAAATAATGTTGAGACTTTATTTTTTTTGGGGTAGGTGCATTAGACCTGTCTACAATACTATAGGTAGCACGAGTCAAACAGTATCTATTCAGTTTACTTATATTGGCGGCTCTAGCTTCCTACGGCCAATGCCTGTTGTATAATCACAGCAGTGCATTGTATTCATGAAGAACACTGTTTGTGAGTATGTAGTGATTTACATGGGCTTGAATGGGGGGGGGGGGGGGGGGTAGATTATACACAGCAAGAGAGAGAATGGAACAGTGGCTGCAATTGGACACAGCATCTTGTCTCTCTATGTCTTTTTGGATAACACTCCCTTGATGTACAACAATAGGAATTAGATAGTCCCTATTGTGGTAACAACCTTGTTTTGATTCCTAGTGAATGTAGGGAAAAAACGATAAACCACTTTGTTTTATAGAGACAATGGTCTGTCTTTTTGTATGTGTCTTCTCACAATAACTTAGTCTGCCATTTAAAGCCTATTTATGTTAGGCTTAACATTTGAGTAAGTCCGAATGTTGTCCATAAATGTACCCAAATGTATTTTATATGTATATTAAATGTAAATACTTTAATAATGTAGTTATTTTGTTAGATACTTCTCCCTATTAGCTGAAATCTAAGTAATTTAAGTAATTTTAAGTAATTTTAGCTGATGCGCTAGCTGTTCAGTCTGAACCAAGCATTGAATCATGGGAATTTGTTGCGCTATGTAGACGTTGCCTCCAAAGACAGTACAGTATGAAGATGGGCAGAAACTGCTTCTCCAATAGAAATCCCTGATCAGGCTTGTAGGCGATGTCATGGCGTCGTTGGCTAGCTAAGCTCATGCACAGAAACACGTCATGGGGTCTAACGGTCGTCTCGCGCCCAACTGTGCATGTGCATGCCGTCAAATTAAAGGCACTCATTCGATTTAAAGTTGTTTTTTGACGAAAATGAAATCATGTCAGTCATTTTCACGAACATGTTCAACTACTTAAGACACGGGCTCAAATATGGGGTGTGCTTTTAGATTGAGAAGAAAATGAACAACTCAGGAAGAATTTTCCACTTGTATCATTGATTTCTAAAACCCCAAACTCCGGCCTGCTTCTCGCAAAAGTTCCCCTGAAGTCTTGTGATGTTGCAACTCCGAGTTTAGAAACCTTCTGTTGCCTCCCTCTGAGGCACGTGTTGCTAGGCAACCCCGTTGGACTTGCCCGGGCAGGACCCAGCTTAAGCCAGTGTGAGAAACTTGCTTACAAATGTTTGCAGGTATGGGTAACTGCATGCCCTGAATGTGTCTGAAAGTGGGCTCAATGTTTGTGCAATGAAACTAAATGAATACTGCACTCTGACCCACAAAACATCTTTGCTAGATTCACGATAGTGTGACTAGACAAAGCATCTTAGCTAGATTCACGATAGTGTGACTAGACAAAACATCTTAGCTAGATTCACGATAGTGTGACTAGACAAAGCATCTTAGCTAGATTCACGATAGTGTGACTAGACAAAACATCTTAGCTAGATTCACGATAGTGTGACTAGACAAAACATCTTAGCTATATTCACGATAGTG
Source organism: Oncorhynchus mykiss (assembly GCF_057628025.1). Taxonomy (NCBI): domain Eukaryota; kingdom Metazoa; phylum Chordata; class Actinopteri; order Salmoniformes; family Salmonidae; genus Oncorhynchus; species Oncorhynchus mykiss. Next base: position 37,671,100 of record NC_143035.1, on the reverse strand, counting down.
TGACTAGACAAAACATCTTAGCTAGATTCACGATAGTGTGACTAGACAAAGCATCTTTGCTAGATTCACGATAGTGTGACTAGACAAAGCATCTTAGCTAGATTCACGATAGTGTGACTAGACAAAGCATCTTAGCTAGATTCACGATAGTGTGACTAGACAAAGCATCTTAGCTAGATTCACGATAGTGTGACTAGACAAAGCATCTTAGCTAGATTCACGATAGTGTGACTAGACAAAGCATCTTAGCTAGATTCACGATAGTGTGACTAGACAAAACAAGGAAAGTGAACTTCAAATGTGATGTTGTTCTATTGGCATTTGCAGCTGTGATAGGTAATATTGTAATTTTCGTAGGGGAATTACTCTGCGCTTTTAACGGACCTCTGAGACTATCACAGTGCAGGTGCATTTATAGGAGACTTGATTACACACAGGTGGATTGTATTTATCATCATTAGTCATTTAGGTCAACATTGGATCATTCAGAGATCCTCACTGAACTTCTGGAGAGAGTTTGCTGCACTGAAAGTAAAGGGGCTGAATAATTTTGCACGCCCAATTTTTCAGTTTTTGATTTGTTAAAAAAGTTTGAAATATCCAATAAATGTCGTTCCACTTCATGATTGTGTCCCACTTGTTGTTGATTCTTCACAAAAAAATACAGTTTTATATCTTTATGTTTGAAGCCTGAAATGTGGCAAAAGGTCGCAAAGTTCAAGGGGGCCGAATACTTTCGCAAGGCACTGTATGTGTATTATGAACCCATGGTTGAAGTCCACTCTCACAACATTCATGAGCACTCATGTTAATTGGATATCTGCCCCTGAACAAGGCAGTTAACCCACTGTTCCTAGGCCGTCATTGTAAATAAGAATTTTTTCTTAACTGACTTGCCTAGTTAAATAAAGGATAAATCATGATGTAGGCCTATCTACAATTGAACAATACAGTAATGACATAATGTAACGTTGCATACAGAGGACATGAGGGCAAGTAATGCTTCACCACAGTCTCTCGCCCATGACAACTAATAACATTGAAGGTATGAATAATGAATTATTTAATGAATTAGATTAATTCATATTTCAAGTACATGATTGCGTCTGGTGGTGTAGCCGCTACCTCCCAAACAAAACGGAGTGTAATAAATGGATAAGGCAACCATAGCTTGGCCTAAAATGAATGTGTAAAATTCCTTTGTGTAATTCTGGATCAGGTTTGTAAAGGCAAGATGTCGCCCAACGACTAGCCAGCGTAATGTTGCGTGTTTGATTGCGCTGTCCTTGCTTAGGATTCACCAGATGGAACCAACGTTTGAAGGTTATCAGGCATCTCATCTCCCTCTGGACTGTAAATTCAGTGTCCACTATGTGCTATGGACCTTAAAGGCTTGCCATCTGCTACAGTAGCATTCACTCATTCAAAAGGTGATCATTTACAGACACCTCCCTGGAAATGGGGCAGAACCATGTTCTGTACAGAAATAGGATGGCTACTCAAGTCTTTAAAAAAAATAAGCAATGTTTTAAAAGAAAGCAGGCAGGCATGCAAAGTACACCACACTGCCACACTGCCACACCACCACACCACACTGCCACACCACACCACCACACCACACCACACCGCCACACCGCCACACCACACCACCACACCACCACACCACACCACACCAAAAAGAAAGCAGGCATGCAAAGAAAGCATTTTAGTATTTAGAGTGGAAAGTAGGTTCTGCGGCTGAAGTGAGTTGCACCAGTCCAACTGGACTGCAATCCATGTGTTGGAGAATAATTGGTCTCATTGTGAATAGCGTGGCCAAAATATTCAAAAACAAAAAAATAAAAGGTTTCAGGTGTACTGTATATCACTTTTGAATACATAATACGTTAGAAAAATGTGTCAACCACACTATTAATCCACACATGGATTGCTGTTGTGCTTCCCAAATGCCACACCATTCCCTATTTTGACTAAAAAGAGTGCATCATGTAGGGTATATGGTCCCATTTGGGACTGACATTGAGATACATTATTCAGACTAATATTGAACTGAAAGCTCTGCAGGCTTTCAAACAGACAGCTTATACATCATCCGATGGATCTAGTTGGGGAAGTCCTACGCCCCCGGGTCGGAGACAACAATACTGTAGCATGGTCACAGAGCAGGTACAAAGGTGAAAGGTCGTCTGTCTTGTTACACCTGCCCTTGATCTCCCCAGCTCTCCCCGAGGATTTCATTCTGCTGATGACTTAAACCTGAGACTCTGCCTGTGTCTCAAATGGCACCTTATTCCCTTTATAGTGCACTACTTTGGACCAGAGTCCTGTGGTCAAAAGTAGTCCACTATAGGGCATTTAGGACCAACCTCTGAGCTACAGGATTCCAAATGCAGGCTAGGCCTAGTGCTGTTAACAAGCAGGACAGCAAACTCCTCACTCAATATCCCATGCAACACAGTATAACGCAAGTACGGCTCGATGTAGCCAATGAACCAATAGGCTATGACCAAGATCATCCAAGTTCAACTCCTACAATCCAAAACCTAATTCATCATGAGACAGAAGTAGTGAGGGAACTTTGACTCCACTTAAAAACATGAGTATTCCTCGCTGACAAAAATCCCACTATCTAGGCTACGTAGATTTAGCTTGCGCTTTTGCCTTAAGTGGAGCTTCAGCAGAAATGTGCAGTAGTTTGGGTGAACTATGGGTTATTGGGTATGTAATGCAACAGCTGAAACTGCATAAATAACCTTTGCACACCAGAAATGTACTGCTTCTCAGAAAAAAAAAAAGAATATAAAAACAAGAGCCATGCCGTTTGTACAAATGACCTATTACGTATGCATGGGTGGGTGTTTGTGGAGAAAAACCTTCCCTGCTGTCAAAATTCACCTCCTTCTTCCCCTTTTTATCTGAGAGGAAAATGCAAGCTGTTTACAAATACAGGGCTGACAGGATGGATTTTGCTAACTTAAGTTTTCTTGTCAAAAGCTGTCAGTGACATTTAGTGAGGAGAAAAGCACTTCAATTTCAAATGCTCCAGGAAAAAAAAAAAAAAAAACGCTGTTATCTGGATGGAGATATGACCTGTTTTGACATGTACGAAATGTCCCCAAGAATATTTTCTTAGAAATAGTGAGTTAATAAACAAATAAATCAATAAATATGTACTTTTTTTGTATAAATGTGTTGTGTGTGTGTGTGTAATTTGGTGTTTTAAAGATGTTGACTTGTTTATGTACATTTCATATCTAGCTATCGGTGAATATGTTGTGGATATGGAAATCAAGGGCCTCAGGCTGTGCTGTGTGAGTTCAATTCCTACATGGAAATGGTTTTGTTCTCTGTTTGCCAGGAAGCACAGTCCTAACAACAATATTTACAACAAATGACTTCAGAACATCTATCAAAATATCTACTCTATTAGACTTCATAGGGGGGGGATTAAAAAAGCAAGCTGAAAACATTAAAAAAATGGCTGTTAGTTCATTAGGGCGCCAGTTACTTTTGATGGCTAAGTAACATCCACAACAGACCTGTTGTTATGGCAACATAACAAATAGGCCAAGTTAGAGTGGCATTTACAGACTCAAGAAGCTCTCAGATAAAGCCATTCAGTAACAACTCCAAACCAAGAGAGTGAACTACAAAAGCACATACAGGGAAGGGCACTATAGCTTCTCCCAAAATGGTCTTAGCGATATATTCTCTTGACAATAGTTGAACAATATGAGCTTCTGGCAAACAGAACAATCATGACCCGCTGTGACTTATCATGACTTTTTACTATACTCGTGTCAGTTTAAAAAAAATCACCAACTGACTTGACACTGGTCTTGAAGAGGCCGGTACTTTATTTCACCTATATTTAACCAGGTAGGCTAGTTGAGAACAAGTTCTCATTTGCAACTGCAACCTGGCCAAGATAAAGCATAGCAGTACGACACATACAACAACAGAGTTACACATGGAGTAAAACAAACATACAGTCAATAATACAGTAGAACAAAATAAAAAAAAGTCTATATACAGTGAGTGAAAATGAGGGAGTTAAGGCAATAAATAGGTCATGGTGGTGAAGTAATTACAATATGGCAATTAAACACTGGAATGGTAGGATGTGCAAAAGATGGATGTGCAAGTAGAGATACTGTGGTGCAAAAGGAGCTAAATAAATAAATACAGTATGGGGATGAGGTAGATAGATGGGCTGTATACAGATGGGCTATGAACAGGTGCAGTGATCTGAAAGTCTCATTGACTTGAAGTTAATACATGTAGTGTAGCAAAACACAATTTTTTATTGTTCTAAGTTGTAGTGTAAATAGATCCTAAATATACAGCCTCAACACTATCCAAAATACCCTGATGTCCAATTAATTATTATTATTATTATTTTTTTTAAATGATCCCATTATTAAGTGCAACGATCCATCCACAACTACATTTTGGTGTAGGGAACCTGCATTTATTGTCTCGGTTACTGTTTTTGATCAACTGTGCATCAGAAATAGCACCCTATTCCCTACATAGTTGACTACTTTCGACCACAACCCGATGCACACAGTAGAAAATAGGGTACCATTTTGGAGATGGCCATGAAATCTGAGAATGCTGTGATAAATCACTGACATCACAGCAATCAATGGCATATATTCAGTAAGAAATTCCCCAATTAATCATGTCACAGTGACTATGTTAAATGACTACTTAAGTCCACTGAATAAAACAGTATATTAAACGAGACTATAATCAGAAAGTATTGACATCCCTTGACTTTACCCACATTTTGTTCTTGACACCGCCTGAATTTCAAATGGATTAAATTATTATTTATTTTTTTCAATGGCCTACACACAATACCCCATAATGTCAAAGTGGAATTATGTTTTTGAAAATTGTTACAAAATAGTAAACATTGAAAAGCTGAGATGTCTTCAGGTAATAAGTATTCAACCTCTTTGTTATGGAAAGCCTAAATACGTTCATGAGTAAAAATGTCTTAACAAGTCACACAATAAGTTGCATGAACTCAATGTGCAACAATAGGTTTAAACATGATTTTGTTGAATGTCTACCTCATCTCTGTACCCCACACATATAATTAATTATCTGTAAGGTTTCTCAGTCGGGCAGTGAATTTCAAACACAGATTCAACCACAAAGACCAGGTAGGTCCCCGTCCCCCCTCCCCTTCCCCCCCCAAATACCTCACAAAAAAAGGCACCTATTGGTAGATTAAAGGTTAAAGGTTAAAAAAAAACAGACATTGAATATCCCTTTCAGCATGGTGAAGTTAATAATTACTCTTTGGGTGGTGGTGTGTCAAAACACTCAGTCATTACAAAGATACATGCGTACTTCCTAACTCAGTGGCCGGAGAGGAAGGAAACCGCTCAGGATTTCACCATGAGGCAAATGGTGACTTGAAAACAGTCACAGAGTTCAATGGCTGTGATATGAGAAAACTGAGGGTGGATCAACAACATTGTAGTTACTCCACAATACTAACTTAATTGACAGAGGGAAAAAAAGGAAGCCTGTACAGAATACTTCAAATGTGGCAAAGCAATTAACTTTCTTTCCTGAATACAAGGTGATGTGTTTGGGGGAAATCCAATACCACATATTACTGAGTACCACTCTATATTTTCAATCATAGTGGTGGCTGCATCATGTTATGGGTATGTTTGTAATCGTTAAGGACTGGGGAGTTTTTCCTGGATAAATAAGGAAATGGAATGGGGCAAAACCTGGCAAAACCTGAAAATAGTTGTCTAGCAATGATCAATAACCAATTTGAGGTTGAAGAATTTTGAGAATAATAATGGGCAGATGTTGCATTATCCAGGTGTGGAAATCTCTGAAAGACTTACCCAGAAAGACTAACAGGGTTGCTTCTAAAAAAGTATTGACTGAGGTGTGTGAATTAGATATTTATTTATTTCATTTTCAATACATTTCCTAAAATGTAAAACAAATATATCAAAAAATAAAAATGTTTTCATTATGGGGTATTATGAGTGTATATTGGGTGAGAAAAAAAATCAAAAAAATACATTTTGAATTCAGGATCAACACAGAATGTGGAATAAAGTCAAGGGGGCATGAACACTTTCTGAAGGCACTACATGGATAAACCCATTGAAATGAGCTAGTACTGGCAGTTAGGCAGTGACATTGTGCTTAGATTACATCTGCTACCTCATTATAAAATGCTGTATTATAGACTAGAGGTGCAGATATTAAACGCATCGACCATTTTCCAGTTCTATTAGAACACAAAGACTAATTCCTTTTGTTAAATTCTTTTTGTTGTTTGTTGTTGTATTATCTATATTGTCTTAGGAGAGATGCGGAGAGGGGAGCGGTCTTGTATTCAGGGGCTTTAATGATGAATTGAACATCACATCAAAGAGACCAGCTCATCAGCTGTAGACAATAGACTAACAATAAGGTGTCACATTTATGTCCCAGCCAACTACAGATATGATGTTGTTTCAATTCATTATGTAGATCTATTTATTCGTTTTTTAGTTTGATACAAAGCACAGGATATTCAGGGAAAGGGCATACTGATAAACAATTTAGGAAAATGTAATTGATTCGTAGGTCTGTCTAGAAAATTATTTTATAACTTTTAGAAGAAAGAACTGAAAAGGAAAGGTACACCATGGGCACATTCATTGAACATAATTATGAGACATTGGCCTACCAGTCCGACTATTACTCTGGAAATCAACTGGCCTCATCACAGGACGCATATGTGGGTGTTTGGGGGACACTAATGTGCAGTCAGGTCTGTGGTTAAGGCCCAGGCCATATGCCTGGGAGCCTGGGAGCTAGTTAAGGCAGTCTGGTCATGCTATGTCTTATTTTAACAGCCGATCTCCCAGATTGGTCTCTCTGGCCTCGTGGAGGCCTATAAACCCTGATTCATCATCCCCACTAAGTCACAGAGGGCTCTGAGAACAGAGCAGTTCTCAGAGGATGTACAGAACTATAACAGAGCAGCTCTCAGAGGACATACAGAACTAGAACAGAGCAGCTCTCAGAGGACATACAGAACTAGAACAGAGCAGCTCTCAGAGGATGTACAGAACTATAACAGAGCAGCTCTCAGAAGACATACAGAACTATAACAAAGCAGCTCTCAGAAGACACTCAGAACAGAGCAGATCTCAGAAGACACTCAGAACAGAGCTGCTCTCAGAGGGAATACAGAACTAGAACAGAGCAGCTCTCAGAGGGAATACAGAACTAGAACAGAGCTGCTCTCAGAGGGAATACAGTACTAGAACAGAGCAGCTCTCAGAGGGAATACAGAAATAGAACAGAGCAGATCTCAGAAGACACTCAGAACAGACCAGCTCTCAGAAGACACTCAGAACAGAGCAGCTCTCAGAAGACATGCAGAACTATAATAACAGCTCTCAGAGGGAATACAGAACTAAAACAAAGCAGCTCTCCGAGGGAAAACAGAACTAGAACAGAGCAGCTCTCAGAAGACACTCAGAACAGAGCAGCTCTCAGAGGGAATACAGAACTAGAACAGAGCAGCTCTCAGGTATGCTAAAGTCATTCATGATGACTGGAATCTGTCAACTCTGCAAATGGCTCCCTCCTTTCCACCCTTTCTGGCTGACTTGCTTCTGCCTTGTGCAATTTATCAGCTAAAGAGACATAAAGTCTATTGAACTCTGATTGTCCCCCGACATACAAATTATCCCTTCCGTTGAAATCTCTGTGTTGGAACCAGGGTTGATTATCGGTCACATTTCTGTTCATTACAAGTGATAACAGGAAAGAGTTGACTTGGTCATGAACAAATCGTTGAACTCTTAGGGTGCATCCCAAATGGCAAGAGTTGGGGGGTAGTGAACTACATGTAGTTCAACTAGTAATTTAACTACGCTGAACACAAATATAAACGCAACATGGAACGTGTTGGTCTCATGAGTTGAAAAAAAAAGCTTACTTCTCTCAAAGTTTGTGGACACATTTGTTTACATCCCTGTTAGTGAGCATTTCTCCTTCGCCAAGATTGTCCATCCACCAGACAGGTGTGGCATATCAAGAAGCTGATTTTATTTTATTTAACCAGGCAAGTCAGTTATGAACAAATTCTTATTTACAGTGACGGCCTAGGAACAGTGGGTTAATAACTGCCTTATTCATGGGGCAGAACGACAGTTTTTTTAAAAACTCTGTCAGCTCGGGGATTCAATCTAGCAAGCTTTCGGTTACTGGCCCAACACTCTAACCACTAGGCTAACTGATTAAACAATATGATCATTACACAGGTGCCCCTTGTGTTGGGGACAATAAAAGGCTACTCTAAGATGTGTAGTTTTGTCACACAACACAAATTTTGTCACACTCCCATCCATGGAGGAGCGATTCCTCCATCATACGGCCATTCTCCACTGAATCGGGTCAGCAATGGACCAAATGATGGAGAGAATGGACCGATGGGAGAGAAGTGGCCTCCCTACCTCACCCCCAGCTCCTCCTCCGCCAGCACAACCTACCCCTCCTACAGCGTCCGGATCCAGTGCTCTGCGTCTGGCGCTCCCCAGGGAGTACGATGGGACGGCGGCTGGGTGCCAGGGGTTCTTACTACAGCTTGAGCTGTACCTGGCTACCGTTCATCTGACTCCCTCTGGTGAGGAGAGCGTGAGCGTCCTCGTCTCCTGTCTGACGGGTCGAGCCCTGCAGTGGGCCAACGCAGTGTGGAATGGCCCAGACTCGGTGAGGAACCACTACCCCGAGTTCAACCGCCGGTTCCGGGCCGTGTTCGACCACTCACTAGAGGGTCGAGCGGTGGGTGAACGGCTGTTCCACCTACGTCAGGAGACGAGGAGCGCAGGACTTTGCCCTGTAGTTCCGGACCTTGGCCGTTGGAGCGGGGTTGGAACGACAGGACCCTGATGGACCACTATCGTTGTAGCCTCCGGGAGGACGTCCGCAGGGAGCTAGCTTGTCGGGACGCCACTCTCTCCCTCGATGAACTCATTGACATGTCGATCCGACTGGACAACCTGCTGGCTTCCCGCAGGTGTCCAGATTGGACCCTGTTAGTTCCACCTCCTGGTTCTCCCGCTCCAATCCCTATGGAGTTAGGGGAGGCTGCATTGACGGGGACCGAAGGAGGAGGCTCCTCCTGCACCAGGTGTGGTCGGAGAGGACACACTGCCGATCGGTGCTGGAGGAGCTCGTCTGGGAGTCCCCCATTATCCTCTTCTCTCTGCGCTTGACTCTGCACCCACCACTCCAGGCTGTGTGACAAAGTCCAACGGGCCTCACAACTGTAGACAACGTGTATGGCGTTGTGTGGGCGAGCGGTTTGCTGATGTGAACAGAAAGTCCCACGGTGGGGTTATGGTATGGGCAGGCATAAGCTACTGACAACGAACACAATTGCATTTTATCGAAGGCAATTTCAATACACAGAAATACCGTGAGGAGATCCTGAGGCACATCGTGAGGCCCTTTTCTTTTAAGGTATCTGTGACCAACAGATGCATATCTGTAAGCCCAGTAATGTGAAATCCATAGATTACGGCCTAATGAATTTCTTTCATTTGACTGATTTCCTCATATGAACTGTAACTCAGTAAAATCTTTGAAATTGTTGCGTTTACATTTTTGTTCAATATTAATTTTGCTGTGGCTTAGTGGTAGTTGAACTCAATGAACTCATCGTCACTAGTTCATTACTTATTTGCCATGTAGCTGTGCAGCTAACTAATCTAGTTGAATTTTTCTAACAAAAAATAAAATGAAATATGGGGGAAATAGGAAATAATTGTCTATCTTTGTCATGATTTAGACCTGCATAATTCTCACTTGAAACATCGTTTTTGTGTTTAATAGGATAAATTACACATTTTAACACATGACCCCAAAGTGACTTGCAATTTGTAATCTATGACATTTCAGATTTTCAGATGATAATATAATTTTTCAAAGTAACAATGTTATTTTTTTATTTACTGCCTTGTCCCATCTCTGCAATGACCCAACTGCTGGGTTGCAGGCATTGGGTCTATAGTTGGGTTACTATCTGTAAATGCAGCAGGGTTGTGTTGTTGGTGCTGGGTTATTAACTATGGATAGCTGACCCAGCCAGTGGGTTCATTCTCCTGCCACCAGTGTGTGAAGTCCACCAAAACAAGTATTCTAGTTCTAGCTCGTGCGACTGAGTGACTGACAAGTGGAAAGCGGCTAATGTTATTTAGACCGAATAAGGGTGTTTTGACTGACTGAAAACCGTGAAAACGGTAAGTAACAAAGGTTATGAATTTGATGGTCATTCAGTTGAAATAGCTTGTCATATCATAATTAGGTAGCTAGCTAACGTTATCTTGAGCGTTAGCTTGCTAGCTGATGACCGTTTGCTAGCTAGCCATTTTCTGTGCTAATATCTCTGGCTGTGGTACGTTAGAGCCTTGCGATCATGCTTGTGACCCTAGCTTACTGAAGAATTGTCACTTAGCTAACTCTGTCAGTGTCTGTAATGGTAGCTAACTAAATTTAACGAGCTAGCTACCTTAGCTAGCTTAGTATGGGACTTCTTTTGGACTTCCTCGGACACAGTTTCACTCGTTAGCTACATTAGCCAATTTAAAATTCTCCATCTGGGTTAATTTAACCAATCTATAAGGCACTGCATCACAGTGCTAGCTGTTCCAATAGAGATCCTGGTTTGAGACCAGGCTCTGTCGCAGCCGGCTGCGACCGGGAGACCCATGGGGCGGCGCACAATTGGCTCAGCGTCGTCCGGGTTAGGGGAGGGTTTGGCTGGCAGGGATGTCCTTGTCCCATCGCTCACTAGCCGCTCCTGTGACGGGCTGGGCGTAGTTCACCCTGACACGGTCGCCAGGCGTACTGTGTTTCCTCCGACACATTGGTGTGGCTGGCTTCTGGGTTAAGCGGGTATTGTGTCAAGAAGCTGTGCGGCTTGGTTGGGTCTTGTTTCGGAGGACACGCGGCTCTCGACCTTCACCTCTCCCGAGTCTGTACGGGAGTTGCAGCAATGAGACAAGCCTGTAACTACCAATTGGAGAGAAACAGTGGTAAAAAAGACACTGAATGACTGGAACTTCGCTTCTTAGATTCCAAAGTTTGAGGGTAAGTACAACTGATACATTTTTTTTTGAGAGTGGGAACAGAGCTTTGGGGGGAAAAATACACCAATTTTAATTTACCCAATGTAAAACATTGTCATTGATAACCAAAAGTACAACCTTAACGGAAACATGAAAGACTTAACTTCACCAGAGCCTCTTTGGTACTAGATACATTACATGCAGAGCTACCATTGATAGTCTGGCCTTCATTTGACCATATTTGGTTTATTGATCATTTGCACAGATATCCTATCACAGTGACCAACACTGACACACGACACACACACACACACACACACACACACACACACACACACACACATCACAGGCTGGGAGCAGCTCATGGGCACGCATAGGGGCCTTGTTCAAGGGCACAACATGTGTAGGTAGTATACAGAGATATTGTAGCTGGTAACCCTCTGGTTGATGGATCACTTCCTGCAGATTTCCCTGCAGGCAGCTCGGGGATGGAATATCGGTCTGTCTTTCTAACCTGGAAGCTACATCCGCCCCTATTAATTTAGCTCTTTCCTCACTCTCTTGTCTTTGTTCAACCATTTGACCTGACTTATCAACCCTTCCCTAAAAGTATTTAATAAAAAAAAATGTAGGTGAAACTATCCCTTAAAATCTCCCCCCTAGCAATTAAGCCTAGCAGTTAATAAGAGCGTTGGGCCAGTAACTGCTAGGTCGCTGGGTCAAATCCCGACCAAGCAAGGTGAAAAAATATTGCCCCGTCTGCGATTAACTAGCCTAGCTGACATGACCCACGAGACTCACAGCGCAGGGTGAGCTGTGACCACGCTGGGCTGGAAAGGAGGCTGTTTGTTAATGGAATATTTGCAATGAAATTGTGTGACGGGTTTTGATTGGTTGAGATGACTCTTTGTTTTGGATTTGAAAACCCAACTATTGTAATTAGAAGGGGGCGGGGTTCAGGGGCTATGTGTGGCTGTGGGAGAAAGACAGAAGAGAGCCAACCAGTAAAATCACAGCCCCCTTCATTATCAGCGCATTTTGCCGACAACATCAAAGAGCCATTCCAGACAATGGAGTCAGGAGGACCTCAAGAGTCACGTGTTAGTCAGACTAGTGATTAACTACAATGGAAAAGTACTACAACATAACACAATCTGAGGTCGTACCGGGGCTCATGTAGATCTGAGCGAACGTTCAGTCATAAAAAAAATGTGGAAATGTATGTAAATGTTAAGTTGTCTATTGTTTTTGTCAATGTATGTTTTTGTCTGTCAAATTATTTATTTTTTAAAGTTTAATAAAATATATATTTTTAAAAAGTTATTGTCTGCTTTACTATAGATTTCTCAGGACTTCTACATTTTAAATCTGCTCGGGAAAACTCGCTGATATCTGGATTGCGGTCTTCAAGGACAAAAAAAAACACTTTTGCTTTGCCAGCCCGGAGAGAAGCAGGCTTAAGATATTCTCAGTTGAAGTGTAGGTGTAGTTTGAAATTACCCTGTTGGTGGTGTCTCACATTCTCATTTCCATTTTTTATCCTAAAACAATCAAGTAATTCAATAAACAGTCCAGAAACACAAGGTTGACGTCGCTTTATGACTTCTGCCAGTGGTCCTTCCATCACCAGTCTACAGGATTGGCAGGAAGACTTTCCAAGCCGGTTTCAATGAGACCAGAAAGTCTTTCATTGACTTGCCTGTAAGTTTATGAAGCAGTGGATAGGCATAGGGAGATTGATGGGGAAATTAGATGGCATTTTGTAAACCTTGAATGAAGGGAACAGCATTCCAAAATCTGTTACCCATAACTGCACACTCTAAGACATTAGGTAGATTTCCATCCAATTTGTAAAGGATTTTCACACGAATATATAAAAAAAAAATCTGCATAACACAATACGCATATTTTCCTATCGGAGATGTTTCCAGCAAACATATTTATTGTGCATAAAAGCCTGTACGTGATGACTTAGTGCACATAACAATTAAGTTTTACATTAAATTCCCGAATAAAAACAACAACAATATTTCCATCGTGTTTTTAACTCCCAACAATGGTTTTGTCACAGGTGACCCAGACCCTAACCATTTTGTGGGTAGGCTCTTGGGGACTGCTCACAAGTGTTTACAGTCATTAGTGGACCGGCATTGGAGCAAGTTACACTGCTTGGGGCACTGGATGTCTGCTTCAAGTCCTATGTGTTTATCAACTTTCTCACTGTGCCCCTGCATGGGAATTCCTACAGACCACGGTGACTCAGCTGCCAGGAGCAGAATACCCCTTGCAGTAAGACTTTTTGGGAGCATGTCTTTTTTTCCCCCACTGAACAATAAGTGGATGTAAAAGTGACAGAAGGAGGCACAGCCCTACGGCTGATGTGTTCCTGTGAATTAATATATCAATGGATGGATGAGCCATGAGTGTCTCATTCCAATGCTAATATGTTCTTTAAAGGCACTATTTATAGCTTTGCTAAATTTACTTTTAGTTAGCATTTTTTTTTTAAATGCTTTTGCGCCTGATTTTTGCCCACAGTATGGTGCGTGTCTCGTTTGCCTTTACTTCAACTACAGAAGCCCGTTCCGGTACGCTTTCATTATATCACAACAATTTATCTTAAATACAAAATGTTACATTTTTTGGTGATTGTGAAATGTGCTTTATGAATGAAATACAGTTGTTAAGTAATGAGTCATTATTCCGTGACCTTAGTAGTGACCTTCACATATAATATTTGACTCTTGTCCCTTCAACATTACTGTATGGCAAAACAGCATGGTCTGTCTGTCTGTCTGTCTGTCTGTCTGTCTGTCTGTCTGTCTGTGAAAATCTATTGATTAGCTCTGACACGGTCTGATCAGACAGATCTGTGTTAATACCAGTTCAGACAGACAGTGTCTTACACGCGTACGCTTTTTTTGTGCACATCAAGTTCAACTGAGGCTTCAGTCTTTTTTTGGGGACTGTTTTGGTTTGTGAAATAATATACGTTCTAATTGTGAAATCGTATCCTGTGAAACAGTACATCTTTAGACAATAGGTTTTTTTCAATGTTCTTTGACGTGATGTAAGTTGTGAAAAGCATCAACATTGTATTTTGTTTGTGTGTGTGTAGGACATGGAAGGGGGTGGGATGGTAGAGAAGGTAAAAAAATATATAATCGACATTTAAATTAGGATGACACAGAAAGTAACATACATTTACCCAGCTGCTGGGTCGATCCCACAAACCCAATGTACTGGGTTGTTATAACCCAGAAACCCTGCAATGTAGTCTAATTTACCCAGCAGTTAGGTCAAGTGTTCAACCCAAGGTGCTGCGTTAGAATCACATTTTAAACCCACTCGGTTGAATTTGGGACAGTAAACAGCACAGTTGTTGTTTTTTACCTTTATTTAACTAGGCAAGTCAGTTAAGAACAAATTCTTATTTACAATGACGGCCTATCGGGGAACAAGTGGGTTAACTGCCTTGTTCAGGGGCAGAACGATAGATTTGTACCTTGTCACCTCGGGGATTCGATCCAGCAACCTTTCGGGTTACTGGCCCAAAACTCCTAACCACTAGGCTACCCTGCCGCCCCCATTCTGTTGACTTCATCGCCTCTTTTTTTGGCTTCCTTCTTGTAATCATCACCATTTTGTGAAATTGTATTTCTTATGGTGTGGCTGACACCCCTGGGATCAAGAAAAAGCGTTTCGTAATTTGGTACTGCAGACAAATCTTCAAGAG